>NC_054485.1:94794265-95116765 GCF_017639515.1 Carcharodon carcharias
CCTTATACCCCCTCAGGATTTCTTATTTTTATGAATTGACCCAGAGTTGAATATAACAATATAACTGTATACTAAACTGAGATGAGGAGAAATTTCTTCACCCAGAGAGTGGTGAGCCTGTGGAATTCGCTACCACAGAAAGTAGTTGAGACCAAAACATTGTATGTTTTCAAGAAGGAGTTAGATATGACTCTTGGGGGCGAAAGGGATCCAAAGATATGGGGAGAAATCGGGAGCAGGCTATTGAGTTGGATGATCAGCCATGATCATAATGAATGGCGGAGCAGGCTCGAAGGGCTGAATGGTCTACTCTTGCTCCTAGTTTCTATGTAATAGTGAGGGGGCTTGACAGGGGAGGTGTGGAGAAGATGTTTCTACTAGTGGGGGGAATCCCATTAGGGGAAATAGTTACAGAATACGGGGACACTCATTTAAAACTGAGATGCGAAGGAATTTCTCCTCTCAGCGGGCAGTGAATGTCTGGAATTCTCCACCCCACAGAGTTGTGGAGGCTAGATCAATGAAAGTATTTAAAGAGGAGGTATTTAGAGTTTTGAAATATCAGGGAGTTGAGGGCTATGAGGAGGAGGCTGGCACGAAAGAGGAGTTGAGGCCTGGGGCAGATCAGCCATGACCTTATTGAATGGCGGAGCAGGCTTGAGGGGCCGAATGGCCTACTCCTGCTCCTATTTCTTATGTTCTTATAATAATAAATAAAACCCAATAAGGGATACAGAGAAACTTCCTTATCAGATGGCAGTGAGAATGCAGAAGTTGCTACCATATGGATTGGTTGAGGCAGATAGGAGAGATGTACTTCTGGGAAAGCTAGATAAACAAATGAAACAGAAGGGAATAGAAGGATATGCTGATAGACTAAGGCAGAGTAGAGATAGGAGGAAGCTCGCTTAGACCATAAACAGTGTGGTGGAAAAGCCTGTTTCTGCACTGTAAGGTTGTATGCAATGTAATTCTATGTGAAAGATAGCAGGGCCAGCTCCATCCCTCTCTCCACCTGCCCCCCCCCCCCCCCACCCACACTGCACCACAAGCCGCCTATGTAAGGTTCAGCGTGAGGCTGGAAGAAGATTGCTGGATGCCTGTAAAACGTGGAGCCTGCAGATTAATGTTTCAGAAAATCATAGGCAATTTATGCCGGAGTGTAACGTAGGATTCTGGTATGTGGCTTTCAAAATTGTGGATAAGCACCTGCGTAGAAAGTAAAATCTGCAGGGCTCTTGGGGAAAGTGTGGGGGAGTGGGACTGACTGAGTTGTCCCTGCTGAGTGACATTGGGCTGAATGACCTCCTCCTGTGCTGTGACCTTTCCATGATTCTATATATTTAGGCCATCTCACAACCCGGGAACCACCTCTGCACACCCACTCTGTCCTGGAACCTCCTGTTTGTTCATTCTGTCCATTCTATGCCTCATCTTCCCCCTGTACACCCAGTCCATCCTGCCACTTGGATGCCACCTGAAGTGCCATTTGCCACTTTTCATGTAATGATTGTGGGCTTGGAGGTTCAGAAAAAACAATTCTCCCTTCAGTGGAAGGCAAAAGGACAAGATCTGTTTGCTTTGAATGTGTTTGAATCTGTCAATGGATCTAAATTCTAGAGGCAGGAATTTTCAGGTAGCAGGGCCCCACCACCGAGAAAGTTACTGGGGAGCACATCTCCGCTGATGTCAGCAGCCTTGCTCGAGAGGCCCAGAAGTAAAAAAACAGTTGGGACCAGTATTCTTATTTCCCACTCTTTTACAGTTTTTTTCCTTCTGGGTGGGACTTCCGCCCCTCACACTCGCAACTACCTCTGTCATCCCAGCAGCGCCACCGGGAGCAGTGGCCACTGCAGAAACTGGGGAAAGGAGGAGAGGTCCTGGGGAGGAGAATGTCCCTGACTCTTCCTGTCAGCCTCAAAATTGCGGAAGCAGGCCTTAATTGGCCACTTAAGGGCTTCAATTAGGGTGAAGGCAGACAGGTCGACCTAGGCCTCTCCTGCCTCCCCCTAAAACTTCAGGCAGATTGGGAGCGGGGATGGGGAAGGCCAGCTGGGGATTTTTAAGGACACCCCTCCCATGCAGAATGGCCAGCAGAGGACCATAACATTCTGTCCTATGTGTGGCCCAAAAAGCTCCCTGCTGCAGCTCCTGAGGACAAATAGGCCCAAGTCACAAAAGGGAAGAACACTTATTGACACCATACCAAACAATGTCAGGGGAATAAATGATTGTAAGTTTTCTTCAAACCTTGCTTTTGGTTTTACAGCTATCTGAATTTAGGGGCTGTGTTTACTTTATCCCTCATTTTGTTGCTTTACTTCATTTGGTTGACTCTAAAAGAGTTAATAAACAATTGGGAAAGAAACAAGAAGCAAATGCTGGAAATCTGAAACAAAAGCAGTAAATGCTCAGCAGTAGGTCTGCATCTGAGGGGGAAATGGAACAGTTGATAGCCCATATTATGCTGGAAAAGTAAAGGTGTGTGCATAATGCACAGCATTTTTATTGTGTTGATTATGTCCATTCCTTGTGAAAACAGCACCGCACATTTAACTTCACCATGAGCTTCATGAAATTGCTGCTTTTGCACATTAATTAATCAATCATCTCAGCTCCAGGACATCATTGCAGGAGTTCCTCAGGGTAGTGTTCTCGGCCCAACCATCTTCAGCTGCTTCATCAATAACCTTCCTTCCATCATAAGGTCAGAAGTCGGGATGTTCACTGATAATTGCACAATGTTTAGCAACATTCGTGACACGACAGTTACTGAAGGAGTCCATATCCAAATGCAGCAAGACCTGGATAATATCCAGGCTTGTGGTGACAAGTTGCAAGTTACATTCGTGCCACACAAGTGTCAGGCACTGACCATCTCCAACAAGAGAGAAATCAACCCTTGCCGCTTGATGTTCAATGGCATTACCATCACTGAATCCCCCACTATTAACATCCTGGAGGTTACCATTGAACAGAAATTGAACTGGCCTAGCCATATAAACTGTGGGTCTAACAGCAGGTCAGAGACGAGGAATCCTGCGATGAGTAACCCACCTTCTGACTCCCCAAAACCTGTCCATTATCGACAAGGTACAAGCCATTAATGTGATGGAATACTCTCCACTCGACTGGATGAGTGCAGCTCCCACAACATTCAAGAAGCTTGACACCGTCCAGTACAAAGCAGCCCACTTGATTGGCATCCCATCCACAAACATTCATTCCCTCCACCATGAACATAGAGTAGCAGCAGTGTGTACCATCTACAAGATGCACTGCAGGAATTCACCAAGGCTCCTTAGACAGAAACTTCCAAACCCATGACCATTACCATCTAGAAGGAAAAGGGCAGCATATAGATGGGAACATCACTACCAGGAAGTTCCCCTCCAAGTTACTCACATCCTGACTTGGAAACACATCGCCGTTCCTTCACTAACGCTGGATCAAATTCCTGGAACTCCGTCCCTAACAGCACTGTGGGTGCACCTATGTCACATGGACTACAGCAGTTCAAGAAGGCAGCTCACCACCACCTTCTCAAGGGCAATTAGGGATGGGCAATAAATGCTGGCCCAGCTAGTGAAGCCCACATACCGTGAATGAATAAAAGAAAAATTGAACTCACAACAGAAAGTTAAGGCCAATGATCAATAGTGTAAGTACTCTTAAGGCACCATGATAATTGTTAGGGAGACCATCTTATTGAAACAATTAAGACTCTGAGGTGAATTGATGAGGTAGAGGCTGAGAGAATGTTACTCTTATGTTGGAATCTAGAACTGGGGGCACAGTTTCAAAATAAGGCGTCTCCCATTTAAATAGAGATGAGGAATTCCCCGTCTTACAAGCACGGCCTGCAAACTCCCCTCTAAGCCAGCCACTATCCTGACTTGGAATTGTATCGCTGTTCCTTCACTGTCACTGGGTCAAAATCCTTCAACTCCCTCCTAACAGCACAGTGGATGTACCTACACCATGTGGACTGCAGTGGCTCAAGAAGGCAGCTCACCACCACCTCCTCAAGGGCAATTAGGGATGCGCAACAGGCACTGGCCCATATCATGAGAAAGAATAAATAAAAATAAGATGGTTGTTAATCTTTGGAATTCTCTTACCCACAGAGCAGGGGAGGCTGGGTCTTTGAATATATTCAAGGCTGAGTTAGACAGAACTCTGATCTATAATAGAGCCAAGGGTTATGCTCTTTTTGACTAAACCAATAAAAAACAAATTAACAAAAGAGCAAATGAACAAATTAAAGGGACAGAGCCTGAAGGTGAACTGCAATAAAAGACAAAACACGAAGGAAGCTTACAAAGGTAAAACCAAAGTGTGATTGTGCGAGTCAGTAATGCACCCCAGTCATCGCGGTGCCCACCGGTCACAGAAGGCATCAATAGTACCAGCAAACACTGCATGGTCCCTCTCCATGGACACTCGGTCATGAACTTAGCCGTGGAAGAGAGGCAGACAAACCCTTCGACCACCTGCTGCCTGGACCTATTAATGGCCGACTTGGCCAGGCCCAGGAGCAGGTTCACAAGGAGGTCCTCCTACCTCCCCGGCCCTCCTCCACACCGGGTGGCCCGAAGATTAGGAGAGTGGGACTGAAGCACAAACAAAAATTAAGTCATAACTTTTAAATTTTATTTATGCCTACAACAACTTACATATGCATGGTCCGCAAACTCCACAAGGCTGAAAAACGCATAGGCATCTTGGGAGTCCGTGAACTGACACATCCTACGGTTGTATGGGACTGTTGCATGCGACACCCTCCACCCCAAGTCCCTGATGGTAAGAGGGAGGACTCCCATGTAGAGAGCCCTCCACTGGGGACCTCTGCCCTCCTGACAGCAACAGGGCACACCAAGGCGTGTCCGGATGATGGGCTAGGACAAGGAGGCGAAGAGTGTGCAACAGCAGCCTGTACAGGAACCCCCTCTGCACCGAGCTAAAAGGCACAGAGGGCATTTCCATGGCTTAGCTTGCGGGGCTCCTGCTCCTGAGATGGGTTCGGGGCTTAGGGCCAATTCCATCTGAGCAGTGGTTCGCTCAGATGGGAGTCCACAGCACACCAGCGCCTCCTCCAGGCCTCATGTGCCTTTGGAACTGAGCACAGCTGTTTTAAAGTTGTGGAAGGCATTGGCCATGAGCTGGACATCCAACGATGCATGACGTGCCAATTCATGGGGTGTGTTAGGGGGGAATATAGGGGTACAGTAAAAATTTATTGTAAGGGAATGATACTGTTGGAATCTCCAAGCAGCTAGTGCCTGCAAGTATATAAACAGTTAAAAAGCACCACATTAACCTTGTACACCCTCAGGGCCTGTGATCATCAGCAAGGTCCTGGGAACCAGGCTGGACATAGAGGAAGGCATAGATTAGGTGTCCTACGAGTCAGACTGGAGACTTAGGTTGTGAAAAAAACAACTAAGATTGAGCCTGTTTACAGCAGATAGGGAAAGAACAGATGGTCCCAGTTCAGATAGAAGGGAAAGTCTCTGCCTGGGTAAACATAAAGTCAAGTGATTACCAGAGATGTGTTTTTAATGTAAACCTATATGTTGATGAGATCAGAATCTGGAAACTGTTCTTGTACGTGACCCAATATGCTGAACACTTGTAATTTAGCAGAGTACTGTCTCAAGCTGCATTGAGATGGCTCTTGCCTTGCAATTGCTCGAATAGACATTCGTGACCTGTTCCTGAGACTCCTGTTTGTCAAAGTTACCACATCAGTTTGGCGTAGTCACCAGGATACTCAGATCAGATCCTCGGGACAGCTCTGCAAAGTGGGTGAGTATATTTTACTTACCACCTGTAGTTGGTGCAGTAAGCCTACCCAAGAATAGTCCAGTCGAGTATCAAACGAATCAGGAAGAGGACTCAGGACAGGAGATAGGAGGCGACAAAGCCGAAGGGAAAGGTAGGGGGGTTGAGGAATGGGAAGAGGATGAAGAGATTGAGAGGGTTATGGAGAAAGTTAAGCAAGTACCATTCAGCCCAGGGGAGGAGCAGCTTTTGCTTAAAGAACTGCCAAGACTTAAAACTCGGCATAGCAACCCAGATGTTTGGACCAAACTGGGGGAAATGCAAGATTTCCATACAATGCACCCCCTTGATACCCACATACTGGTGAAGGCTAAATGCCCAGGGGATATCTGGGGAAGATTACCCCTGCAGTCTAGAAGTGGAGACTGGGTGAAACCTGGGGACGTCCCAGATCGGGAGAAGGTGACAGCCCTGCACAGGGACTTTGAGGAGCCAGTTAAGGAAGCCCTGGGGGAGGGAGAGACGAATTGGGAGTGTATAACGTCCATAGTACAGAAGACGGGTGAGTCCGTAATGGACTGTGCAGAGCAGAAGTAGGAGGCGTATGTACAGTTTTCAGGACAACCGCATCCCATGCGGGATGACGAGATTTTCCTGAAAATGTGGAAGGATGGTTGGGACTCGAAAGGTCCACTACTGAATTTTCTGTAACTTAAAAAAAATCAATTGATCTAAGTTACAAGAGCTGCTTGAGCTGAAGAGAGAGAGAGAGAAAGGGCGAAAAGGGGGGTACCCCCTAGGGGAGATAATAAACACTGACAGGCAGGAGCTGGGGAAATGTGAGCTTTCATCAGTTTGATTGTCCCTATAGGTGGAGCCTTCAAGATCCCTTTATTTCCCCCCACTGCTATTTGAAGTTTCGTTTCAGTTGTTAAGTTAAGGATACAAGAATATAAATACATATCTCTAAATATATGTTTGTTTGTGTGCAAGGAAGCATTTATATATGAGATCTAATATGTTTCCTTCCGTAAATTGTCATTTGTGTGTGTAGTTCAGCACTTTAGGGTTGAAAGCCCCATGTTAGATTAAAGGAAAAGTATACTAAAACATTTCAAAGTTTTGAGTATAAGGTATCATAAAGCTAAAACAGGGTTAGATGAACCAACCTTTGTACCACCCCCTTGCAGACTTGTATCACCAGCTTCCAAGTTGTTTGGGATTGATACATATGTGTTACATTAACTCATATGAGTTGATATTCTAAAATTCTGAAGGGAAAAATTACCTGAAGTTCAAAGGATTCTAGGAAAACCAAAAGACATAAACACACGGTCTAGGTGGTTCCAATGGATACAAAGAGGTTTCTTTTGAAGAGATGAATTAAATGTTAAAGGAAATCTGCATTCCAACAGCACTGGAATTTGAATTTGGGACAATCTTGAGGTGTAAAGTGCAGTGTAATTTAACAGGTTACTTTGAATAATGAGGATGCTATATAAAGATAAAGAATGTGTTGATAAACATATGGGACTTCTAATCTGGATACAAATCATTACACATGAAAGAAGAGATTGTTTTAATTTTGATAGCGTAAATTACATTTCTAACAAAGTTTAAAATTTTGAGGTTTGGTTCGTGATAAAGTTCTCAAAAGGGAATTTTCATTTTAAAAGTTTTGACAACAATTGGCACTAATTCAAATGCTGCAAGCTTTTGTGTTTGTAAGTCTGTTCCCAAAATATGAAGCTAAGCTCAAGACCTTGACAAAGTTTGGCAGAAATCCAATTTTTGGCCGAGTTAATGAATCTGGGGTAATTCTAAAAGAAAAGGGTCAGACACAATTTAGTGGGTTATTTTTGAGACAATAAAATGTTGTTTGAGAAGAAGATAAGGAACATGTCAATGCCTGATTTCTGTTTTTAAAACTGTTATGAGAATACTTCATTGGATTTTAAAATCTCTCCAGGCAACCTGAACAAGATAAAGATTGTAGTCTGTTGTATGTGTAAAATGGTATGAGGCAAGTAGAAGAAAGAGTTGGGGAAAGAGAACACAATATACAAACTGTTTTAAGGGAAATGAATTTGATAATCTGGCCATCAACTGAGACATTGGAAATGCACAGGGGGAGATAAGCAAAGATCTAGAGACAGAGCTTCTCATTGACATGGAATAGTTAATACGGCCTAAAGAGCAAAGAAACATTATAAACGATTAAGACAATAGAGAAACTGACCTCAAGAGTATCTTAGGATGACCATGGTCGGGGGAAAAAAAACTTAGAGATAAAACTATGTGGAATCTACAGTTCAGGCAATTGAAATGTAAGGAGAAATAATGCTTAACAACAATTTACCGCAAGATGGATACAGGTAAAGGGAAAACTGGAAAAAGGTGAAATAGATATATTACTGACTATATTAATGCGCCTGCGAGCTACAAAAAGTAAGACCACAGGATTAACACTATGATCACATGCAGAGTTACGTGGCTCCCAGAGAGAACTGCCACTGGAAGTGATGATACTGAACCATTGAAAGATAGAATAAGAAGCTGTAGAGTTGTGTAGGCAGCTTAAGGAATTGAGGTCCGATGTGGGACAGCAGCAGGAGACAGAAGACAGGAAGGAGTGGAGCGGGCCTACCCAGATGGATTCAGATCAGGGAACTCATTTCACAGGAAGAGTCATTAAAGGTATTCTAATTTGCCCAACATAATTCAGGTAGGGCCATCAAAATTTGCACGTCACACCAACCCCGAGCGAGGGGTCTCTGGGAACAGATACAAATAGATTTTACAGGACCCCTCCCGTTGAGCTGAGGGAAAAACCAATGCCTGCTTATTATCAATCAATTCACAAGATGGGTAGAGGCTTTCCCCACATTAGGTTGCTTAGCCACGACTGTGGCCCGGATGTTAGAAGAAGTGATTCCACGCTGGGGAATACCCTTGCAGATGGATTCGGACCCGGGTACACATTTAACGGGGCGTGTACTCAAAGAAATATGTAGGTGGCCAGGAATTAAACAGAAGTTCCACGCCCCTTACCATCCACACAGCTCAGGCATGGTTCAACGAATGAATAGGACCCTAAAGCGGGCATTGGAAAAGGCCATCCAAGATACAGGGCTAGGGTGGGCAGACTTATTGCCCAGCATCCTTATGGGACTTCGGGCAACACCTGACAGAACGACGGGGTTAACTCCATAAGAGTTGATGACGGGGAGAACGATGAGGTTGCCAGGAGACATCATGATGTGGCAGTGAGGAAGTGGGTCCGATGAGGGAGTGAATGAAGCAATTTGTCCGGGAGCTTTGTAGACAGCTTCACAGACTAAGGCAGGAGGCCAGGGCTCAGCAGTATTTTCCAGGACTTGGAAGGGGAAGTCAGGTCAGATCAAGCTGAAGTGCCTGGTATAGGAGAGAAAGTTATAGTCAATATCACCCCCGAGAAACCTGGGTTTGCATCCAAGTGGTTGGGACCATATGAGATAATCATGACCAGTAATACTTGTGCATGCATGGACTTGAGGGGAAAGGGGCGCTGGAAACACTGGTCACAATTGAAACATTTTATTAACTGACTTTTATCCACAGAATTAACCTCAACAAACGACCGGTGACGACTGGGACAGTTATTTGCTTAAGTTCACAGAATGTTTATTTTAATGTCAACACTCGTGGGCATGGCGATACTGGCAACAAGGTCAGGAGTGATCATTGCTCATCCTGCACTGCCGGAGGGACTTTGGTACAGCACGGACAGGGCTGAATGTGACACACAACGGGGAAGATAAATGGAAAATCTCCATTTTCACATGGTCCATCTCTGACACTTCCCTTCCCTTCCTTGAAGTCTCTGTCTCAATCTCCAATTATCCATTACAAGCCTATCAACTCCCACAGCTACCTCAACTACAGCTCCTCACACCCCGCTTCCTGTAAGGACTCCATCCCATTCTCTCAGTTCCTTCGCCTCCATCACATTTGTTCTGATGATGCTACCTTCAAAAACAGTTCCTCTGACATGTCCTCCTTCTTCCTTAACTGAGGTTTTGCACCCACGGTCGTTGACAGGGCCCTCAACCGTGTCCGGCCCATCTCCCGCGCATCCGCCCTCATGCCTTCTCCTCCCTCCCAGAAACATGATAGGGTCCCCCTTGTCCTCACTTATCACCCCACCGGCCTCCGCATTCAAAGGATCATCCTCCGCCATTTCCGCCAACTCCAGCTTGATGCCACCACCAAACATATCTTCCCTTCACCCCCCCCCCGGCAACATTCCGTAGGGATCGTTCTCTCCGGGAAACCCTGGTCCACTCCTCCATCACCCCCTAGTCCTCGACCCCCACCAATGGCACCTCCCCATGCCCACGCAAAAGATGCAACACCTGTCCCTTCACTTCCTCTCTCCTCATCGTCCAAGGGCCCAAACACTCCTTTCAAGTGAAGCAGCATTTCACTTGCATTTCCCACAACTTAGTCTACTGCATTCGTTGCTCCCAATGTGGTCTCCTCTACATTGGAGAGACCAAACATAAACTGGGCGACCCCTTTGCAGAACACCTGCGGTCTGTCCTCAAGAATGACCCAAACCTCCCTGTCACTTGCCATTTTAACACTCCACCCTGCTCTCTTGCCCACATGTCTGTTCTTGGCCTGCTGCATTGTTCCAGTGAAGCCCAAAGCAAACTGGAGGAACAGCACCTCATCTTCTGATTAGGCACTTTACAGACTTCCGGACTGAATATTGAATTCAACAACTTTAGATCTTGAACTCCCTCCTCCATCCCCACCCCCTTTCTGTTTCTTCCCCCTTCCTTTTGTTTTTTCCAAGAATTTATATAGATTTCTCTTTTCCCACCTATTTCCATTATTTTTAAATCTTTTATGCCCCGCTAGTCTTTTCACCCCACCCCTACTACAGCTGTACCTTGAGTGCCCTACCATCCATTCTTAATTAGCACATTCATTTAGATAATATCACCACCTTCAACACCTCTTTGTTCTTTTGTTCTTTTGTCTGTGACATCTTTTGATTATCTGCTCCTATCACGGCTTCCTTGTCCCTACAACCACACCACCCCCCCCAACTTCTCTCCCCAACCAACACCCCTCCACCACCACCCCCCCCAACCCCCCCCACCCCCCCACCACCCCCCACCCCCCCACCACCCCCCACCCCCTACCCCCGCCACAGCTTAAACCAGCTTATATTTCACCCTTCTCCTTATATTTGCTCAGCTCTGTGGAAGGGTCATGAGGACTCGAAACGTCAACTCTTTTCTTCTCCGCCGATGCTGCCAGACCTGCTGAGTTTTTCCAGGTAATTCTGTTTTTGTTTTGTATATAGAATGAATGTTGAATGTATAGCAAATAATAATATGCTAGTTGGCATTGTCTTAGTGATACCTGTCAAACCCATGTCAACACCTGGCAGGACCTTATATAGAGTAGAAAATATTGCGGTGATCCAGGGGGATTACTATATTAAGTACCATGATATTCT
This sequence comes from Carcharodon carcharias, assembly GCF_017639515.1. NCBI lineage: Eukaryota > Metazoa > Chordata > Chondrichthyes > Lamniformes > Lamnidae > Carcharodon > Carcharodon carcharias. Next base: position 94,805,562 of record NC_054485.1, read on the forward strand.
GCCATATGCAGTAGACATAGAAGGAAATATAGTTAGCACCACATTATAAGGGTGTAGTTTAGATACCACCACAGTAGTATGCACACCCAATATATGAGACGGAAGAAGCGAAGTGCGGATTTAAAGCAGCAGCAAATTGTACAATGGAAACTATATGGGCTGCAAAAGAACTGATCCATGTTGCATATACAAGGAATGGGAGATATTGTAACACCATGTGGCAGCAGAAGATCCAGAACAGGACCAACCGGATATGCCCCATCCACAATCATTCAGTGTGCCTACACCCACAGGTGCCAGCAAGGATGGGGAAGGTTGGAACTGGTCGAAATATACAAGAGAGGGTTGACTACTATTCAAGTCATGAAAGGCCTTAGGGATAACCTGACACAGTATTTGCACCAGTTCTCCTATGAAATTCCCTTATTAACCGAGCACCTAACCCCGATTCGGAGACAGGCTCAGCAGATATACAAAACTTACTATATACTGCAGCAATTGGTTAGAGGCGTAAAGGAGGATGTTGAGCAAACAGATTCTTCCTCATGGTGGGAGGACCTGTGGAATTGGGGCTCAAATGTACAGTTACACCCCTGGATTCGGATTATCTCCCATGCCCTAGTTATACTTCAACTGATATTGATTATCTATCTAACATACTTGATTCATCGCACCCAGAAGTCACAAAAAAGGTGGCGCTGGGGGACCTTTAACAGGTGGAGAAGGAAGTTGGCAAGTCAGAGATTTGAATTGAAGAACCAGATGATACAGATGGTCTGACCAGTACTTTTTACGTACCCCAAAGCTGGATACCTGGCCAGTATCAATGGGTGGCGGTACTTAAAGGGGCGGACAGCACGACTGTAGTTGGCTACCTTGGGCTAGGCCAAGGGCAAAAATGTGGGACTGTTAGGGGGAATATAGGGGTACAGTAAGAATTTATTGTAAGGGAATGATACTGTTGGAATCTCCAAGCAGCCAGTGCCTGCAAGTATATAAACAGTTAAAAAGCACCACATGAACCTTGTACACCCTCAGGACCTGTGATCATCAGCATGGTCCTGGAAACCAGGCTGGACATAGAGGAAGGCAAATACGATAGATTAGGTGTCCTAGGAGTCAGACTGGAGACTTAGGTTGTGAAAAACACAACTAAGATTGAGCCTGTTTACAGCAGATAGGGAAAGAACAGATGGTCCTAGTTTAGGTAGGAGGGAAGGTCTCTGCCTGTGTGAAAAATAGGGACATATGACTCATGTGCCTGTACCCAGAGATGTCTGTTTAATGTAAACCTATATGTCGATGAGATCGGAATTTGGAAACTGTTCTTGTACATGACCAATAATGTATAAATATGCTGAACACTTGTAATTTAGCAGAGTGCTATCTCAAGCTGCATTGAGATGGCTCTCTCCTTGCAATCGCTCGAATAAACGATCGTGACCTGTACCTGAGACTCCTCAGGTTACTGCATCAGGGTGCTATCTAGCCCACTACTCCACCACCCAGCATGTCCCTGATTCTGGTCACCCCAGTGGCCACAGGGCTCCCCTTTGCCAGCCACCTGAACCGGTGGAGGTGCGGACTCCTGAGCAGCGGCTCTCTGACGATAGCTGCTACCCCTGACAATGGAGAGCTGCAGCACGAGGCGACCATGTTTCAGACTTTCATCAGATCCTGGTAAAAGGTAGGCAATGCCTGAAAGGAGCCATGAAGGCCTCCCAGGTCTACAGACAGGAGCTGCATGTCATGATTCAAGCTGTGTACCTGGTGGAAGAAATACGTCGTCAGGGAACATCATCTAGGAGGAGGCTCAACATAATGGTAATGCTGCAGGGCCTGAAGGTGGAAGGTCGCCACCGGGGTGCGTAGGCACACTAGCACCTGACCACCTTCCCCAAGTGGGAGACTCAGAACCTCAGCAATGACCCAGTGCAGTCTTCTGTCCCAGAAGAATTCGACGAGCATTCTCTGGATTTTTCTGACAAAATCTGGGGGAGGGGTCAAAGTGACCAGCTGGTACCACAACATGGCGGCGATCAGCTGGTTTATGACCAGAGCTCGACCCCGGTAAGACAGCACTCGGAGCAGTCCTGTCCAGCGTCGCAGGCGAGCGGTGACTTTCGTCTCCAGTTCCTGCCAGTTCGCCGGCCAGGATTCCTCAGCAGGGCAGAGATGGACCCCCAGGTAGGGCAGGCTGGTCCTGCTCCAGGTGAAAGGCCTGAGCTCCTTGGGTAAGCCACTGACCAACCAGGAGTCCAGAACACCTGTCCCAGTTGATCCTAGCAGAGGACGCAGCGGAGTACACTTCCTGTCACTCGTGCATTCTCCGCAGGTCAGCTGGGTTTATGGACATGAGGAGCAAATGATCAGCAGAGGTCGAGAGGACCACCCTGATGCCCGGCTGTGCAGAACCAATCCCGACAACCTCCTCCGCATGAGGCACAGGAAAGGCTCCACGCAGATAGAATACAGTTGGTCAGACAGGGGGCAGCCCTGACCCACTCTTCTCCCAAAGCGAAGGGGCACCGTCAGGGACCCGTTAACCTTAACTAGACACTCTGCAGCAGAGTAAAGAAATCTGAACCGAGCAATGAAACGTGTCCCGAACCCAAATGCTCGCAGAGTCCCGAATAAATATTCGTGATCCACCCTGTTGAACACCTTCTCCTGGTCAAGAGACAGGAAGGCGCTCGACAGACCAGGAGGGTGAACTTTTAAAAATTTTTCTTATGATCACCAGTTCTTAAGGAGGCGGGACCCCCTCTCTTAGGCAGCAGGGTAATGACCTGCCGCATGGAAACCACTGGAATGCAGGACACGAACATCTTGGAAAGGTAGAGGTGGTTGAGTTTGGGTGCTCCAACTCTGGGTGACACAAAAGTGAAAATGCTGGAGGGTGCTGTTCTGCAGTCCACTAGCACTTTCATGACTTTGCCGTCTGTGCCAGGGGTGGGGGGAAGGGGGTGTGAAAGGCTCTGGAACACTTGCATTGCTTGAGTGGGCAGATAAGCTAGAGGCCCGACTCCAGTCATATCAATGTGACTGCACCTGAACTGTCTCAGCTGCAGAGAAATGGTCACTTTATACAGGTTTCCCTAATGCATGGCCACTTCCCTTGCCCACCACCCAGAATACTTGTGTGCTATATTCAACGGCAGGCCCTTGCCCCTACCCCTCCCCCAACAAGTCACCTCAATGACAGCGATGCCCCGACCCCTTTTCCCCAACACTCCCTAAGGTTGAAGTCCAACAGGTGACCCTGGTGAGTGCTACACAACGTTACTGTGTACTCACCTCCGAGGCGCTTTCCCACCGGCGTGGATGGACGATCCAGCCTGTGGGCGGGAGGCAGGTACAATTCTGGTGGGCTGGCCTGACATGTATTACAATGAGATTCCCGATATCCGATAGCGGGAAACGCAGCAAGCCATCAGCGGGCTGAGCTGGCGATTGTGAACTGGTTTCACGCTGTCGTGAAACCGAACTCGCCATAGTGTCTGCTCATGCCCGACGCTGGAGAACACAAAAAATCCCTCCCTAGGATCCTGTTTATTGACCTTCTGTCTGTATTTGCAACAGAGTGAAAGGGTGGCAGAGGGAAGCACTAAGCCATGAGCTGACAATTTGGCTGAGCCTTTGTTTCATGCCTTAATGAATATGTTGTGAAGCAGAAGCCATGCTTCTAAAAGCTTGCCTGGGATTTTCCGTTTTCGTTCTCCTGGCACACACAGATATCGGAAAATCCCACACACTCAGCTCAAAATTGCCCCAGTGTCCAATTGTCTGCAGTGATAATTTGTCAGTAAAAACAATCAACAGACAAAATTAAATATAACCACCAGGGGGAGTCATGGCATCGTGGTATTGTCACTGGGGCACTACCCCAGAGAGTACCCAGGCTAATCACCCACCACAGCAGATGGTGGAATTTGAATTTAATTAAAAAAAAATCTGGAATTAAGTTTCTAATAGTGACCATGAAACCATTGCCAATTGTCCAAAAAAAAAATCCCCATCTGGTTCACAGAGGAAATCTGCTGTCCTCACCTGGTCTGGCCCACATGTCACTGCAGGCCCACAGCAATGTGGATGACTGTTTACTGCCCCACTGAAATGGCCAAGGAAGCTATTCAACTGTATCGATCTGCGAAAAAGGCTAAAACGAATGAAACCGGACGGACCTCCTGGCATCGGCCTGGGCACCAGAAATGACAACTCAGCCCTGTTGACCCTGCAAAGTCCTCCAGGTGGGGGCTAGTGCCAAAATTGGGAGAGCTGTCTCACAAGTTAGTTAAGCAACAGCCTGACACAGTCATACCTGCGCAATCATACAATAACTGACAATGTCCCAGTCATTACCATCACCATCCCTATCCCAGTGGCAGAACAGACCCAGCAGCGGTGGTGGCGCAGCAGTATATAGCTGGGTAGACATTGCCCTGGGAGTCCTCAACATTGACTCCAGATCCCATGAAGTCTCATGGCGTCAGGTCAAATCAGGGCAGGGAAACCTCCTGCTGATTATCATGTACCGCTCTCCCTCAGCTGATGAATCAGTGCTCCTCCATGTCGAACATCACTTGGAGGAAGCACTGAGAGTGGCAAGGGCGCAGATTGTACTCTGGGTGGGGGCTTCAATGTCCATCACCAAGAGTGGCTCAGTAGCACCACCACTGACTAAGCTGGCCAAGTCCCAAATGACATATCTGCTAGACTGGGTCTATTGCAGGTGATGAGAGAACCAACAAGAGGGAAAAGTATACTCGACCTCATCCTCGCCAACTGCCTGCCACAGATGCATCTTTCCATGACAGTATCGGGAGGAGTGACTACCTTGACAAAGTCCCAACTTCATCATGTTGTGTGGCACTACCAGCGTGCTAAATGGGTTAGAGTCCAAACAGATCTGGCAACTCAAAATTGGGCATCTATGAGGCGCTGTGGGCCATCAGCAGCAGCAGAACTATACTCAAACGCAATCTGTAACCTCATGGCCCAGCATATCTCCCACTCTACCATTACTATCAAGCCAGAGGATCAGCTCTGGTTCAATGAAGAGTGCAGGAGGGCATGCCAGGAGCAGCACCAGGCATACCTAAAAATGAGGTGTCAACCTGGTGAAGATACAACACAGGACTATTCACATGCCAATGTAAGCAGCAAGTGATAGATAGAGCTAAGTGATTCTACAACCAACAGATCAGTCCTGTAGTCCTGCCACAACCAATCATGAATGGTGGTGGACAATTAAACAACTCAATGGAGGAGAAGACTGCACAAATATCCCCATCCTCAATGATGGAGGAGCCCAGCACATCTGTGCAAAAGATAAGGCTGAAGCATTTGCTATAATCTTCAGTCAGAAGTGCCAAGTGGATGATCCATCTCAGCCTCCTCTGGAAGTCCCCAGCATCATAAATGCCAATCTTCTGCCAATTCAATTCACTCCACATGATAGCAAGAAATGGCTAAAAGCACTGAGTTCTGCAAAGCCTATGAGCCCTGACAATATTCCCTGAAGATTTGTTCTCCAGAACTTGCCACACCCCTAGCCAAGCTGTTCCAGTACAGCTACAACACTGGCATCTACCAGCAATGTGGAAAATTGCCCAGGTATGTCCTGTGTACAAAAAGCAGGATAAATCCAACCCTTGCAATTACCTCACCATTGCTCTGCAGTGTTTTAATGAAGGTTAACGTAAGCAAGGAACAACACTTCATCTTTTGATTAGGCACTTTACAGCCTTCCAGACTTGACCTTGATTTCAACAATTTCAGAACATGATCACTTCCTCCATTTTGGTTCCTTTTTACTTTGCAGATTTTTAGCTTTGCTCTCACAGACCTTCCCTTTCGTACTTTTCCCACCCTTCCCCCTTGCAATGGTGTAAAACCCATCACATTTCTAACTTTTCCCAGTTCTGATGAAAGGTCATCGACCTGAAAAGTTAACTCTGTTTCTCACTCCACACAGGCTCCTGTTATGAGCCCCTATATTTATCTTCATTGGCAGTCGGAGATCGGGAGTTCGGAGGCCAGGAGTCACGGTTCCAGGCAGGCCTTGCGGTTTCTCCGCATGGGCTGGCTGGGAAATGGCCGCACATGTGCAGTTTGTTGATTTTCACGTCTTTAGGCGGGAAACCGGCCCTGCGCACATGCACAGAAGGAAAAGGAAGCAAAGAAGTGAAGTGGTGCAAAACTGCAGGTCAGGTGACCAGGACTGGAGCATTGCTCCAGAGATTGTTTCCCAAGGAGCAGGACATTGACAAGGGGCAAGGAGAGGGTCCCAAACCAAGAAAGGTATCCCAGAAGGTCCCATATAAGGGGCAAGGACATATCATGTTAGTAATGGTGAGAGACAGGAGCATAAAAATAGGCTCCAAATTAAAGGCAAAGCTGCAGAGAGCAGACTTGAAGTGAAGTGGGCTTGAGAGAAGCCCTGAAGATCTGAGGAGGCATCTGAAAGCTGGACACTCTGTAATATGGGCCTTTGGAGCCGTAGTGTTTTGCTTGGCATGGACAAAGTTCTGCTGTGTGCTTGGAAGGTGAAGCTTGAGTGTACTCGGAGGTCCAGAGGAAAGGAATCTCAGTAGGTGAGATCATAACCCTGGAGGTGGGTCCTTGTTGAAGGCATTTGACTTGGGGCAGTGTTTGGAGAGAATTCCAAGGCAGGTTCTTCAAATGTGGAGATTGGAAATCCTTGTGAGGAAGACAGAATTTTAGTGAGACAAGTTGTTTCACTGTGTGACGAATGTCTGAGTGGATTGTTGAGGGATCCATGAAATCTGCTCGGGTTGCATCTGTCATTTACTTTGGAGTGTGGTGTGTCTGACCACAGTTCACCTATTAGTTCACATTTGAGACACACTAACCCTGAATATTAGAGTATCAGACGGATATGGTAAATTGTTTTATCTTACTGCAGTTATATGTGTCTGTAAAGATTTGCTGGGGTGGAGGAATAGTGAATGTTTGAATCATTTTCTTGTGTTTGCATTGAGATCTTTCCAATCTTTTTGTCTGGTGTAATAAAGTTCATTTTCCTTGTTTAATAAATGCTTTATTCTTTGTGTTAAAAGTTCATCAGTAGACTCCTGTGAATTTGTTCAGTTACTTTCCTCCCTGGTTTGTTAAAAAAAAGAGCTAGGATCTATCAAACCAGGTCTCACTCTGGGATCTGACTTGTCCAGTATTAACGTCAGCTGGGATTGTAACACTGCCTCACCTGTTATTTACATAATATTTTTGTTTTTATTACAGAAGGGGAAGTATGAAACATTTAAGTTATGAAGAGAGGTTGAATAGACTTGGGTTGTTTTTGTTGGAGCAGAGCAGACTGAGGGACGACCTGATCGAGGTATACAAGATTATGAGGGGCATGGACAGGGTGGACAGGGGGCAGCTGTTCCCCTTAGCTGAAGGGTCAGTCACAAGGGGACATAAGTTCAAGGTGAGGGGCAGGAGGTTTAGGGGGGATATGAGGAAAAACTTTTTTACCCAGAGGGTGGTGACGGTCTGGAATGCGCTGCCTGGGAGGGTGGTGGAGGCGGGTTGCCTCACATCCTTTAAAAAGTACCTGGATGAGCACTTGGCACATCATAACATTCAAGGCTATGGGCCAAGTGCTGGTAAATGGGATTAGGTAGGTAGGTCAGGTGTTTCTCACGTGTCAGTGCAGACTCGATGGGCTGAAAGGCCTCTTCTGCACTGTGTGATTCTGTTATTCTGTGATTCTGCAAAGTCTTCCTTACCAACATCTGAGGTGGTGGGGGTGGGCGGTGGTGGGTGGGTGGAGGGGTGGGGGGTGGGGCGGGGTGGTGGGTATGGGGGGGCGCTAGTGCCAAAATTGGGACAGCTGTCTCACAGACTAGTCAAGCAGCTTCAAACACAATCTGTAACCTCATGGCCTGGCACATCCTCCACTCCAGCATTACCATCAAGCCAGGGGATCAACCCTGGTTCAATGAAGAGTGCAGGAGGGCATGCCAAGAGCTGCACCAGGCATACCTAAAAATCTGGTGTCAACCTGATGAAGCTATAACACAGGACTAGTTGCGTGCCAAACAGCATAAGCAGCAAATGATAGACAGAGCTAAGCAATTCCACAACCAACGGATTAGATCTAACTTCTGCAGTCCTGCCACATCTAGTCATGAATGGTGGTGAATAATTAAACAACTCACTAGAAGAGGAGGCTCTACAAATATCCCCATCCTCAATGATGGAGGAGCCCAGCATATCAGTTCAAAAAATAAGGCTGAAGCATTTGCTACAATCTTTAGCCAGAAGTGCCGAGTGGATGATCCTCTCGGCCTCCTCTGGAGGTCCCCAGCATCACAGATGCCAATCTTCAGCCAATTTGAGTCACTTCACATGATATCAAGAAATGGCTGAAGGCACTGGATATTGCAAAGGCTATGGGCCTTTACAAATATTCCAGCCATAGCACTGAAGACTTGTGCTGCACTGGCACCTACCTAGCTATGTAGAAAATTGCCCAGGTATGTCCTGTACACAAAAGCAGGACAAATCCAACCTGGCAATTACCTCCCCATCAATCTACTCTTGATCATCAGTAAAGTAATGGAAGGGGTCATCAACAGAGCTATCAAGTAGCTTGCTTAGCAAAAATCTGCTCATTGACACCCAATTTGGGTTCTGCCAGGGCCACTCAGCTCCTGACCTCACAGCCTTGGTTCAAATATGGACAAAACATCTCAACTCCAGAGGTGAGGTGGGAATGACTGCCCTTGGCATCAAGGCAGCATTTGACCGAGTGTGGCATCAAGGAGCCCCAGCAAAACTGGAGCCACTGGGAATCAGGGGGAAAATTCTGCTGATCGGAGTCATACCTAGCAGAAAGGAAGATAGTTGTAGTTGTTGGAGGTCAGTCATCTCAGCTCTAGGACATCACTGCAGGAGTTCCTCAGGGTAGTGTTCTCGGCCCAACCATCTTCAGCTGCTTCATCAATGACCTTCCTTCCATCATAAGGTCAGAAGTGGGAATGTTCACTGATGATTGCACAATGTTCAGTACCATTCACAACTCCTCAGATACCGAAGTAGTCCATGTCCAAATGCAGCAAGATCTGAACAACATCCAGGCTTGGGCTGACAAGTGGAAAGTAACAGTCATGCCACACAAGTATCAGGCAATGACTATTCCCTAGATTAGAGAATCTAACCATCACCCCTTGATGTTCAATAGCATCACCAATAGTGCTGAATCCTGCATTATCAACATCTGGGGGTTACTGTTGACCAGAAACTGAACTGGACTGGCCATATAAAAACTGAGGTTACAAGAGCAGGTCAGAGACTAGATATCCTGCAGTGAGTAACTCATCTCCTGACTCTCCAAAGCCTGTCCATCATCTACAAGGCACCAGTCAGTAGTGTGATGGCATAATCCCCACTTGCTTGGATGAGTGAAACTCCCATGATACTCAAGAAGCTTGACACCCTCCAGGATAAATCAGCCCACTTGATTGGCACCCCTTCCACAAACATTCATTCCCTCCACCACTGACGCACAGTAGCAGCAGTGTGTACCATCTACAAGATACAATGCAGGAACTCACCAAGTTTCCTTAGGCAGCACATTCGAAACCACGACCACTACCATCTAGAAGGACAAGGGCAGCAGATAGATGGGAACACCATCACCTGGAAGTTCCCCTCCAAACCACTCACCATCCTGACTTGGAAATATATCGTCATTCCTTCACTGTCTCTGGGTCAAAATCCTGGAACTCCCTCCCTAACAGCACTGGGGGTGTACCCACACCACATGGACTGCAATGGTTCAAGAAGGCAGCTCACCAGCACCTTCTCAAGGGCAATTAGGGATGGGCAATAAATGCTGGCCTAGCCAGTGATGCCCACATTCCGTAAAAAGTCAATTGAAACAAAATTACCTTCACAGAGCTGTGCGAAGCTGCTCAACAAGGCGACACTAAAATGAAGCCCTCAAAAGTAAGATTGAGGCTATGCGATGGCATGATACTCATACTGAGAGCGCAAATGATATGAGAGCTCAATGCAATGACAAGAAGGAAGATCTACAGTTCGAGCTCATATATGGGACACAATGGCCACTCATCCCAGCTGAAGCAAGTCTATTGCTTGGACTGGTAACCCTAAACGTGCCAATAGGGATTTACAGTGTATCAGAGCAAACAAAAGCAGAGACAGCAGCACAGATCCTGGAGGGGTACAAAGGTGTGTTTACAGGGCTGGGATGTCTACCTGGAGAATATCATCTCAAAGTAGATGAGAGTGTAAGACCAATACAGCTGCCCTCAAGTCAAGCCTAAACAATCGAAGAGCTGGAAAAGAGCAGAGTGATCAAAAAAACTGACAAATCTTCCAGACTGGGCTAGCAGCATGGGAGCAGTGAAACAGCCTGGAAAGCTGTGAGTATGCTTAGACCCAAAGGATCTAAATAAAGCGCCGAACAGACCTCGCTTCTCCATGCCGACCATCGAAGGAATTTTGCCGCAGCTTGCCAGGGCAAAGATATTCACTACCCTGGATGTGAAGGATGGTTATTGGCAACTAAAGCTGAATGAAAGCAGCAGCTTCCTAACTACATTCTGGACGCCACTGGAGGGGATACAGATTGTTACCCATGGCCGCTTGGCATTTCCACGGCGCTGGAAGAGTATCAGCGCAGACAGCTTGAGATAGTCAGTGATCTTCCCGGGGTGGAAGCCTTAGTGGATGACCTGCTAGTTTATGGATGTGGAGACACAGTGGAAGGAGCCATAGCTGAGCATGATCAGAATTTAACAGGACTGCTGGAGAGAGCTTGCCAGATGAACCTGAAACTGAACAAGAAAAAATTACAACTGCAGGTGCCTGAAGTCAAGCACATGGGTCACGCACTGACAGCAAAAGATCCTCATCCAGATCCTGATGAGGAGAAAGCTGTAGCAGCGATGCAGCTACCAACAGATGTGAAAGCAGTTCAATAATCTGTTGGGTTTGTGAACTATTTAACAAAACTTTTTGCCTAGTTTGTCGGCAGAGTGTAAACTTGCTCCTTCTGTTGCAACATCCTAAACTTTCTTCATGCACAGTGTTGCTCTTGATAGCATGTCAGCGATGAACATCTGTTTCCTTGCCAGAATGTCACGTCTGGATGATATCTTCTTTAAGTAAAGTAACATTCTTTGCAGATGCTTTGGGGCAGATAGTAGCCAAGGATGTGCTGTGGTACTGGGGAACAGGATAGAAGCAGCGTTCACTAAAATCAAACAACTAGTGACAACAATGCCAGTGCTGAAGTACTGTGACATCAATGATGAAGTCATCTTGCAGTGTCATGACAGCGAGACAGGTCTTGGAGCAACCCTAATGCAAGAAGGACAACCAGTCACATTTGCATCCAGCAGATGAAACGACACTACACTCAGATTGAGAAAGAGTGCCTGGCTACTGTTTTTGCCTGTGAGCATTTTCATCAGTACCTGCTTGGAAGAGACACAGTAACAATGGAGTCCGAGCACGAGACCCTTCAGAGCATTTTTCGCCAACCACTACTATCTGCCCCAAAGCATCTGCAAAGAATGTTACTTTACTTAAAGAAGATATCATCCAGACGTGACATTCAGGCAAGGAAACAAATGTTCATCACTGACATGCTATCAAGAGCAACACTGTGCATGAAGAAAGTTTAGGATGTTACAACAGAATGTGAAATCTTCCAGATTCAAAATGAAGCAGCAGCTCAATGTGATCTGAAAGTCAGCAACCCAGCAGGAAAATTTGAATCTGACAGACAAGCGTCTTGCTCAAATCAAGTGAACTACTCACCGTGATGCAACGCTACAAACGGTACAAGAAGTAGTGATGAAAGGATGGCCTGAGGGCATCAAGGACACACCCATGGGCACAAGAGCCTATTGGTCATACCAAGATGAACTGTCAGCCCAAGGTGGCATCTTGTACAAAGGAAACAGAGTCAGCATACCCAAGGAGATGAGAGGAGAGATGTTGAAGAGCGTCTAAGCAAGCCATCAAGGAATTGAATTGAGAAAGGCAAGAGAAGTGCTGTACTGGCCAAACATGAGCAATGAAAATTAAAGACCTCATTGGTCTGTGCGGTGCATGCAATGAGTACTTAGCTAAACAAGCTAGAGAGAGATTGATGATGCATGACATCCCAGACAGACCAAGGATGAAACTGCGAGTAGACCTCTCCATTTTGGCAGGAAATGATTATCTGGTCACTGCAGACTACTATGCTGACTACTGGGAGTTGAATCAGTTGATTTCAATGACAACAGGAGAAATTATAGAACGCCTGAAAGCACACTTCAGTTGTTAAAGGCATCCCAGACATTGTGATTAGTGACAATGGTCCTCAGTTCATGCATGAAGAATTCAACAGATTCAGAAAGGATTGCAAAATGCAACACAACACATCAGCTACCCAGTCGAATGGAAATGCTGAGGCGGCAGTGAAAATCACCAAAGGAATGGTCAAGAAATCAAATAAATCTAGCGCAGACACATACAAAGCAATACATGAATGGCGAAACACACCGACTGAAGGCATGGAAAGTTGTCCAGTCCAAAGACGAATGCCACAACACATGCAAGCTAATCTTTCAGTAGCAGAAGGAAAAATTGTTTCACCCAGAGTGTGGTTGGGATTTGGAACAAACTTCCTGAGAGGGTGGTGGAGGCAAGTTTGCTTGAGGCATTCAAAGGGGAATTGGATTACTGTTTGAAAAGAAAGAATGTGCAAGGTTATGGAGATAGGGCAGGGGAGTGGGACTCGGTGGAATGCTCTTTCAGAGAGCAAGTGCAGACTCGATGGGCCAAATGGCCTCCTTCTGCACTGTAAAGATTATGTGATTCTGTGATAGCAAAAAAGCTACTAAAACATGAAGTATTTACAGGCATGAGTGAAAAAAATCAAAGTGGAATGACAGAAGGCCAAATTCCAGTTTGACAAGACTGCCAAAACATTACCAGAGCTGAGCATTGGAGAGCCAGTCAGGGTACAATCCTTCAATGTTCTAAACAGGATTCAGCCCATGTGGAAGCTTGGGGTATGCATTGAGAAATTGTCATCTTGTTTGGACACAGTGGAAATGAACGACCAAATATATCAGCAGAACTAGCGAAACTGTTCTTTCACAGCAATCAGCCGGACAGGAAGAAGGGGTCTCACCAGCTGTATTGAGTACAGAACTACCATCAACCCCAGAGGTCCATGTGTCCCCAACAACCGTAATGGAACAACAGTTACCACGACAACAAGTGCCTTAGGAACAAGACCGACCAGAGAGGGAACATCACCCAGACGAACAGCCAATGTCAATGAGCATGTGTACTATTAAGAAAACTGCACAATTTAAAGACTGTATGCAATACAAATGCAGAGCCTGTTGTTAATGCGTGAGAACAGTGGGTGTATAGGGGGTAGCTTGGGTAACTCACAGTTACACATGATCGTGCATGCAAATGTATCTTCTGTTCATTACAACAAAAGGGGGACATTTGGATCTTTTATGTAGAAACATAGAAACATAGAAACTAGGAGCAGGAGTAGGCCATTCGGCCCTTCGAGCCTGCTCCCCCATTCATTATGATCGTGGCTGATCATCAAACTCAAAAGCCTGCTCCTGCTTTCTCTCCATACCCTTTGATCCCTTTCACCTCAAAAGCTATATCTAACTCCTTCTTGAAAGCATACAATGTTTTAGTCTCAACTACTTTCTGTGGTAACGAATTCCACAGGCTCACCACTCTCTGAGTGAAGAAATTTCTCCTCATCTCAGTCCTAAATGGTCTACCCCATATCCTCAGACTGTGACCCCTGGTTCTGGATTCCTCCACCATCGGGAACATCCTTCCTGCATCTACCCTGTCTAGTCCAGTTAGAATTTTATAGGTTTCTATGAGCTCCCCCCTTCGTTCTTCTGAACTCCAGTGAATATAATCCTAAGCGACTCAACCTCTCCTCAAATGTCAGTCCCGCCATCCCAGGAATCAGCCGGGTAAACCTTCGCTGCACTCCCTCTATAGCAAGTACATCCTTCCTCAGTTAAGGAGGCCAAAACTGCACACAATATTCCAGGGGTCGTCTCACAAAGGCCCTGTACAACTGCAGCAAGACATCCCTGTTCCTGTACTCGCATGATTACAGCGTGTATGGAGGGAAGAGGGGAGCGACTGATTACAATGTGTGTGGGGGAAGGAGAGAGGGGCTGATTACGGCATGTGTGGTGGGAAGGGAGGGAGGGGATGACTACAATGTATAGGGGGGGAAGGGGAGAGGATAGTTTGGGAGGTGCTGCTTTTAGCCAAATTTGCCTGTTTCTGCTCTAAGTGCAGCCTTTGTTACAACAGATTTTGTTTGTTACGAAAAGGGGGATGTTTATCCTGTTTACAACATGCCCGATCTGGCTTGCCTTGGTCAGGTGACCTCTGTCATGAGGTAATCCCTGTAAGCAGCCATCTGACAGTTCAATAAAGACCTCTCACTGAGAAAACACTGAGAAGCACTTCAGTCCTCAAATACGAAGCAGGATGCAAGAGGGGCTGTTACGTGTATGTGTGGGGGTGGTGGGGTGGTGCAGGAGAGGTTGATGGGGTCTTAATACTGTGAGTGGCGGGAGAAGGTACAGTGCTGTATGGCAGGGGAAAGGGGGAGAGAGTAGATTACCGTACTGTGTGTATGGGGAAGGGGGAGAGGAGAGAAGCTGATTACTGTGTTTGTGGAGAGGTGGAGGGGTCTGATCACAATACTATGTGAATGGGGGTCAAAGAGGGGCTGATTATAGTGTTTGTAGGAGAAGACAGGGGGCTGGTCACAGTCTGTGTGGTGAGAAGGGGAGAGGGACTGATTACAGTCTGTGTGGTGAGAAGTGGGGGAGGGGATGACTATAATACGTAGGGGGGAAGGGGAGAGGATAGTTTGGGAGGCACTACTATTAGCCGAATTTGCCTATTTCTGCTCTAAGTGCAGCCTTTGTTCCAACAGATCCTGTTAGAGTGGCCTCTTTAAAAACAGAACCAACTGACTGGCACTGACTGTGCCTCAGCAGCTTACAAAGCCAGCTGCTGTTGAATGTTTGTTCCTGTGAGGTTATTGATTACATAACTGGATGTGTAGGAAGATAAGATCGATGGGATACAGCTGACCTGCCCGCAGCCTTGTTTGGCGTTGCTTTGGAGTGGACAGTACTGGTTCCTTGGACATATAATATTTTATCGTACATCACTGCTGAGTTTGTAGAGTAGGCCTCAGTGCCGTTGATTGAGGAATGTACATGGATGGGCATATATTGCACAGCAATGACAGAATTAGCTGTGCTGCCCTTCCCTGTGGCTACTTGGTGACACACTGGGAGTTGGGGGGCGGGGTGGGGGGGGGGGGTGGGTGGTGGGGCTTATGGAAATGTGCCCTGGGATGTAAGGTTTGAGGTCAATCGTTTGGAGCATGAAAACTGTATCGTTTAGGCCGAATGGCCTGTTCCTGTATTGTAAATTCTGTCCCCCAGGGCTGATTCATGGCCCAAGAAGAGGACGAAAGAGCAGGAGAGGAAACACTTTTAAAATAAGTCATTTAGGGAGTTTTCGATGGGGAACAATAATTGTTGCTGTGCAGCCATTGTTAAAGGTTGGTTTTTGGCTGAAACAGCAGCTTAATATAAACATCACATGATAGGAAACGCCAAGGATAAATTTGAATGAGTGTTCAATAGTTTAGCTTCTTTATTGCAGGAAGAGGATTTCCTGTCAGCAACCTATGATTTAAATCCAGTATCGTGGGCATCTACTTCTGGCCTATACTATTTAACAGAGCTTTGTTAGAATCTTTATTGAAGAAACAAATTTAATTTAAATGTCGCTCCCTCCTCTGAGAACTGTACAGCAGTGGAGACGCAGGAACACAGATCTGCTCAAAACACAGGGGTATACAACCATAGGACCAGAGTTATGGTGCAGAAAGAAACCATTCAGCCCATCGTGTCTGCACTGGCCAAGAAGAGAAAAAAGAAACTAGCTGGTCATTGTAATCTCACATTCCAGCACCTGGTCTGCAGCCTTGCAGGTTACAGCACTTCAGATGCATATCCAGGTACCTTTTTAAATGAGTTGAGCATTTCAGCCTTAACCCGCAACTCAGGCAGTGAATTCCAGACACCCACCACCCTCTGGGTGAAAAAGACTTTCGTCATGTCCTCTTCAATCCTCCTACCAATCACCTTAAACCTGTGTCCCCTAGTAATTGACCCCCAAGCTAGGGGAAACAAGTCTTTCCTGTCTACTGTATCTTGGTCCCCCCATAATTTTGTACACCTCAATTAGGTCACCCCTTAGGTTCCTCTGTTCTAAGGAAAACAACCCTAGCCTGGCCAATTTCTCCTCATAGCTACAATTTTCAAGCCTTGGAAACATTCTTGTAAATCTCCTCTACACTCTCTTCAGAGCAATATGTCCTTCTTGTAATGTGGTGACCAAAATTCCAGCTCTGGCCTAACCAGTGTTTTATACAGTTCCGTCATTACATCCCTGCTTTTGTATTCATACCTCACTCAATAAAGGAAAGCATTCCATATGCTTTATTGACCACCTTGTCCATCTGTCCTGCCACCTTCAAGGACCTGTGACCATGCACTCCAAGGTCTCTGACTTCCTCAACCTCTCTCAACCAACTTCCCGTTTATTGAGTATTCCATTGATTTGTTTGCCCTCCCCAAACACATTACCTCACACTTTTCCAGATTGAATTCCAGTCGCCAATTTTCCACACACTCAACCAAACCATTGATTCATTCTGGAGTTGGCAGTTATCATCTTCACTATCAACTACACGGCCAATTTTTGTGTCATCTGCAAATTTCCCAATCATGCCTCCCACAGTTAAGTCCAAATCATTAATATACATGATGAACACCAAGGGCCCCAACACTGGCCCCTGCAGAACACCACTGGAAACCAGTTTCCGTTTGAAAAAACATCCATCGATCATTAGCCTTTGTTTCTTGTCACTGAGCTAATTTTGGATCCAACTCGCCACCTTCTCCTGTATCCCATGGGATTCTATTTTGCTGACTAGTCTGCCATGCTGGACCTTATCAAGTGCCTTACTAAAATCCATGTAGAGAACATCCACTGCACTACCCTCATTAACCCTCCTTGTTACTTCCTCAAAAAATGCCATTAATTTAGTAAGGCACGATCTTCCCTAACAAAGCCATGCTGACTATCCCTGATCAATCTGTGCCTTACTAAGTGACAGTTTACCCTGTCTCTCAGAATTATTTCCAATAATTTGCCCACCACTGAAGTCAGAATGACCGGCCCTTAATTTTCTGGCTTATCCCTCGCACCTTTTTAAAATAATGGTACAACATTCGCAGACCTCTGGGATCTCACCTGTATCTAGTGAGGATTGGAAAATGATCCTCGGAGCATCCGCTATTTCCTCCCCATGGCTTCAACAGCTGATATACAATCCACCCAGCCCTGGCGATTTATCCATCTTCAAAGGTGCCAGTCCCTCCAGTACTTCCTAAATCACTATGCTTCTTGTATCTAATGTTACACACTCCTACTCTTTAACTAGGATGTCTGCATCATCCCTCTCCTTAGTGAAGACAGAGACAAAGTACTCATTGAGAACACTACCCACACCTGCTGCATCCACCCACAAGTTACCATGTACATCTCTGCCTTTTCCTTAGTTATTCTCTTGCTCTTAATGTACTGGTAAGACATGATTTTACCTGCCAATATTTCTTCATATCCTCTCTTTGCTTTCCTAATTTCCATTTTAACTTCACCCCTGGACTCTCCATGCCCCACTATGCTTTCTACAGTATTAAGTCTCTTGTGACTGTCATAAGCTTTCTGTTTTTGCTTCATCTTGAGCTGTATGCTCTGGATAAACAGGGGGCTCTAGATTTGGCAGTACCACCTTTTTTATTTGTGGGGACATGACTACACTGTGCCCATAGAATCTCACCTTTGCCTCCCACTGATTCGACACAGTTCTTCTTTCTAACAACAGTATCTAGTCCACTCTCACCAGTTCACCTCTCAGTTTTGTAAAATTTTTCTTCCCCCAATTTAGAAATTTTACCCCTGCTTTCTATTTGTCTTTTTCCATAGTGGTGTTAAATCTAACTGTCTTATGGTCAGTATCTCCAAAATGGTCACCCACTGCTACTTCATCCACTTGCCCAGCTTCATTTCCTAAGACTAAATCTAGAATTGCGCCCTCTCTAATTGTGCTTGTTACGTGCTGGCTAAGAAAGTTCTCTTGAATGCAGTTCAAAAAATTTGCACCAGTTGTGCCTTTCACAAATGGTTAACTCACCAATTCCAGACACTCTCGAGCTGCATATAATCTCAATTTAACCACAACCCCCTCCCCGCATACTGCCAGAGAGAGATAGGACTCTGTCAGTTAAAACAGCACTGCAGGAAGTGAAATTCATGGAATGGATCAGCATTAGCTGGGAGTGAAAGTGAACATCCATTGAAATGAACAGAACTGAAGTTAGGGTGGGCTGTACATGATTATAATACAGAACTCACAGTCTGGAACGAGGCTCATGTGGAACATAAAGACCAGCAGAGACCCATTGGGCCCCACAAACAGCCTGTTTCTGTCTTGTAAATTCAATTTTTAAAACAATCAACCCATACGTTTCTGCCTAATTTGTGTCCATTTCCATGGTCCAATTTTTTTTATTCATACATGGGATGTGTGTGTCACTGGCTAGGCCAGCATTTATTGCCCATCCCTAATTGCCCTTGAAAAGGTGCAAATGAGCTGACTTCTTGAACTGTTGCAGTCCATGTGGTGTATGTACACCCACAGTGCTGTTAGGAAGGGAGTTCCAGGACTTTGACCCAGCTACAGTGAAGGAACGGCGATATATTTCCAAGTCAGGATGGTGAGTTACTTGGAAGAGAACTTCCAGGTGGTGGTGTTCCCATCTATCTGTTGCCCTTGCCCTTCTAGATGGTAGTGGTCGTGGGTTTGGAAGATGCTGTCAAAGGAGCCTTGGTGAATTCCTGCAGTGCATCTTGTAGATGGTACATACTGCTGCTACTGTGCATCGGTGGTTGAGGTAGTAAAGTTTATGGATGGGGTGCCAATCATCAGTGATCATCCCCACTTCTGACTTTATGATGGAAGGAAGGTCATTGATGAAGCAGCTGAAGATGGTTGGGCTGAGGACACTACCCTGAGGAACTCCTGCAGTGATGTCCTGGAACTGAGATGGCTGACCTCCAACAATCACAACCATCTTCCTTTGTGCTAGGTATGACTCCAACCAGTGGAAAGCATTCCCCTGATTCCCACTGACTCCAGTGTTGCTAGGACTCCTTGATGCCACAAGTTCTGGAGCACATGTCTTCAATACTATTGCCAGAATGTTGTCAGGGCCCATAGCTTTGCAGTATCCTGTGTCTTCAGCTGTTTCTTGCTATCATGTGGAGTGAATTGAATTGGCTGAAGACTGGCACCTATGATGCTGGGGACCTCCTGAGGAGGCCAAAATGGACCATCCACTCGGCATATCTGGCTGAAGGTTGTTTCAAATGCTTCAGCCTTGTCTTTTGCACTGATGTGCTGGGCTCCTCTGTCATTGAGGATGGGGATATTTGTGGAGCGTCTCCTCCAGTGAGTTGTTTAATTATCCACCTCCATTCATGTCTTGATGGAGCAGGACTGCAGAGAGCTTAGATCTGATCCATTGGTTGTGGGGTCGCTTAACCGTGCCTATCACTTGCTGCTTATGCTGTTTGGCACTCAAGTAGTCCTGTGCTATAGCTTCACCAAGTTGACACCTCATTTTTAGCTATGCCTGGTGTTGCTCCTGGCATGCCCTCCTGCAATCTTCATTGAACCACGATTGAACCCCTGGCTTAATGGTAATGATGGAGTGGGGGATATGCCGGCCAATGAGGTTACAGATTGTGTTCGAGTACAATTCTGCTGCTGCTGATGGCCCACAGCACCTCATGGATGCCGAGTCTTGAGTTGCTAGATCTGTTTGAAATCTATCCCATTTAACACGGTGGTTTTGCCACACAACACGATGGAGGGTATCCTCCAATGGCTGTGCAGTTGGCTTCTACCGATACTGTCATGGGCAGATGCATCTGCGGCAGGCAGGTTGGTGATGATGAGGTCAAGTATGTTTTTCTCTCACCACCTGCCGCAGGCCCAGTCTAGCAGCTATGTCCTTTAGGACTTGGCCAGCTCGGACAGTAGTGGTGCTACTGAGCTACTCTTGTACACACTCCTCCCTCTCCTTGTCTCCTCCCACCTCATTCTTCCTCTCCATTCCTCACCTCTCACTGCTCTCTCTGCATCTTCCTCTCAACTCATCATGGCTCTCTCTCCACCTCCTCCCCTCTTTCCTCATATCCTCCAACTGTCCCTCAACTGTTCACCTCACCGCACCACCCCCCATCTTCCACCCCACCTTCCCCCAACTCCTTACCTCCCCTGCCCATACCTCATCTCAACCCCAAATCCTCACCACCACTTCTCCCTCCTCACAGCCCTTTTCTCAGCTCCCCCAGCCATCTAATCCCTTCCCCCATAATTATCAACTCTGCTCCACTCCTCACCGCCTCACAGTTCATCAACAGTACTGCAGACAAAAATTCAAATGAGCATAAAGTTGGCAATCTGCCTACATGTTAGTTAACAGATGTGAATTAATTGAGATTTTAGCTATTTTGCATCACATCAGAAGAATAGTTTATTATTAAGCGTACAAAAAGCTTCTGATCTTTCAAACTTCAATGTTTAATTGTTAATTTCCTGGCAGAAGTCAAGACAGTCAATAATCAACAAATTCATTGAGATATTTTGCATCTTATTTTCTTATTTCGTCATCGGGATGTGGGTGTTTTGTTGCTGAATCCGAATTGCCCTTGAACTGAATGGATTTCGAGGCCATTCCAGAGGGCAGTTAAGGGTCGGCCATATTGCTGTGGGTCTGGAGTCATATGTAGGCCAGAAACCTGCCAGATAGGCAGATGTCACTGGGCTAGAATTCCAGAGACCCAGGGTAATGCTCTGGGGACCCAGGTTCACAGAATCACACAGTGCAGAAGAGGCCCTTCGGCCCATCGAGTCTGCACCGTATGTGTGTGTGTATTTGCATACGTGTGTGTATGTATTTGTATGTGTGTGTGCATATTCATACATGTATGTGTTGGACTGGTAAATACATTGCTTTGTTTTCATCATCACTGGATCCAAACCTTGGAACTCCCTAACATCACCGCAACAGCTCAAGGCAGTGGCTCACCAGCACTTTCTGAAGGACAATTAGGGATTGGTAATAAATGCTAGCTCTGCCAGGAATGCTGATTTTTCATGAATGAAAAAAAATTCTTTTGTAACTAAACCATCAAACTTGGCCAAAGCAGGTGGGGAGATAGTAGCATTGTGACAACGTCAGTGGATGAGTAATCCAGAGGCCCAGGCTAATACTCTGGGGACGTGGGTTCAAATCCCACCATGGCAGCTGGTGGAATTTAAATTCAATGAATGATATTGAAAGCTAGTCTCAGTCATGGAGACCATGAGATGACTGTTGTAAAACTCATCTAATTTACTAATATAAGGAAATCTGCAATCCTGGCCTTCATGTGATGCCAGATCCATAGCAGGTTGTGTCAGCTGGTAGTAATCTCACCTCTAAACCACAAGGTCCTGGGTTCCAGTCCCACTCCAGGGCTCTAGTGGAGCACTGAGTGAGAATTGCACTGATAGAGGTGCAGTGTTTCAGATATGACATTAACCCAAGGCACCATCTGCCTGTTCAGGTAGATGTAAAAGATCCTGTGACACTATTTTGAAGAAGAGCAGAGGAGATATTCTGTGTCCTGGTCAATCCCTGTCCTTCAATCAACATGATGCAATCAACAGATTATTGGGTCATTAGTGCATCATTAACCACGTTCATAATAAAACTTTTGGTGAAATACAGATGTTAATCTGTGATGCTGACACAACCACTGGGGCAGACCCTTAACTGCCCTCTGAAATGGCTAATTAGGGATGAGCAACTATTGCTGGCCTTGCCAGCAACACACACATTCCATGAGAGAAGGAAAAAAGGAGCAAGAGAATAAACAGGAAAACAGATCTAGGTGGAGGGGATTTCAAAGCTTAGGATTTCAGCAGCTAAAGGCACAGCCATCACTTGGGTACGTGCAAGAAACCAGGTTTGGAGGGGCACAGAGACATCAATGGCAAAGCTGGAGGAGATAGGGAGAGGCAAGATGGAGGGATTTCAGAAGAAGGATGAAAATGTCAAACCTGGTGTCACTAGATGGGGAGCTAAAATAAGCTAAAATAAAACGCAGCATAAAATAAAACAATGCAGCTACAATAAAACAGAATAAATAAATACAAATATAATGCAAATATTAACAGATTATCTTAATCCTGAGCTGTACAAGGTTGTTTCAAGGAGCTTTGAAAAACTGCATTCACTGCTAGGAAACACAGATTCACCAGAATGCTACTGGAGTTGAGAAGTGTTAGTGTTGTGTCGTGTCTGAAATCGGGAGAATTTGTCCTTCCTATTTTTGTTTATTCCTATGTTGTGTCGGCTTGTGCAATGCTGGTTGATCACCTTCATGTCAGCCATCTTTTCTGACAGGCTTAGCAGCCAGAGGCACTTCCTGCCACTAACCATTCCCATTTAACTGGGGTGGGAACCGGCAGTGATACACACTGGCTTGTGTGCACCAGTGGCTGGATGCTTCTGTGGTCAGCAAGGCCTGGAGTGGGGCTTGCAACGGGAAGGCCTCAAGTTCCGAGGCAGAAGATCTACCCACTGAGCCATCCCAGCTTCAATTTGTGAGTGTCAGTGCTTTACATCATCTCAACTGTGGAGTGTTATCCCTGAGTGGTATCTGAATGGAGTGGTACTCCTGAGTCAAATTACACATCTCCCACTGGATGAACGTCGTTGGTTAGAGACCTGACACTGCCAGGCTACAGCAGGAGAAGATCAACTGACACATTCCGTAACTGATAATGTCACTGCACTTTGCTCCATTAATTGTTAATGTTGATTGTGTTATGCTGCAGCTAAAAAGATTCCACAGTGTCTGTTAGGCAAATCATGAATGAGGGGATATAGCTTGACCAATGGGAAGGGAAATCAGGATATATATTTACATAGATAAAAACAGAGATAAAAACAAAAAGATAAAAACAAAAAACTGTGGATGCTGGAAATCCAAAACAAAAACAGAATTACCTGGAAAAACTCAGCAGGTCTGGCAGCATTGGCGGAGAAGAAAAGAGTTGACGTTTCAAGGCCTCATGACCCTTCAGCAGAACTAGGTGAATCCCAGGGAGGGTTGAAATATAAGCTGGTTTAAGGTGGTGGTGGTGGTGGTATTGGCGGTTGTGGTGGTGTTGGTGGTGGTGGGGGTGGGGGTTGTGGGGGGGAGAGAAGTGGAGGGGGGTGGTGTGGTTGTAGGCAAAAGCAGTGATAGAAGCAGATCATCAAAAGATGTCACAGACAGCAGAACAAAAGAACACAGGTGTCGAAGTTGGTAATATTATCTAAACGAATGTGCTAATTAAAAATGGATGGTAGGGCACTCAAGGTATAGCTCTAGTGGGGGTGGGGGGAGCATAAAAGATTGAAAAATATTTAAAAATAATGGAAATAGGAGGGAAAAAGAAAAATCTATATAATTTATTGGAAAAAAACAAAAGGAAGGGGAATATTGAATTCAACAACTTTAGGTCTTGACCTCCCTCCTCCATCCCCACTCCCCTTCTGTTTCTTCCCCCTTCCTTTTGTTTTTTTTCCAATAAATTATATAGATTTTTCTTTTTCCCTCCTATTTCCATTATTTTTAAATATTTTTAAATCTTTTACGCTCCCCCCACCCCCACTAGAGCTATACCTTGAGTGCCCTACCATCCATTCTTAATTAGCACATTCGTTTATATAATGTCACCAACTTCGACACCTACGTGTTCTTTTGTTCTGCCATCTGTGACATCTTTTGATGATCTGCTTCTATCACTGCTTTTGCCTACAACCACACCACCCCCCTCCACTTCTCTCCCTCCCTTCTCCCCGCTCCCAACCACACCCCCCGCCCCCCACCCCACCTCACCACCACCACCTTAAACCAGCTTATATTTCAACCCTTCCTGGGATTCACCTAGTTCTGTCGAAGGGTCATGAGGACTCGAAACGTCAACTCTTTTCTTCTCCGCCGATGCTGCCAGACCTGCTGAGTTTTTCCAGGTAATTCTGTTTTTGTTTTATATTTACATACAAAGGTGAGTAGAAATCTGGAATGCCTCCCACTCCCACCCATCCCATCACCAACCCCCAGCCCCCACAGGGGGAAAGGATGTGGATGGTGGGGAACAATTAAGAGTTTTCAATTGAGTTTCGAAGAATGGGAGAATTAAACATACAAGATACTGAAGGAGCTTGATATGGTAGACACTATCGTTTCTGCTGGTTGGGGAATCTAAAATACAGGGCACAGGGTAAAGGGTCATCTATTTAGGACTGAGATAAGGGGAAATTACTTCACTCGAAGGGTTGGAAATCTTTGGAATTCTCTACCTTAGAGGGTTGTGGATGCTTTGTCAGTGAACACATTTAAGGCTGGGATAGACAGGTCTTTGGTCTCTCAGGGAATCAAGGGATATGGGGAGCAGGTGGGAAAGTGGATTTGAAGCCCAAGATCAGCGATGGTCGCACTGAATGAAGGATCAGGTTCGATGGAGTGTACGGTCTATTCCTGCTTCTGTCCCTAAGGTGCTCTTGTGTTCAGATAAGGAGATTGATAAATTTTTGTTAGCTTACCAAAGGGAAACGGATTTTAGGCTAGATGGAGTTAATGTGCAAATCTAACTGAATGGTGCGTTTGAGCAGCCTTCTCCCCATGTGAAAGCCAAATACTGTGGATGCTGAAAATCCAGATGTAAATTAAAAGACAATGTCAGAAACGCTCAACAGGTCAGGCAGCCTTTAGGAACAGAAAACGTGTTCTACCCCCAACAGCTGGCAGGGTTGATCCAATGAATTGTTAATGCAATTTATTTCTTCGCACAGATGCTGTTGGACCTGTTGAGTGCCTCTTTTTCAATTTGTTATAAAGGTATGACTGACTCCGCAGTGCTAGCTTGAGAATAAATTGACATAATACTGTGAGCCATTCTAAGCTATGAAATAGGGTAGCAGGTTTTAGCGGTCAATTTGTTATAAAGGTATGACTCCGCGGTGCTGATTTGATAATAAATTTACATATTATTTTGAGCCACTCATTAAGCGTAACAGTTCTAAGCTATGAAATACTTTAACAGGGTTCTGTGGTTTCTGGAAAGGTGCAGATTCTTTCAGTCCCATCATGCTGAAGAGAGTTTAGTGTTCCCAAAACAGCCAAAACAGTCACAACCCACTACTCCGGAATCTTTGGCAATCTGTTGGTAAAAAAAACAGCAATCTGAGTTACTACCATTGCCCCAGTTTAACCTGCTTTATAAAATCGGGCCTAATTCCCAAGGCTCCGCCACTCGGGAGTGGGGTAGAGCATTACAATTATTTAGCGTTTGAACGAGGGCAAATTTGGTCTCCCGATGACACCTCCCTCTGAGGTAAGGGCCTCCTCTTCCTTCTCGAGCCGGTGGCCCGGTGGTCAGGGGGACGAGCCAAGCCCAGGGGGACTGTATCAGTGTCACACTGCCTCACAGCACACCCGCTCAATTGCAGCAACATCAAATCAAGATTTATTAAGTTTAGCTCATTTTTTAAAAAGTTTATTTTAGCTCTACTTCCGTCAAATGGCATTGAAATTCCCACATCTGCTGCTCTCTGTTCTCGACAGTTCCTGTAACAAACATGATAATTGTTACTGCAATGTCAGGCAAATGCTCTGGCTCAGAAAAGGAATCATTTAAATTGTTCAGCCTCAATCCTGCATTTAGTCAATTATTCTTATTAATTTTCTTAAATTTAAAATTTAAGATTTTTTTTCTCTCTCTCTTTCTTGATCCTTTCTTTTCCTCTCTTCATTTCCATTTCATTGTCTGGTTTGTGTCTAATTTATCCCTGCTTTTCCAATGTTCCTCAATCCTTAAATCACTTTGCCTGTACATCCCACCGTTCACTAATGTTTATGCTGTTCTTGCTGCACTGCTAACACCTCACACTTCCATCACTCTGCAAATTCTCCTCAAGCTGAAAGGTGCAGCGGAACAAAAATCTAACTAGAGTCTTAAGCTGCAAGATGCAGCCCACCAGCAAGATTCGGGTCGTTATATAATTTATTTGATTTTATTAACCAGATGTTTCATAATCGCCTCGTC
Source organism: Carcharodon carcharias (assembly GCF_017639515.1). Taxonomy (NCBI): domain Eukaryota; kingdom Metazoa; phylum Chordata; class Chondrichthyes; order Lamniformes; family Lamnidae; genus Carcharodon; species Carcharodon carcharias. The sequence continues at coordinate 94,831,924 of NC_054485.1, forward strand.
CTCAAAATTAAGCAATGTAAAGAGTATATGATAATATCCTAAAATACCTACACTGAAGGAAAAAAGGCTTAATTCTACAACTACAAATTTAAAGACAACAGATATATAAAAATACCTTTTATAAAGCCTAACTTGTAGGTCTTGGCTCTTACCTTCACTAGGTAGACCGGCTCCCAAAAGGATGAATGGGCATTGTACTAACTCATTACATCACCCATTTTCCAGGCTATTAGCAACATACTATTTCACCAATCGAATCAGGCTGAATGAGGCTGAGTTTGCTTGAGCCAGCATTGAAAGAGTTAACAGTTACTTACCATCCTTCATGCGACTCACTAACTTCTCCATCCTTCAAGGCTTCAAGCTGGTCTTCCTGCTGAAATATAAGATTAATTATAGACTTCCGCTCTACTTCTGCTTTTCTTAAATGATCATTTAATAATTTCAATGTGATTTATCCATCGCTCTGCCCCATTTCCCACTGATTTACATCATGTCAAAGGTTAGAAGGACTTGCATTTATATAGCACCTTTCACCACCTTAAACCAAACCAAAAGCACTTTACAGACAAAAAGAATCTTTGAAATGCAGTCATGCATTGTAATGCAGGAGTTGGCACAGCCAATTAACATGCAGCAAAGTCTCACCAATAGCAACAAAGTGATAAATGTTTACCTGGGCAGAGAACCTCTCTCAGCTCTTCATTGAAATGATGCCACAAAATTTCATATGTTTATTAGCTGGGCAGGTGGAGATTCAGGTGAACTTTTATGCAGGGGTGGATAGTCGTATTCCTCGCCACTTACCCAACAGTTTAAAATTGGGTCAGCACCACACCAACCTGAAATCCAGCTGCCCTGTGACGTTAATATGCTGGGGACAGCCTTAATATTTGAGAGGGGGATTACCGCCCCCTCAGGGACAGTAGGTCACCACCTGAGGTCCTGAGAGCTGCTTGATCTGATTGACAGTCCCAGTAACATCAGAACACAATAGTTGGCGCTGCTGGGACTGCCAGGAGTCCCATGTTTCCCAGACTTAAGGTAAGTCCAGGCATTTTGGATATGCAGGGATTGGAGACTCTATGGAAGGGGAGGAGTGGTGTAAGGGGGAGGGGGTTGGGTTTGGTGTTTAGCAGCTAGGGGGTAAACATAGAAGGAAGGGAGTGCCCCGATGGGCACAGGGACCACCCCCTGCCCACCTTTGGCCTGTGAAGCAAGACCTGCCGGGCTGGTCAACTTCATTCCATTTTTGCCAGCTTCATGTATTATAGACTCATCGATGTCTACAGCACAGGAGGCCATTCAGCCCATTGTAACCACGCCAGTCAACAAAGATCTGACTACACTAATCCCATTTTCCAGCGCTTCACCCATAGCCCTGGAGGCTACGGCAATGCAAGTGAATATCTAAATACTTCTTAAATGTTACGAGAGTTTTTGACTCAATCACTCTTTCAGGCAGTGAGCTCCAGACTCCCACCAACCTCTGGGTGAAAAAAATTCTCCTCAACTCTCCTCTTAGCCTTCTACCTCTTACTTTAAATCTATGCCCCCAGGTTATTGCCCCATCTATTGATGGAAAATGTGCCTTCCTATCCACCCTATCTATGCCCCTCATAATCTTAGAACAATAGAAAAGTTACAGCACAGAAAGAGGCCATTCGGCCCATCTTGTCCTTGCCAGCCCAAGGACACCCAGTTGCCCTTTCTAATCCCACCTTCCTGCCCATAGCCCTGCAGCTTCCAGCACTTCAGGTGCAGATCCAGGTACTTCTTAAAAATAGTTTAAAGTTTTTGCCTCTACCACCAACTTGGGCAGCAAATTCCAGACACCCACTGCCCTCTGTGTAAAAAAGTTCTTCCTCATGTTCCCCCTACACCTTCTGCCACTTATATTGAATCTATGTCCCCTGGTTCTAGAATTCTCCATCAAGGGAAACAATTTTATCCTGTCCACTCTATCTATCCCCCTCATAATTTTGTACACCTCAATCAAGTCACCTCTCAGCCTTCTTTGTTCTAAGGAAAATAACCCCAACCTATCTATTTCTCCTCGTAGCTACTCTTTCCTAACCCTGGCAACATTCTTGTAAACCTCCTCTGCAATCTCTCCAGAGCTATTACGTCCTTCCTGCAATATGGTGAGCAGAACTGCACACAATACTCCAGTTGTGGCCACACCAGTGTTTTATACAATTCCAACATTATATCCTTACTCTTATATTCTATACCTCTGCTAATGAAGGAGAGCATTCCATATGCCTTCTTTACAACCTTGTCTACTTGAACTGCTGCCTTCAGGGACCTGTGTATTTGTACGCCAAGATCTCTCACTTCATCTACCCCTCTTAGTATATTCCCACTTATTTTGTAATCCCTGTAACTGTTTGACCTCCCTAAATGTATGACCTCACACTTCTCTATGTTAAAATCCATCTGCCATTTTACCGCCCACTCCACCAACCCATCTATATTGTTTTGGAGATTATGCCTATCCTCTACACTATCCACTACTCGGCCAACCTTTGTGTCATCTGCAAATTTCGCAATCGTGCCCCCTACTATCAAGTCCAAATCATTAATATATAACACAAACAGCAAGGGTCCCAACACCGAGCCCTGTGGAACACCACCTGAGACGACTTTCCATTCGCAAGGGCATCCATCGACCATTACCCTTTGTTTCCTGTTACAAAGCTAACCTTTTATCCCAGTTTGCCACATTACCCTGAATCCCATGGGCTTTTGCTTTCCTGACCAATCTGCCATGTGGGACCTTGTCAAATGCCTTGCTAAAATCCATGTACACAACATCCACTGCACTACCTTCATCAACCCTTCTTGTCACTTCCACAAAGAATTCAATCAAATTTGTGAGGCAAGACCTTCCTTTAACAAATCCATGCTGACCATCCCTGACTAGTCCATCCCTTTCCACATGACAGTTAATCCTATCTCTCAGGATTGATTCTACTCATTTGCTCACTACCAATGTAAGACTAACTGGCCTACAATTGTTGGCATTTCCTTTGATCCCTTTTTAAACAACGGAACTACGTTTGCATTTCTCCAGTCCTCCAGTACCTCCCCTGTATCTAGTGAAGATTGGAAAATCATCCTCAGATCATCTGCTATCTCCTCCCTGACTTCCTTCAGCAGCCTCGGAAACAAAACATCTGGCCCTGGTGACTTATCAACTTCCAAGGATTTCAACCCTTCGAGTACTTCCTCTCTCTTTACGATTATCCTGTCCAATATCTCACAGTGTTCCTCCTGGACTATTATATCTACATCCTCCCTTTCCATTGTAAACACGGAAAATATTCATTCAAAACCCTTCCCACAGCCTCTGCATCTACACACAAGCTTCCATCTTCATCTCTGATATGTCCCACTTTTTCCGTAACTAACCTTTTAACATTAATGTATTGGTAAAATATCTTTGGGTTATCTTTAACTTTACTTGCTAACCTTTTTTCATGCCCTCTCTTTGATTTCCTTATTTCCTTTTTCACTTCGTCTGCACTTCCAATATGCTTCTAGGCTATCTTCAGTTCTTAGTTGTGCTGATAGTACTCTTTCTTTTTCTCTTGGATCTGTCCTGTATTCCTCTAGACAACCGGGGCGGGGGGCGGGGGGGGGGGTGGTCTAGATTTGGCAGTACCACTCTTATTTTTGTAGGGGACATGTCTACTTTGTACAATTAGGGTCTCGCTTTCTAGTGCTTCCCACTGGTTTTCCACTGTTTTATCCTCCAGCAGTGCTGTCCAGTCCACCTCAGCTCTATGAGTTCCCCTCTCAGCCTTCGCTGCTCCAAGGAAAACAACCCCAGTCTATCCAATCTTTCCTCATAGCTCAGGCCCTCCAGCCCAGGCAACATCCTGGTGAATCTCCTCTGCACCCACACCAGTGTAATCACATCCTTCCTATAATGTGGCACACAGTACTCCAGTAGTGGCCTTACCAGTGTTTTATACAGTTCCAACATGACCTCCCTCCTATTGTATTCTATGCCTCAGCTAATAAAGGCAGGTATCCCATTTGCCTTCTTAACCACCTTATCTACTTGCCCTGCTGCCTTCAGGTATCTGTGGATATGCACACCAAGGTCCCACTGATCTTCCACACTTTCCAGGGTCCTACCCCTCATGGTGTAATCGCTTGCCTTGTTAGCCCTCCCCAGGTACATTGCCTCACATTTTTCTGGGTTGAATTCCATTTGCCCCTGCTCTGCCCACCTGACCAGTCCACTGATATCCTCCTGCAGTTTATGGCTATTCTCCTCACTATTTACCATCCTACCAGTTTTTGTGTCATCCGTGAACTTCCTGATCATACCTCCTACATTTAAGTCTGAATCATTTACACCACAAGCATCAAGGGCCCCAGCACCGAGCCCTGTGGAACCCCATTGGAAACAGACTTCCAGTCACAGAAACATCCCTCTACCATCACCCTCTGCTTCCTGCCTCTCAGCCATTATAGTGGCAGAAGCAGAATGAGGTCCTTCAATGACCACTAAAGTGCCTTGACCTGCCTGAGGGCAGAAGTGCTGCCTGATGCCTTCCCTGTAATATGGGGAAGGGATTGGTGGGTGTGGGGGCGAGGCTGAGATGCTGGGTTGGTCAGCTGCTTTATTTTATCTGCATTCCCCCCCACCCTCAACTCACATCAAATAAACCAGCAGAGGGCTGTAAAATTCACCCCCTCAGTTTATAGTCTCACCTAATAGCCCACAGCTGACAGTGCAGCCATCCTTCAGTACTGAACTGGGAGCATCAGCCTAGGTTGTGCTCAGGACCTTCTACCTCTGAGGCCCCAGTGTTACCCAATGAGTCGCAGCTGAGAGTGAGGTATGGGACTGAGTCACACAGGTCAAGGAAATCTCCGGTGGACTCCCTGTGTGTTGTAAACAGCTGCCAACATTTGTGGCTGCAAAAGAATGAATGTGTGTGTTTAATAGTTGACTATTTAACCAGGGTGCATGTACACTGTTTGCAATCCAGTGACGACTGACAACACGGGGGATGCAGACTCAGGCAGGGTGCGAGGCTCTCATGGTCAAATGTTGTATCAGGACTGAAGGCCCAATCTCACGTACGACTTGGACAAACTACTGTGGGCAGCTGCTCTGTATGTGACTGGACCTCAATGAGGATCAGTGATTACTGTAGAACAGGGAGAAAGATGAAGCAAATAATGATCAACTGGGGGGGGGGGGGGGGGGAGATTCTCCCCTAAAATTTCCCAGTCAGTGCCCACCCACCACTGTCTCCTCCCTGTCGGAGTTCTAAGGAAACATCACAGGCCTGAAACACTAACTCTGTCTCTCTCTCTTCACAGATGCTGCTAGATCTGTTTCCAGCATTTCTGTTTTTGCTCCTATTAAATCCTCCCAGCATTCATTGAACACAAGATTAAAGATTCCTCCACATTGTCCCAAAAACGAGCACAACCTCCAAAGCCAAGGTTGTTGCATGACTCTGTCGTTTCACAGGTAATCTGCACCAGGGTCTGTAACACAGCCCAAAGAGACAACCCAACATCGACAAGCTATCACATCCCAGAGGACAAAGACAAATGTTTGGAAGCGGCAGTTTTGAACTGCTTGAAAGAGAGAAATCGGATTCAGAGGGTGCATTTGGGTGTGAGGTTCATATATTTAATCTTACATCACAGAAAGTTACATCATGCAAGCAACAGTAGTTATTTCTATCTAATGGGCATCTTTAATGTGGAAAAATATCCCAAGGCACTTCACAGGATCATCTGCAAATAGAATTTAACACCAAGACATGAGGAAAGGGCAAACAGTTAAATGATTGTTTTCATTTGGCTCCATCTGTGATAAATGATGGGAAAGCAGGACTTTGGTGGGGCCAGATGAGATCTTCTGCTGTTCTTCTTTTGAGGTCTGAACAAGCCAAGGTAAAGTCTGCCTCGAGGGCCACTCATGAAGCTGCATTTTGTTGATGGTGCGGTGCGGGGTGATGTCTGCTGTTGCTTTGTTTCAGGGCCGTCTTCTGCTTTGCAACTTCTGAAACTACATGTCATCATGGTGGCAAATCCCTACCCACAGCTGCTGTTCTCATTTGCACTGATAGTCAGCTAGAGTTTCCCACTTTGTCATTTGCACTGATAGTCAGCTACATTTTCCCACTTACCATAAATGACGGATGTGGAGGGCTTTCCTGTCTCTTTTGACAGCATCCTTGAATGGGAGTTCTGGACACCTAGCTAGTCTCTTGCAATGGGTTAGCTCCCTGTACAACATATCCTTGGTAATGTGGCCATGTTCTATCCTCTGCCCAAGCCAACAATGTCCTTGCTTGAATAGCTCTATATATTTGAACGGACTTGGTGACTTTCCCTTTCCATGTGATGGCGAGATAGCGTCATAGACACTGGACATGTAAAAGAAAACTTTCATTTACAGGATGTGGGCATCGCTGGCAAAGCCAGCATTTGTTGCCCATCCCTAACTGCCCTTGAACTGAGTAGCTTGCTAGACCATTTCAAAGGGCAGGTAAAAGTCAACTACATTGCTGTGGGACCACATTCAGTATCTGTTTAGAGAAAAACAGAGTTAACATTTGAGTCCATATGACTCTTCTTCAGAGCTAAAGAGAAGTAGAGATGTGATGGAATTTATACTGTTTAAGATGGGGTGGAGCAGGTGATCTAAGACAGAAGGACAAGGATAGATGGGACTAAGGAGAGATTGACAAAGATGTTGTAGGCACAAGGCAAAGTGAGTGTTAATGGTAGTGGTGAAGACTAAAGGTCGTGCTAATAGTGGCATAAAGGTAATATAGCAGAAGGTGTTCATAAAACATGAGTCGCTCTGTGAAAGAACAACATAGAAACAAGTGATAGATGACCCTGTGGGGGGGTCGGGTGGTGTTGAGGAAAAAAGATAAAATGAAATGAATAAAAAGCGATGAAAAATAAAAATAAATTTTAAAAAAGAGATTTAAAAGGAGTAAAGGTAGAGGAGAAAGTTCACAGTCTGAAGTTGTTGAACTCAACGTTCAGTCCAGAAGCCTGTGAAGTGCCTAATCGGAAGCTGAGGTGCTGTTCCTCCAGTTTGCGTTGGGCTTCACTGCAACTTTGCAGCAGGCCAAGGACGGACATGTGGGCACGAAATCTAAAGCCCCCATTGGACCTAACGCTCTCAGTAGATGGCCTTACTGAATGAATGAAGGGGAAAGCCGAGGTCACAGTAGAGACCCCTGAGTGGGGAGGGGCAGGACATGGCAACCAGTAACTACATCCTACCAATTTGAGTACATATCCATCATTATTCTCCGTCTCCTAACTGATACCCTACCCAGGTTCGCAAGGAGCCTCTATTCTTGAAAGCTGCGTTTAATTCAAGTACAGGTAGCCTCCCTGATTTTCAGAATGCGTACTGGACTTAGCGCTTCTCTATAGCTACCAGAGTGTTGAGATTGTTATAATTAGAGGTCACCTTACTGTCAGCTGCTTAGAGCAGGCAAATTGTGTTAACACCAGGATGCCTGCTACAAGTGCTGAGGATTGTAATATCTTTGCCCAAACAGCTGTCTCCTTTGGCCAGTGGTAGAGAACACACCAATACTGTTGAAGGCTTCAATTTACAGCCTGAGGAAATATGAAAAGTGAAATCAAACCAATGACCCTGCACTGTTAAAACCCTACAATACAATGCCTAATAGTTGGCACTTAGCAAAAAAACAGCGACAGAAATAAAGAACTTACTTTTATACAGGTAATTTCACATCCTCAAGCATGGCATAAGCCACTGAAGTACTTCTGAAGTGCAATCACTGTCAGAGGGAACTGCATAGATCTGCACACAGCAGGATCCCACAAACCGGAAATGAGAAAATTGATGGTTCTCATGGCACTGATTGGCCAGGGCATAAGGAGAACCACATGAGGAGAGCTTTCATTTTGATTAATCTCCACGGGATCTTTTCTATCCGCCTAAACAGGTACTTGGAGCCTCAGTTTAACATTTTGTTCAAAGAGAAAATCTTCTCACAATGCTGCACACTCTCAGTACTGAAATCAAGTTTCACCCTGGAATACATGCTAACGCGCTGTAGTGGGGCTTGAACTGAGCATTATCTAGAAGGCACCTTTTCCTCTTTGGTGTTCATTGCAAGAGCCGGGCTGCTGGGAAATGGGGTGCCGCTTGTGCTCGATTTTGTACCAGGGCCTCCATGTTTTCCAACATTAAGCCAAACCTGGCTCCTGAAGATTTTACATTTCTGTGAAAATTATTCTAGTTTTTGTTATACTGGAGCAGGCCCAATGACCATATGGTTTACTCCTATCCTTATTTCTTGTATTCTTTACATTAGCTGTGCAGGCAGCTGTTTAAAGTAAATGCATTGCTTTTGAAATATCTGTTTACATACCAAATACGTATGACATTTGGAATGGGAAAAGTCTAAGGATAGATTAAAGGGACCACCTAGTTTAGATCATTAGACATAGATGATAGTATTATTGTGATTAAACAGACAATCCTCACTACGGTGAGCTCTGTGAAGAGATTCACCTCTTTCATAAGGGAACCAGAAATGTAATAAATGTGACATAAATTAACTCTGCAACAATATTCAGTTGATTGAAGGCACTAAAAAAATTATATTGAGACAAACAGGTTTTCCTTGAATGGAGTGTGATAGTGAAAATCACACTGATAATAGTTACTCTTATCCAACTGCTGGCTGTATGGGGAATTCAACGCTGATAAAATTAATCAATGGACATAAATTTAGATCAGAATGGAGGCCATCAGAAACCTCCCCATCAATGGAAAGGCTGCCTCCCTTCAGAATAGAATTTTACAGCTCATGAGAGCCCCTCTCTTCTGCTTTTTAAACTGGTTGACTAAGTATCTACAGTGTGTGCCAGCTCAACATCATCTGAAGGAGTGTTCTAGACTTTTCAATTACTTCAGTTATATTAATGTGGAATTGTCCTCTTGTCCAAGTTAAGAGGTTGTGGCTTCAATCCCATTCCAGAGATTTGAGCATATAATCCAGGCTGACATTCCCAGTGCAGTTCTGACACTCCCAGGGCAGTTCTGAGAGAGTGCTGCACTTTCAGACCTCACCCTTGAACTTCCAATGTTGCATCTAATGGCCAAAAATCTTTGATGAATCCCCAATAGAAGGAAACCTCTGTTATTATTTTAAATTTAAATGAATATTGCACATTATGCTGATGAACGTAGATGATCCCACACAGCAGTACTTTGAACAAAATTAAGGAAGTGCTCCTGTATCTGACACCAGGCCTCTATGTGCAATTAGGTGTCAGTCTTGGCTCTGCGCACAGCACTGAGGATGTGGGCAGTGAGAACAAGGCCAGCATTTATTACCCATTCCGAGATGCCCTTGACAAGGTGGGTGGCAGGTCTGCTTATTGAACTGCTGCAGTCCATAGGGTGAAGCGCTAGATAGAAGTAACTAATACTGTGCGATTAGCTAGGCAGTTCCAGGTTTTTGAATGCATGATGAAGGAATGGCAATACATTTCCAAGCCAGGACATTGTATGACTTGAAGGGGAATTAGGAGGTTTTGGTTTTCTGATGCACTTGCTGCTCTTGATGTTCTGGGTGGTGATGATCATGGGTTTGTTAAGAAGCCGTGGCAGGTTTCTGCAGTGCATCCTCTAAATGTGGAAACACTCCCAGCTGCTAAGACAGGTAAAACATGGAATGAGCAGAGTTGAGGGAGGAGCAGTGCGCTATGCACAGGTGCCCTTACACCTGTAGCTTAAACTTATAGATTGAGTCACAATGTGCCCAATATGAGAAGCATGTGGTCTGAAGCAGTGGAGATGAGCACACTGGGGTAGGGAGAAAGACAAAGGGAAGTCAGGTCGCTGATGTCGAATCTCTCTGATCTGCAGAATTTCTCTTACAGAAGAGGTGTTAAACCAAGGCCCTGGCTGCCCTATTAGCTGGATTAAGAGATGCAGCTTAATTTTTTCAAAGAAGAGCAGTGGCGTACCTCTCTGGTGTCCTGGTCAATACTTATTCCTCATCCAACACACAAACCAGATCAATTCATCATCATCTCACTCAGGTTTGAGGGATCTTGTGTGCAAATTAACCACTAACTCACCAAAAATGATTCAAGAGTTTAACTGATTCGCCAAACATGAGGACAGAGCTTAACTACATAACCAAATACTCAGCACACACAAGGAGAGAGTTTAACTGGATCATCAATACCACACCAGACAGTGCATAACGGGATCATCAAATATGAGAACAAGCTTTAATTACAGACATTGCGCGGAATTTTAGGGCCGTTTTGGCATGGACGGTGCTGTAAAACGCGGTGAGCTATTAAAAGTCCATTGACTTCGGCAGGGCTGTAAAATCATACTGGCTAAAATTCCGCCCATAGTAACCCTCGCGAATATACTTCAAACGATCCAATTGCTGCATAAAATTAAGCCTCATGAACGGTCTCGCAAGAGGGCTCCAAAATATCCAGACTTATTAAAGCTATTCAGAATCATAGCATTTTGTCAATTGCTGGGCTCTGCTCCTCCCCAGATAGATCATGGTAAACAAAATAAAGAGAGGTGATGGTGTAGTGGTATTGTCACTGGCCTAGTAATCCAGAAACCCAGGTTCAAATCCCACCATAGCAAATAGTGGAATTTGAGTTCAATGAAAATGTGGAATTATAAGTCTGATAATGACCATGAAACCATTGCTTTGTTATAAAAGGCCATCTGGTTCACTAATGGAAGGAAATTTGCTGGCCTTCATGAAACAGGAACAAAGAGTCTGATGTTTACAGATGACGTTGCTTGGATACACCATGAAAGCATGATGCATTGAACAGATACTGGGAGTCATTTATCTGAGATTCATTTCAGCTTTTAAGATCAGGTTTTACAGTACAAGCCGAACTCAGGCAAGTTTACTTTGAAGCTGTAGCCAGGTTGCAAGAATAGACTGGGTGCACTGCGCCCAGCCTCTGTAATACACAGAGGGCTTGGGTTTTTATGTTGCCTATCATGTCAGAACAGAGATTTGGAGGGCGGAGGGGGTTTAAAAATGCTGGGCAGGACAGGATTCTGGGACCCAAGTTCCCTTGCATTCTGAAATGGTGGAAGGCAAGTAGCAAGCCTGCATCATGCACTCCTGAACAGGCCAGCTCCGTTGCAGGGGTAAGCAATGGAGCTTATTCCAGGAACCTTGAAACCATTGTTGATTGTGGTAAAAACTAATGTCCTTTAGGGAAGGAAATCTGCTGTCCTTATTTAGCCTACATGAGACTTCAGCTCCACAATAATGTGGTTGACTCTTAAATGCCCTCTGGACAAGGGCAATTAGGGATGGACAATAAATGCTGGCCTAGCCAGTGATGCCCACATCCCATGAATGAATAATTTAAAAAAACACCTTGGCAGTCATCTGCCCCCATGGTCCACTCTACTATATCACCCCCACCTTCCCAGAGTCCTTTACACTGAAGTGAATCCACCGAGCCAGGAAATTTTCCCAACTCCAACCATCCCTCTCAGTAGCGAAAATCAGGCCCAGGGTGCTTAATGCCAGCTCCCATGGTTGTTGACTGCTGTAGTTTAATGTGGCACAGGGTAAGTGTAACAGCCATAGCCCCAAGTACCATACGTTAACTGTCTCTCTCGGTAATTACTGTCTAAGACATAATTGGCCTATGGAACACATTAAAGCTGCTTCCTCATTAACAGGGTGCACAATCCATGTTACAGCAACAGTTAAGGAGCTGGGTCAAGTCTTGTGTTGTCAGTTATTTTTCTAGACTTTTGTGACATCCTTCCATTTTTGTGATCATGATCCAAAGGTAATAATTAAAAACAGAACGGTGTTTGTAAATGCCAGAGATTTTTATTTGCAGAATTATAATATTATGGTGCAGAACCATGTAATTTGGCTGGCTGAGTTATAGATTCTTTTAAGTTGGCCCTCTTATGTGCTGTTCAAAACACAGTAATTATGGAAAATAATCCCTCCAGTGATCTTCAGAAGCTATAATTGGAAGCATGAAGTGGATTCCACTGCCTCCAGTTGCAATTTTACTGAAATCTCATGAGGATCCTCAACTACTTCATCTAACTCTGTTAGCATAACTTCACTTTATTTCTCCATCATGAATTATAACTGTGATCTGGAATGCACTGCATGCAAGAATGGTGAGAAAAGAGGCAATAGCAACAACCAGAAGGGAGTTGGACAAATATTTGAAAGTAACAAGGCCATATGGAAAGAGCAGGGGAACGTGATTAATCAGAATAGTTCTACTCAATAGCCAGGGAGGTCTTGTGGCACAGTGTGTAGCATTCCGGCCTCTGAGACAGAAGCCCTAGGGTTGAGCGAGTCCCACCCCAGGACTTGTTGGCCAAGGAAGGTATGTTCATAATGCGGCCAAACAGATTGGAAGGATTTGCAGGTTGATATCCAACACACACCAATGGCTAACAGCAAGAGTGGGAGAGATTCCTGATCAGCTAGGCGATGGAAAGGAAGTTGGAGCCTCTACCGTCACTATTACAGAGCTCCAGACTACAACCTGCATGTAAAAGTGCATGTTTCCACAGCAGCTCAGATTTCACTGAGTGAACTGTAATACATCACCACACCAAAGAACCAGTATAGACACGATGGACTGAATCGTCTCCTTCGGCATTGTGCCATATCATTCCACTGTGATGGAAGTGTGGATCCTTCATACGAGCTGGGATAAGAGGCAGGGTTTTTTAAAAAAGCATTTTCAGATGCAGAAATACTTCTGCGAAGTGATCAGACCTGTTTGGGATTAAATAAACTTCATTACTGGTTTATAAGCTACCTTCAACCTGTATTATTTTGTTGGAAAAAAAAACATTTGACTTTTCCATCAAAACTCTTGGATTTTTAAAGGTTTGCCATTTATTATCTTTGCCACTTGGTTTGAGATAGAGTAGTTGGCAAGTGGGTATCACTGAATACTCACCATACACGAGAACAAAGAGCATTGGCACATTCAGACCAACAGCCAGAATTAATCCATGTCGCCCTCTGGGATCACGATCTAAAAGAAAAAATGAAATGAATGGTCTTTGACTGACCCTCATCAGTGCCGGTTCACTTCCCAATCCGGAGTCAAACACAAAATCTAGGTCAACATATTAGCATCTTAAAGATAGCATCTCCAATGATGTAGCACTCCCTTACACTGCATGAGTGTGTTTAACACCCTGCCTCCACAAAGGCAATTATCTTACAACATCAATTTGATGAAGAGCAGGGGAGTTCTCTTGGTCAATATTTATGTCTCAGCCAATATCAATAAAGATTTTCTGGTCATTGCAGTTTGTGGGACCTTACAATTTGTAAATTTGCTGGGGGTGTTTCCTACATTACAACAGTGAATACACATCGAAGATTAATTCACTGGCTGTAAAGACTTTCGGGGCATCCTGACGTTATGAAAGGCATCACAGTTGTGGAAGTACCTGAGGGTTTGTGTTGTCTATGAAATGCTATAATAGCATCGATTAGGCAAGGGAGAAAATAGACAATTCCTCAAATCACATGTCGACTAATGAAATTGTGAGGGAGAAACTGGGTTTGAAAACATATTAAAAAAGGGAAGAACAGGCCACCAAGACAAGGTTCACATCTTGTTCCTGAATGTAAACAAGGTACAGAACCTTGATTTGACTAGAGTTAGAACACATGTTCTTCAGAATATATAAAATATATTTATCGGGATGGAAGGCCATAATGTATCAGGAAAGATTATACATGTTGGGACTCTGTTCTCTATAAAAATAGACTGAGAAGTGACCTGGAGGTCTTTTAAGATTATGAAAAGGTTAAACAGGGTAGATGTAGAGATGTTTCCACTTGGAAGTGAGATCAGATCTCAACGCCATAAATATAGTCATAAATTAAGTAGAAAATTCAGGAAAAAGGTCTCTACCCAGAGAAAGGTTTGATTGTGAAATATACAACCCCTGGAATGTTATATTTATCCTCCCCTTAAATGCATCTAAACACATGAGGGAGAATGGAATAGAATATACAGTGGTGAGGTTGGTGTGGAGTTAGTGTGGAACATAAACCCCAGCATGGACATACTGAGCCAAATAGCCTGTTTCTATGTAATTCTAGAATATGAAATTAGATGCTACCCTGACTTACCCTTGATGGACAGCTGATAGCTGTTGCTCTCTCGACTGACTGGGTTTTCGATAGTGCAGTTATAATAACCAGAGTCTGATTCCTCTACATTCCTAATGGTTAAAGTACTGTTGTCTGCGGAGAGAAAATAACGCTCGTCATCTGGGAGTGCGAGCCCTCCTCTGGTCCACCAAATGGAACTGGCTGTCCCGCTCTGCACTGTACAGCTCAGAATAATCATGTTCTTCTCAAGGCTGTCATTTCTGGTGATTTGGGGTGTGGAGAGGGGATCTGGAGAAAGACACAAATAGAGGGTATGTCACTTAATTAACAAATTCATCAATTTGCAGTTATACAGCATCTTTCACAAACTCAGGAAGTGCCAAAGTGTGTTAACCCCAATGAAATACACTCGAGTCGAGGGAACTGTGGCACAGGGATAACATTACTACAGCAGTAAACCAAAGGCCCAGACTGATGAGCTCAAACATCACCATGGCAGCACCTGTCTCAACAATGGTGACCATGAAACTACCAGATTGTCATAAAAACCATTCTGATTCACTGATGTCCTTTAGGGGACAAAATCTGCCCTCTTACCTGCTCTGGCGTACACGTGACTCCAGGCCCACAGCAACACGATTGCCTCTTAAATGCCCCCTGAAATGGGCTAGTAAGCTAATTATACCAGCTGCTACAGAAAAGTCAAACGAGAATAAACCCAAACAGATCACTTGACATACCTCGGCACCAGAAACAACAATGGCACACCTCACCTCATCAACCCTGCAAAACCCTCCTTACTAACAACTGAGGACTGGTGTCAAATTGGGAGAGCAGAGCACAGACTAAACCAAGCACTGGCCTGACACAGTCATACCATACAGCTAATTGTCCCAGACTCCTCCATCACTGTCCCTGGGTCTGTTCCATCCCAGCAGAAGAACAGAGCAGAAGCGAGGGGGCAAGACAATGGAATATAGTTGGGATAGAGCCCTCAATGTTGACCTGATGTTGTGAGACTCAGCAGAGTTAAATTAAGGGTGAGGATTACCAGCCATCACCCTCCCCTCAGCTAATGAATCAGTGCTCTGCCATATTGACCATCACTTGGAAGAAGCATTGGGGGTAGAAAGGGCTCAGATGATGAGAGAACCAACAAGAGCGAAAAGCCTACTTGACTTGGCTTTCACTAATCTACCTGTCAGCGATATAGCTGTCCATTACAGGATTGGTAGACGTGACCACCACACACAGTTCTTGTGGAGAAAAAGTCCCATCTTCACTGAGGACACACTCAATCATGCTGTATGGTCCTACCACCACGCTAAACAAGATCGCAGGACAGTGTGCCAGGGCAGTACCAGGCATACCAAAAAATGAGATGCTAACCTGAAAGTACAAAACAAGGCCTACACGCATGCTGAAAGAAATAGGAACATTTAAGAACGATGTTTTTTAGCTTTGTATGGAACCCTTTTATGGAACTAGCTGGCACAGCATTAATACTCTTTCTCCCTTTCTGAAAAAAGAATTTGAACAATTCTAAGGGACCCAGAGACCAAGACAAGTTAGAGGTGTGGATCACAAAATTTACACCACCCACATTGAGGTCGCTAGACCCCACAGGTATTTGTGAACCAATAGCAGAAACCCTTCTGGCACCCTGCATATCCCCAGCACCTGCAAGCCAGGGTGACAGACAGGAGGGTGGTACCGGTCAGAAGGGTAGTACTCATGCTGATATCTTGAATACTTGTCCTCTATCCATTAGTCAGAAGGGTTTGATTGACCCTAGGTAGGCTACCAGCCTCTAGAAATAAAGGCCCATAACTTAATCCCCAGGGCGTCATACCCAGGGGTTTTGGGAGGGGTGGTGTGGTCACAGTGGGCAACTGCTCTCCACAAACATTCCCCTTGCCCACAGAAAGTGCCTACATCAGGATTGCAGAGCAGTTGCCTCGAAACTTCAAGCTTCCGTTATGCAATTACCCTGAACTAGGAACCATCCCCCCATAGGGGGATCTCATAGAAACCTATAAAATTCTAACAGGACTAGACAGAGTAGATGTAGGAAGGACGTTCCCAATGGTGGGGGAGTCCAGGACCAGGGGTCACAGTCTGAGGATATGGGGTAGACCATTTAGGGCTGAGATGAGGAGAAATTTCTTTAGCCAGAGAGTGGTGAACCTGTGGAATTTGCTACCACAGAAAGTAGTTGAGGCCAAAACATTGTATGTTTTCAAGAAGAAGTTGGATATAGCTCTTCGGGTGAAAGGGATCAAAGGATATAGGGAGAAAGTGGGAGCAGGCTATTGAGTTGGATGATCAGCCATGATCATAATGAATGGAAGAGCAGGCTCTAAGGGCTGAATGGCCTACTCCTGTTCCTATTTTCTATGTATGTTTCTATATATCTGATACTCCTATTTAATCAAATCGGTCTTTGGGTGGTTCCGACTGTCTTATAGGAATAGGTACCCACTCAAGGCTAGAATTAAAACCACTTCTAACCCCTGGGTAACTATAGTATCAAGCACCCACAACTACCCTCCTGACCCATCACCAAGGTCACTCCCGCTGCTGCGCACTTCCCCTCTCACTGATCACCCAGGCCCCATCCACTAAAACCTCATGGGACCCTCCTCCTCCCTCCCTCGCTTCTCCCTCTTCCCCATTCCAACTGATTGCCATTACACCTGGCTATTCAACCAACACCCCACTGCTCACCCAAACCCCACATTTCCCTCCACCGGTCCTCTGACTACTGATCACACAAGCACCCTGTCCTACTGACCCTCCAAACCACCCCACGTCCCTCACTGATCACCCAAAACCCACCCCCACCCCCCCCCCCAACTGCCCACCACCAGCCCACTCCACCTGACCTCAGTGTGAAGACCCTCCCAACTGAACATCCTCCAACCTGCCCGCTTACTCAAAGTGTCTGGACCTTTAGCCTTAACTGCTTACAGCAGCTAGTGCCATTAAAAAAAGAGGAGGCATGTTTTCTTTTCCCTCAGCTCCCTTGCACTCAACGGAAGGCCATAGGAACCCGCTGCACTGTAGCTTTCTCACTCAGCCCATGTCGGAATGGTTGGGTGGGAAAGGTGCGGCTTCATTTCAGTGTATACGGGGATGAAGCGGCAATCTGACTGGGATTGCCATTCCACGGAATACAGTCATAGAATTTTACAGCACGGAAAAAGAGGCCCTTCAGCCCATCGTGCTCATGCTGGTCATCAAGACCCTGCCTACTCAAATCACATTTTCCAGGCCCACAGCCTTGCAGGCGATGGAGTTTCAAGTGTTCATCTAAATACTTCTTAAATGGAATCTATGGCCCCCAAAGAATGTTAATGAGTCCCAGTCAGGAGGCCAGTCCCCATCTGGTGGCTGCCTTCTTCAGATGGAAGATGAACTAGGGAAGATGGAGGAAAACTGGGAGAAGGAGTTTCCTAACAGCTTTGCTAGAGAATGTTACTAAAACAAGTTACTGAGATCAACACACTTTGTGCCAATCATCTGTTCATCTTCTGGGATCAATAAAACATTCTCCTCTGGTACGAGTTATGTATTCTTTTTGTCTATTAAGATATGATGCATTTGCTGAACTGTTACTTCATAAGATCCCTTAAAATTACTTATGAGTACTCGACTTATGTATCTGTGGCTCCCGAACCAGAAATCTTACAATGTTAAGCAGTGGTAGCAACATGCAATAGGCAGAACTAAACAACCCCAAAACCAGCGGATCAAAACAAAGCCTGCAGTCCTGCCACATCCAGTTGTGAATGATGAACAATGAAACAACTAATCAAAGGAGGAGGCTCTACATGCAACAGGACAGCATTCAAGCTTGGGCTGATATGCAGCCGGTAATGACCAAGGGAATCAAACCTTCGTCCCTTGGCACTGAGCAGCATTTCCACCAGTGAATCCCCACCTGGGAAACCAACATCCTAGGGGTTACCATTCACCAGAAACTAAACTGGACTAGCCATAAAAATACTGTGGCTACAAGAGCAGGTTAGAGGCTGGGAATTCTGTGGCAAGTAACTCACCTCCTGACTCCCTAAAGCCTGTCCACCATCTGCAAGACTCAAGTCAGGATACACACAAATGTACTGCAGTAACTGGCCAAGCCTCCTTCTACAGGGCCTTCTAAACCCAATACCTCAACTGCCCAGTAGCAAAAGGGTAGCAAACGCATGGGAACACCACATGCAAGCCACACACCATCCTGATCTTAAAGGTTTCAATCAAGTTGCCTCTTGCTCTTCTACATCCCAGTGGATACAAACTGAACTTGTCCAACCCTTTCCTCACAGGTCAACCTGCCCATTCCTAGTATTAGTCTAGTGAACCTTCTCTGAACTGCCTCTAATGCATTTACATCCTGCCTTAAATGAGACCAGAACTGTGAACAGTACTCCAGGTGTGCTCTCACCAGTGCCCTGTACAAGTGAAGCATAACCTCCCTACTTTTGTATTCAATTCCACTGGCAATAAGCAGTAACATTCTATTAGCTTTCCTAGTTACTTGCTAAGAGAATGTGATTGTTTATTGTCGCAACTGCACAAAGCTGACTGTTGTGCGCCACCTTTAAACGAACGTGAACTGGTTGCAATGAGGTTCCTGTGCGCCGCTGGTTTCCTGTGCACTGCTGACTTCGTCTTGAAGGCCGCACTTAATTTTGTTTTAAGGTCATAAGTATTCATGGTCTGCAAATGTAGTACAAGTCGGAACCCATGCCAGGGCTGCATGAGGCTTGATCTGCCACTGCCATGCCGACAAGATTTTTTATTCCGAATCTGCTGTTGTGATTGACATTTTGCCCACTGCCTGATTAACTCAGTGCACCCACCACATTTCCCCTCCCAGAGTCTTCATTAAATCCCACCCAACGATTTGCTCTGCTAAAGACCACCTACTCCAGGTATTGGGTGCACAAACTACAAATTCAAGCTAGCAGTGTAAGGTTATCTGTGCAGAGCGCTTTGCCTCTCTTGAACCCCTGCATGTTCTGCAATTTACTTGCTCTTTAAAAAAAATAGCTGGAACTATTTCCATATTCACAGACTCACACAATGCAGAAGAGGCCCTTCGGCCCATCGAGTCTGCACCGACACAATCTCATCACTTTGTTTTAAACAAACCGCTCTACCACTTTAGAAGGTCTTGCCCAGTCTAAATACTCACTAATGGGTGTTAAGTTGTGTCACAATAACTCCAACCCCACCATGACATAAATAAAGAGACCAAACTCTTAAGAATCAAGATCTCTGATGCAAAAGGCACAAGTTGCTTTTCTCGCCCCTGTCCCCCATCAAACATCAATCAATATAGATTGACAGATGGTTTAAACATTATTCGTAACCTTTTCAATCTTTAGCAGGGTATATTCATAGACTATTTAATCTTTAGCAGGGTATATTCATGGCCTATTTAATCTTTAGCAGAGTATATGAAGCTAAAAACTTAGTCCCATAGTTTTCCCCCAAGAAGATAAAGGCAGAACCAGAGTGTGGTTTGAAACATTAACTGGGTCGCTCTCTCCCAAGATGCTGCCAGGCATGCTGAGTATTTCCAGCATTATGTTTTTATGATGCTTTTCAGCACCCGCAGTATTTTGCCTTTGTTTTAGTAGATAAATGGAAGTTCTTTCTTTGCTAATACACCACCCCCTCTGCCCAAAAAAACCCTCATCCACCCTCCCCACCTCCCGCCCAACCCACACCTCCCCCTCTCCCCACACCCCCTCCGCCCCCTCCCCCCCTCCACCCTCATCCCCTCCTCATCTCTTCCCCCTCTGCCTCATCCCCACCTCGTCCTCCGTCACCCTCCCTCTCACCCACCTCCTCCCTCACCCACTCCTCCTCCCTACCTCCCAACTCTTCCCCTCCTCCACCCTCCCACTCCCACTCAACACCTCCCCTCCCTCCACACCTCCCCCCTCCTCCCCACCCACCCTACCCACACCCACCCTCCCCACTCCCGCTCCATCCTCCCATGCCCCCTCCCCCCATTACCCCTCCCCTCCCCCCACCCCCTCCCCCATCCCCCTTCCCCGTCCATCCCATCCCCGCCCACTCCCACTCCCCCGACCCTCCATCTCCTCCCTCTCCCCCTCCTCCCTCTCTCTCACTCGTCTCCCCTCTACACCCTCCCTCCCTCTACTCCCCACCCTCCTTCTCCCCCCCACCCTCCCACTCCCCCCTCTCCATCCCCACCCTCCCCTCCACCCTCTCCCATCTCCCCCTCTCCCCTCCCTCTCCCACCCTACCCCTCCCCCCAAGCCTCCCTCTCCCCCCAAGCCTCCCTCTCCCCCCTCCCACCAAGCCTCCCACTCCCCCCTCCCCCCCAAGCCTCCCACTCCCCCCTCCCCCCAAAGCCTCCCACTCCCCCCTCCCCCCCAAAGCCTCCCACTCCCCCCTCCCCCAACCCTCGCTCTCCCCATCCCCCTCCCCCCCCTCCCACTCCCCCCAACCCTCGCTCTCCCCCTCCCCCCCACCCTCCCACTCCCCCCAACCCTCGCTCTCCCCATCCCCCTCCCCCCAACCCTCGCTCTCCCCATCCCCCTCCCCCCAACCCTCCCACTCCCCCCAACCCCCTCCCCCCAACCCTCCCACTCCCCCCAACCCTCGCTCTCCCCCCAACCCTCGCTCTCCCCATCCCCCTCCCCCCCACCCTCCCACTCCCCCCCACCCTCGCTCTCCCCATCCCCCTCCCCCCCACCCTCCCACTCCCCCCCACCCTCCCACTCCCCCCACCCTCGCTCTCCCCATCCCCCTCCCCCCCACCCACCCACTTCCCCCACCCTCGCTCTCCCCATCCCCCTCCCCCCCACCCACCCACTCCCCCCACCCTCGCTCTCCCCATCCCCCTCCCCCCCACCCTCGCTCTCCCCATCCCCCTCCCCCCCACCCACTCCTCCCTCCCACCCTCCTCCCACTCCGCATCCCAACCTCCTCCCTCACACCCCCCCACCACCCCCACCCCCCCCTCCTCCTCCCTGGTGCCTGACTGAACCACAAGACTTCCATCCTAAGGAAGCAAAATGTCCTGTATTAATGTTAGTGCTTTGTTTCGCTCTCTGTTGCTGTTTGTACCAATAACTGCATTTCAGTACTTGGTGGGACAGGAAAATGGGTTTGATTACAGCTTTCATGTGTAAACAAGAGGCCAAAAATTGGGGCCTTCAGTGGTATTAAGATTAGCCATTGTTGGCCAAAGAGGATAGCTGTAAGAGCAGTGACACAACAGTTGAGAACACTTATAGCAGGCGAACTGCTTTTGGTGCGGTTGCCTCTTACCAGCAGTGGGTGGGAAACTGCACCTGGTTATAACAACAGTAACAATGGCTGGAGATGCACCAAGTACATTTCATGTTCTGGGAAGCAGATGCACTGTGAAAGTGAGCTGATACCACAAAGGGTTACATTTCACACTATCCCTGTGAAAAGCTGCTGAAGCTGGCAGTCAATTGAAAACTTCAAAAGGAGAATAATAGATTGATGTTAGGCAGGGGTATGATCTGTTACAGAACCGAGACAGGTAAATGGTTCAAACACAGGCCAACCGTGATGTAATTCAATGGAAGAATGGGCTGGAGGGGCTGAATGACCTTGTGTTCCTATGCTCTTTTCTTCCGAGTTTCAAATAGTTTTACAAGCAAATGTATGTCATTCAGAACTCTTTATGGGCCAGCTGGTTTGAGGCTCATGATCCAGGTGTGTGATCTGATGCACTGTGTCAGGATTGTCCAGCCCGTGGACCAGATACGGCCCGTGAAGCCCCTCTATTGTGGCCTTCCGGAGCCACTGTTCAAAATGATGGTCAAATGGGTAAGTGGACTGGAAGATTGTGCAAAGAGCTGTTCCTCCAATCACAGGCCGTTCCTCTCCCACAGCAGTAAACGTGGGAAAGAAACGGTGTCTGATTGGAGGAGCATCAAACACCAGCGATAGTGAATGTGCTGGGAGAAGGGAGGTTTTCAGGGCTCGGGGTAGAAACCATGTGACAGAACGGACAATTTTATTGTGGGATGGGGGTGAGGAAAGAGAATCCTCATCCATACAATTGAAGGGACAGGAAAGAAGGAATCACTCAATTGCTGTTAAACATTGGTTTCACTCATAATCACTACAGTCAGACCACCATGGCAACTAATACATCCAAACAACATTAAATATACACTTTGTTCAAACAGCGTGCATTGGAATATCTGTAGGTACTTACCATACACTGTAAGAGTTAGAATTCTAGTCCTGGTCGGGTCCAAGTCCGCAGTCATTTTGTATTTGCCAGTATCCTCTTTGTGTAAATCTTTCAGCAATAAGAATCCATTTGATTTTCTAAATTCAATTCGATTCTTGTACTGATCATATATTTGTTCATAGTCCACACCGTAATCTAAAATGGGAAGAGTCCTGCTTGGATTAGAGAATTCCCAATGGAGATTATGGAATTCTCTATCAGTTCCAGGGAATAGAACGGAGGAACCTGTAGCAGCCACCATGTCTTTCGTCACCTGTGCTAAAATATAAATGAGTAAATCAGAACAGTTTGTAAAATACTACCAGAGAGATTTAATCATCACACAAACAGGAAGGAGGAGAACAAAACAAAAACAGAAATACCTGGAAAAACTCAGCAGGTCTGGCAACATCAGCGGAGAAGAGCAAAGCTGACATTTTGAGTCCTCATGACCCTTCAACAGAACAGTTCTGTTAAAAGGTCATGAGGACTCAAAACATCAGCTTTGCTCTTCTCCGCCGATGTTGCCAGACCTGCTGAGTTTTTCCAGATATTTCTGTTTTTGTTTTGGATTTCCAGCATCCGCAGTTTTTTGTTTTTATTTTTTGTTTTTATCAGGAAGGAGGAGATGTGGTCAATGAATTCAACTTCTCCCCTTAGCAACAGACACTAACATTCTCCTCCCCTTCCCCATCTCACTGTCACTATTTAAACTGTGCCAGTCTCCTTGAGAGATTTTAGTTATTCTCCAACTGTTGCCCAGTCCATGTAGACCCAATTTAAAGTTAAAATGATATACCTTTAGGTAATACCAGTGGAAACACAGGGCTTCCAAAGGGGAAGAGCACCATCAGGATCCAGAGTTGTACGACTGAGTATCCAAAATACAAACAGCAAACTAATTTAAAGGATGTCGATCAGCTCACGAAGGAGACGGTTTGCACTGTAGAGGCTGGGTGTGGAGATGCAGTGTGAAACGTCTTTAAGGTAAGGAGCCTAGTTTCATTTAAATGTACAATGCAAAAGGAAGCCATTCAGCCCATTGCGCCTGTGCTCTCTCTTTGAGCCATCCAAAGTAGCCCCATTCAATTCCATGAACTGCCCCACAACCCTATATATATTTCCTTTCAAAGTATATATGCAATCCCCTTATGAAAGTTACTACCAAGTCTGCTGCCACCACCCTTAGCGTTCCAGATCACCATAAGACATAGGAGCAGAAATGAGGCCATTCATCCCATCAAGTCTGCTCCGCCATTCAATCATGGCTGATAAGTTTCTTAACCCCATTCTCCCGCCTTCTCCCCATAACCTTTGATCTCCTTACCAATCAAGAACCTATGTATCTCGGTCTTAAATACACTCAATGATCTGGCCTCCACAGCCTTCTGTGGCAATGAATTCCAGAGACTCACCACTCTCTGGCTAAAGAAGTTTCTCCTCATCTCTGTTCTAAAAGGTTATCCCTATATTCTGAGGCTGGGCCCTCAGGTCCTAGTCTCTCCTACTAATGGAAACATCTTCCCCACGTCCACTCTATCCAGGTCTTTCAGTATTCTGTAAGTTTCAATCAGATCCCCCCTCATCCTTCTAAACTGCATCGAGTATAGACCCAGAGTCCTCAAACGTTCCTCAGACGTTAAGCCTTTCATTCCTGGGATCGTTCTCGTGAACCTCCTCTGGACCTTCTCCAGGGCCAGCACATCCTTCCTGAGATACAGGGCCCAAAATTGATCACAATATTCTAAATGTGGCCTGACCAGAGCCTTATAAAGCCTCAGCAGCTCATCCCTGCTTTTATATTCTAGTCCTCTCAAAATAAATACCAACATTGCATTTGCCTTCCTAACTACCGACTCAACCTGCAAGTTAACCTTAAGAGAATCCTGGACGAGGACTCCCAAATCCCTTTGCACTCCAGATTTCTGAATTCTCTCCCCATTTAGAAAATAGTCTATGCCTCTATTCTTCTGACCAAAGTGCATGACCTCACACTTCCCACATTGTATTCCATCTGCCACTTCTTTGCCCATTCTCCTAACCTGTCCAAATCCTTCTGCAGCCTCCCCACCTCCTCAATACTACCTGTCTCTCCACCTATCTTTGTATCATCTGAAAACTTAGCCAAGATGACCTCAGTTCCTTCATCTAGTTCATTAATGTGTAAAGAGAAAAGTTGTGGTCCCAACACTGACCCCTGCAGAACACCACTGGTCATCGGCCACCATCCTGAGAAGGACCCCCTTATCCCCACTCTCTGCCTCCTGCCAGACAGCCAATCTTCTATCCATGCTAGTACCTTGCCTCTAACACCATGGGCTCTTATCTTACTGAGCAGCCTCCTGTGCGCCACCTTGTCAAAGGCCTTCTGGAAGTCCAAGTAGATAACATCCATTGGCTCTCCTTTGTCTAACTTACTTGTTACCTCCTCAAAGAATTCTAACAGATTTGTCAGGCATGACCTCCCCTTGATGAAACCATGCTGACTTTGCCCGATTTTACCATGCCCTTCCAAGTATTCTGAAATCACATCCTTAATAATGGACTCTAAAATCTTACCAACAACCGAGGTCAGGCTAATGAGCCTGTAATTTCCTGTCTATTGCCTCACCCCCTTCTTAAACAGGGGGGTTACATTAGCGATTTGCCAGTTCTCTGGGACCCTCCCTGACTCCTGTGATTCCTGAAAGATCACCACTAACACCTCCACTATATCCTCAGCTATCTCCTTCAGAACTCTGGGGTGTAACTGGGGCCCATGCAGGTACCTATAGCCACACCTTTTATTTGGAGGAAGTGAGAGGAGTCTCTTTCTGCCTGTCTCTTTATGGGGTATATGGAACATTCCTTGTTCCAGTCCTACTCCGGCCCCCTCCCACAACTCTTTCTCCGGTACATCAATGATTCCTTCGGTGCTGCTTCATGCTCTCATCTGGACCTGGAAAAATTTATTAATTTTGCTTCCAATTTCCACCCCTCCATCATTTTCACATGGTCCATCTCTGACACTTCCCTTCCCTTCCTTGACCTCTCTGTCTCAATTTCTGGTGATAAACTGTCCACCAATATTCATTACAAGCCTACCGACTCCCACAGCTACTACAGCTCCTCACACCTCACTTCCTGTAAGGACTCCATCCCATTCTCTCAGTTTCTTCGCCTCTGTCATATCTGTTCTGATGATGCCACTTTCAACCGAAAATGCAACACCTGCCCCTTTACTTCCCGTCCAAGGGCCCAAACACTCCTTTCAAGTGAAGCAGCATTTCACAGGCACTTCCCTCAATTTAGTCTATTGCATTCGCTGCTCCCAGTGCAGTTTCCTCTACACTGGAGAGACCAAACGCAGACTGGGTGACCGCTGTGCAGGACACCTTCGGTCTGTCCGCAAGCATGACCCAGACCTCCCTGTCACTTGCCATTTCAACACTCCACCCTGCTCTCATGCCCACTTGACTGTCCATGGCCTGCTGCATTGTTCCAGTGAAGCTCAACGCAAACTGGAGGAACAGCACCTCATCTTCCGACTAGGCACTTTACAGCCTTCCAGACTGAATATTGAGTTCAACAATTTTAGATCATGAACTCTCTCCTCCATCCCCACCCTCTTTCCGATCCCCCCCTTTTTTTCCAATAATTCATATAGATTTTTTTTTCCCACCTACTTCCCTTGTTTTTAAATGTATTTCCATCTATTGTTTAATCTCTACCTTTTAGCCTATTTCGATCCCTTACCCCACCTCACCCCCACCAGGGCTATCTGTACCTTTATTATCGCATTGCTTAGATAATATCAACACCTTCAACACCTCTTTGTCCTTTTGTGTATGACATCTTTTGGTTATCTCCACCTATCACTGGCCCTCTAACCAGCTCTACCTGCCCACCCCCACCCCCTTAAACCAGTTTATATTTCACCCCTTTTCTATTTTTCCTTAGTTCTGTTGAAGTCATACGGACTCGAAATGTTAACTGTGTTCCTCTCCGCAGATGCTGTCGGACCTGCCGAGTTTTTTCAAGTATTTTTGTTTTTGTGTTAGAAGTACAGTGTTGAGTCCCCAGCTCTAGGTAGTTGTTGTAACTGACTCTGAATACTGGGTTGACATCCAGCAGGATATACACTTCTGATAAGTCAGGGTGCTCTATATCCCCCTCCCCTCCTCATCCCCCTCCTCCCCATCCCCTTCCTCCCCTTTGTTTTATGAGTGAGTTTTAGTTGATAAATGCAAGCTCTTTCTTCACTATTAGCCATTTCTTTCTCCTCTCTGAACTAATTTGGGTTTTCTCCGGAGGTAAAGACACAAAATAAATGAGAGCCATGGCTGTTATGATAAATTAATAAAAGTTTTTTTTATACTGATTGTTTAATTCAGATTTGGAAGGTCAGTCTCCATGTGCCAGTTCGTGATGTGTTGTGGTGTAGAGGTTTAGGGAGGGAATTCAAGCGTTAAGGGTCTAAATACCTGAAAGCACGGTGAGCAATGGCAGGGTGAGTTGGTGGACTCACGGACCAAAGATAGGTTTATGGGAGGAAAGGGGGGGTGAAGCAGGAGAGCAGAAGGGGAATGAGGATATGGGAGAGGTCACATTGATTGTCAGGAAGTTACACACTGGAGGTTCCGCACTCCGTTCACAGTGAAACACTTAAACGTAGGAACAGGAGCACGAGTCCAGTTAGCCTATTTTAGCTCATTCATCCAAAAAATAAACTAAAACTTAAGAGGGTAATTTTAATCTAACTCAGTAGCAATTTGAGGGTATTTGGATCAAGGGTCCACTGGCTCCATCCGCAGCTCCCCCCTATTATGACACAGCCGATGATAAATGCTGAGCTGTTCAAATCCCATAGGGAAACTTGAAACATCTGTCATAATCAATTTTGCAATTTGTATATTAAGACACGGGGCGGGGGGGGGGTTCAGGGGAGCAAGAATTGGCGGAATCAGATTCTGCACACCAGTTTTCGCATTTCACAAGAGTTGCATGATTTTCACAGCCTATATATCTCAGTTCTTCCCTATCAAAGTGTTAAAATCCTGCAACTCGCTTCCAAATAGTACTGTGGGTGCACCTGCATCAAATGGACTGCAGTGGCTTAAAGAAACAGCTCATCACCACCTTCTCAAGGCAATCGGGGTGGGCTTGCGACGAGGAAAAATGATAGTGGCGCATTGATCCCCACTTTCTCCTGTTCCTCCAGACATTTGGCGACAGGACTTATTTTCTTGGAAATAACTGTGACTCAAAGCTCCTTATGCTTGAGCTGAATCAGATTTTGTGTGTTTTGATCATTAACCTCACTCTGTCCAAATGCTCCTTCCTGGGAAACACCCCACGGTCAATCCTGTCACTGGGATATGGGTGAGGGGAGGTGCAAAATCCAATTTAGGGCAGAATGTACACAAGTCACACGGTACCAAGCGGCTGCTTTGTTCTACACACAGTCCAACAGCCTTTCCAGTACAGACACAGGGAGTAGAGGGTGTCCCGGAGGGTAGGCAGTATAAAATGAGAATATCATCCAGACAAGCTAGTGAATCGGAAAATGAAGCCGATTCCATTTTGCTCAAGAAAAGTTTCACCTCCCACAGCCCCATCCTCAACACCTTGAAGACCCCAGACTCCTGCCTCTGTTACTGAGCGACTCCAATCGATGTTATAAACAAACACTGCAGAAACGAAGCCAATTCACCCAAATGGCGGATCACCAGCGGTTTGTTCCCTTGTAAGATCTTCTGTTTGACAACACAGCGAATTTTTATTTTCATTCCCCGCCCCAAATCTCCGTCACTGTCGATTTAAAGAGACTTTTAGAGACGGTTTTACCTGAAGCCGGGTCGGTGAGAAGCTGCAGAAGATGAAGAACAGGGAGGATAAGGATCGTCATCTGGCTGGAGATCTCGTCCCCTCGGCCATTAAATAACGGGAAGCAGAGGAATTAAGTAACCGGAAGAAAGAGAGAAGGAAAAGACTGAAGAGGAATTGCGGCTTTGGGAATGGGTGAGCTGGAGTCCGTTATATGGAAAGGGAAGGGTGTGGAAATGCAGGGTCAGGTGACAATTTTAAATTTGAGGTGCTGGTGATCCATGAGCTAATATAAGGACTGGGGAGATGGGTTCACTGCAATTGTGCGGGATAGGATATAAGCAACAGAGTTTAGGATGAGCTGAAGTCTATGGAGGCTGTTGCGTTACTCCAGGGCTGTCACTATGTTCCATTGTAAATATAAACAGAAAATGCTGGAAAAACTCAGCAAACCTAGCAGCATCCGTGGAGAGAGAGAAACAGAGTTAACATTTCAAGTCCGTATAACTTCTTCAGAGCTCTGAGGGTGGGAGTCACCAATTTACAAGAAGATTCAGTAGATTATTTATTTTAGCCAATACAGGAGCATGTTCTGGACACATCTTAGTCTGTTAGACTACACCCACAGCTAACTGGTGTTGAAAGTATCCAGCTCATGGTTCCTGTGTTTTAGAATATAACTTTTAGTTTTAGGAATTACATTTTAACTGTAGAAAATAGGATAAATGCAACAAAAGCAGCTTGGAGTCTATTACACCTAAAAGGTTGGGGCCATGTTGATTTAAGGGGCTAACAGCTAGAAAAGTAAAATCCTAAAATAGCAGATGGGTTTAGCTGGAGATATGATCTCTACACTGTTTGAGGAAAAATCTAGTCCAAAGAGATGTTTTGTTTTGGGAGTTTGCTTTTAAAGTAATTCAATTCTTTCAGTGAACCCATTTACTTCATGAGATTGCAGAAGGAATTCTAAATAAGGGATAATTAATCCCTAAAGGGCTGGCGGGGGCTGGGTGCACTGTCAACTTACTGAAGCTAGCAATCTGCCAGAGATTTGGAGTTGTGCTGGTAATTAGAGGTGGGAGAGCAACCCTTCTGAATCCCATGGAATGCAGTCTCAGGAGAAAAAATTACACCACTGGCAGGTGAGCAGTCATTCAGGCAGTTCGTGTTGGAGCAGCTCATGAGAGAATTCAGAGGCTAGCTCTTCCAAAGTGAAGGGTCGATATTCCTCATGAGGGAGACAGAGTGTTAATAAGATTTTGTGGCTCACAGTGGTCACTGAGGACTGGGTGGATTGTGCCAAACCTGTGGAAACTGCCTCAGTTGTATCTGCCATGTAATGGGAAGTGAGGTATGTTTGACCACTGTTTGTCTGTTAATTTATATTTATCTTATGTTAATTCTGAATGTTAAGGGTATAAGATAGATTTGGAGATTGTTTTACTTTTCTGACTTCGTATCGTAAAGTTTCTTTTGTTTGTTTTAAACTGTGGAATCTTGTAGCTTTATTCTCCTTGTGGGTAACTGGGATTTCAAACCTGGTCTTCTTTGAACAAAAAGTTCCTGGTCCCTAACTGGATCATAACATTGTGAGGTGGTGGCATGGTGGTATTGTCACTGGACTGGTAATCCAGAGTTCCAGGGTAATTCTCTTGGAATTGGGGTTCGAATCCCTCCAGTGTAAATGGTGAGATATGAATTCAATAAAAAAACCTGCAATTAAAAGCCTAAAGATGACCATAAGTCCATTGTCGATTGTTGTAAAAAACCCATTTGGTTCACTAATTCCCGTTTAGGGAAGAAATCTGCCATCCTTACCTGGCTTGGTCTACTCCAGACCCACAGAAATGTGGCTGACTATTAAATGCCCTTTGAACAAGGGCAATTAGGAATGGGCAAGAAATGCTAGCCTAGCCAGTGACACCCACATCCCATGAATGAATTTTTAAAAATGACAATATGACACCTTCCTTCAGGGGCTGATCACTTACGTTATCTTAAACTGATCCCATACAAAGACCTATCAGGGAATTATTGGTATAGTCACATCTGGAGGTTGGGGATGGACTCAAGATTGACAAAAGGAGAGAGAATGAAGGGGCGCTTAGTCCCTGATCAGCATCCAAAATGTCCAAACAATTGTACACAGTGGGAATTCAGGTAATGTAGAAAAAATAGAGCTTAGTTATATGCAATGGAGAGTGAGTAGTCTATATAAGTTTTTAACCACTTATAAAAACATGGTTTCATGACCTCACATTAAAGACAGCTGATCCTTTAATAAGCTCTTTGAGCTGTCAATCAAACTGAACTGGATAATATCAGAACTTGGACTGGTCTCTCTATGGGACAGGCAGTGAAAGCAGGGGAGAACAGAAATCAGTGGAGAGAGATTGTTCATAGTGTGGCCAACCATCAGAACAATGACAGATGAAAGATAAGACAAGTAGATATTCAGCAGATCTGGCAGCATATATGGAGAGGGAAATAGTTAACATTTCAGGCAAATGACCTGTCTTTGGATCCCCCTTTCTTATCATGACTCCTCTAAGGTAGACTAGCACAACACTTCAAATTTTAGGTGAAATCCTGAGAATTTCTAGCATCAGTGTTGCTAGGGTGTTGGGGAAAATTTGACTAAGTGCCCCAGAAAATCTCCCTATGTGTGTTAAGATGTCTCTTCACAGCTCCACAGCAAGTGGACATGAAATAGCATATATCCCTTTAAGTGTTGTTTGTAATCCATATCAACTGCATCATTCCCAAACAGCTCATTGCTGTTAAGAAACTGTGAGAGGACAAACTCCTCCCACCAAAGTGCTCAGCAACCTCTTGAAAGAGAGCTAACAGATATTTTAAGCTGCAATCTGCTGCTTAATGATCCTCTGGCAGCCGGTCCAAGCACAAACTTCAACTCCTTTAGCAAAATGGATCCAGTGCTAAACATAGACTGAGCCAATATTTCAGCACAACAGTCTCTCTTTGCCATCTTGGAGGGTTGTTAGCTCCTGAACACACTGACAAAAATCACCCCTGTAGGCTTTTAAAATGCAGACTTTTCATCAGAGGATTGGGGATTGTAACAGGGTATGTGGAACAGTATGTGGAGAGTATGGGGTATGTGGAACATTCCTTTTTCCAGTCCTACATCGGCCCCATCCCACAACTCTTTCTCCGGTACATCGATGACTGCTTCAGTTTACTACATACACTCTAGTTTTATTATGCTGCAAACTTTTAAAAGTTGTGTCTGCAACTTGGCCAAACCTGGGTGATCCCATGATGCACTATGATTCACCACCTTATACAGTAATAAATACCCATAGAATTATGATCCACACAAATTGTAATAATACACACCAATACTGTAATAATACACTCAAATACAAGTAGTCCATCTTATATTGTAATAACCCATCCCAATACAACAATGATACAGCAACCAAACACAATGAACAAAAAGAAACAAAACAATGCTTGGGACAGTCTGCTGTCGGCTACAAGCTGTCGCCTTTGGGGCCAGAAGCTGAAATATATAATGCAGCCAGTAAATTTCTGCAGTTGTAAGCAGTTTAGAAAGAAAAGTAACATGAAAAGCCAGTAGATCAGACCACCAAAGAAACAAAGCAAGTAATTTATTGCTTTCTTCACCAATGTAACCCCCCTGTTTAAGAAGGGAGTGAGGCAAAAGATGGGAAATTTCAGGCCGATTAGCCTGACCTCAGTCATTGGTAAGATTTTAGAGTCCATTATTAAGGATGAGATTTCAGAATACTTGGAAGTGCATGGTAAAATCGCGCAAAGTCAGCAGGGTTTCATCAAGGGGAGGTCATGCCTGACAAATCTGTTAGAATTCTTTGAGGAGCTAACGAGTAAGTTAGACAAAGGAAAGCCAATGGATTTTATCTACTTGGACTTCCAGAAGGCCTTTGACAAGGTGCCGCACAGGAGGCTGCTCGGTAAGATAAGAGCCCATGGTGTTAGAGGCAAGGTACTAGCATGGATAGAAGATTGGCTGTCTGGCAGGAGGCAGAGAGTGGGGATAAAGGGGGTCCTTCTCAGGATGGCGGCCAGTGACTAGTGGAGCTCCGCAGGGGTCAGTGTTGGGACCACAACTTTTCACTTTATACATTAATGATCTAGATGAAGGAACTGAGGGCATCCTGGCTAAGTTTGCAGATGATACAAAGATAGGTGGAGGGACAGATAGTATTGAGGAGGTGGGGAGGCTACAGAAGGATTTGGACAGGTTAGGAGAATGGGCAAAGAAATGGCAGATGGAATACAACGTGGAGAATTGTGAGGTCATGCACTTTGGTCAGAAGAATAGAGGCATGGACTATTTTCTAAATGGGGAGAGAATTCAAAAATTTGGGATCAAAGGGACTTGGGAGTCCTTGTCCAGGATTCTCTTAAGGTTAACTTGCAGGTTGAGTCAGTATTTAGGAAGGCAAATGCAACGTTGGCATTTATTTCGAGAGGACTAGAATATAAAAGCAGGGATGTGCTGCTGAGGTTTTATAAGGCTCTGGTCAGGCCACATTTAGAATATTATGAGCAATTTTGGGCCCCGTATCTCAGGAAGGATGTTCTGGCCCTGGAGAGTGTCCAGAGGAGGTTCATGAGAATGATCCCAGGAATGAAAAGCTTAACATCTGAGGAACGTTTGAGGACTCTGGGTCTATACTCGATGGAGTTTAGAAGGATGAGGGGGGATCTGATTGAAACTTACAGAATACTGAAAGACCTGGATAGAGTGGACGAGGGGAAGATGTTTCCATTAGTAGGAGAGACTAGGACCCGAGGGCCCAGCCTCAGAGTAAAGGGAAGACCTTTTAGAACAGAGATGAGGAGAAACTTCTTTAGCCAGAGAGTGGTGAATCTATGGAATTCATTGCCACAGAAGGCTGTGGAGGCCAGGCCATTGAGTGTATATAAGACCAAGATAGATAGGCTCTTGATTGGTAAGGGGATCAAAGATTACGGGGACAAGGCGGGAGAATGGGGTTAAGAAACTTATCAGCCATGATTGAATGGCGGAGCAGACTTGATGGGCTTATTGGCCTAATTTCTGCTCCTATGTCTTATGGTCACTCCAAAGAGGGAAGTGATATTTAATGCAGCAAGTGAAATTTGAGACATATTCAAGCAATAGATTTCTTGGCCCAATCCGCAGCAAACACTATTTTTGCTTCGCTAACAACTGAGTGAAACATACAGTACTTAAGTGCCTTAGTCAGTGCATCCATTTTGTGGGCCATCAG
Organism: Carcharodon carcharias; assembly: GCF_017639515.1. Classification (NCBI taxonomy): domain Eukaryota; kingdom Metazoa; phylum Chordata; class Chondrichthyes; order Lamniformes; family Lamnidae; genus Carcharodon; species Carcharodon carcharias. Next base: position 94,865,424 of record NC_054485.1, read on the forward strand.
CTGCATTTCGTCTTGTATTTCACAGTTTAATCGGTAGGGTTTTTTCAATGTCAAATTGTTGGCTCATTAAATATAAATGGAAAAATGCAAATCAAATGCAAAAACATTATTATTAACAACTGGGTGAAAGTCATCTTTTATTCACACAATCAGACTTTCCCTTTGCAAGCCACAATTACACAGAAGACATTGATGTTCCATTTAAAAATAGCTCAATGCAGCTCACAGGACATTATTGTGCAAAATATGACATCAAATCACTTAAAGAACTATTGGGAAAAATTTGACCAAATGTTTGCACATTTTAAGGAGAATCTAAAAGGGTGAGGATGAGGCAGAGACATTCCTTTTGGGAAGGAATTCCAGAGCTGCAGGAGGAGACAACTGAAGGTGTGGCTGCCCATGGTGAAGCAAAAGACAGTGGGATGTACAAGGCAACGAGGAAAAATTGGCAAGAAAAATACGGGAAAATACCGGAAAAGCATAGGAACATATCTGCTTCACCTTACTCAGTTTGACTGTCGTGATCCAACAGAGGGCGCTGGTGAGAAGTGACTGAAGCATTCTGGGAGAAGTCGCAGCAGACACCGCGACTCAGGAGGGAATCGAGGAGGACCTACTGTCAAAGAATGGAATAGCCCCAAACATTACATTGCTGTAGTATTTCCATCCCTCCATCCTCCTCAAACCTAAAAAAAAGAGAGAAAGAGGCAGTGCCTTCAGGAGTGCACCAGACCTGTGAGGGGCACTCTTCTGAAAGTGGATTTTAAAGAAAAAACAGCTGATTGGTGAGTAAATCCTGGGAGCAGACTCAGAAGGAGGAGCACCGGAGCGGTGAGTATAAATCTAGCTTACCTCGGGGATTCACAGCCTTGTCTCCAGGGAGCAGACTTGGAGGGAGGAGCACCGGAGCGGTGACCTCGGGGCACAGAGTGACTGAAGCCAAAACTGAAAAAGTGACATCACAGGAAAGCTGTGACCTAATTGGTTGACAGAAAATCTGCACCAAATTTAAAAAAAAGTACTGCAAAGCTAATTAATAAATTAATTAACTAAGTCAAGATGGCTGGGCAGGTGATGTGCTGTAGCTGTATGATGTGGGAGCTGGCAGATCCCATTGCGACTGCAGTGACCACATCTGCAGCAAGTGTTGGTTGCTGGAGGAGCTCCGGCTCAGAATTGATGAGCTGGAGTCTGAGCTCCGGACACTGCGGCACATCCGGGAGGGGGAGAGTTACCTGGACGCTTTGTTTCAAAAGACGGTCACACCTGGTAGATTAAGTACCTCAAGTCCGGTCTGTGGTCAGGGTCAGCAGAGTGTGACTGCAAGTGAGGCAGGTAGAGGGATACTGTGTTCAGGAACAGAGGAGCCTCAGCTCTTGACCTTGTCCAACAGGTACGAGGTCAAATCCACTCTGGAATTGGTGATCTACCCAGACCAGACCTGCACTGTGCCGAGCAGGAAGATCTCTGACAGCCTCACGCTACTCAGGGATACGATTGCCTATGTACAGGACAGGGGTGTGGATACCTGCCTCATCAGCCCGGATCAGGAGAAGGCCTTTGACGGAATATCACACACCTACATGGTGGATGTGCTCTCCAAAATCGGGTTTGGGGAGGGAATCTGCAACTGGATTCAACTGCTCTACACTAACATCAGTAGCGCAGTCTCAAATCAACGGGTGGGAATCACAAAGATTTCCAATTAAATTTGGAGTCAGGCAGGGCTGCCCTCTCTCCCCTGTTCTGTTTGTGTGTTGCATAGAACCCTTTACTGAGTCCATCAGGAAGGATCCGGGCATAAAAGGAGTGACGATCCCAGGCAGTGGAGGCACTCAGATCAAAGCCTCCCTGTACATGGATGATGTCACCGTTTTCTGCTCGGATCCGCTGTTGGTGCACAGACTGATCCACATCTGCGACCAGTTCGAACTGGCCTTGGGAGCCAAGGTAAATCGTGGGAAGAGCAAGGCCATGTTCTTTGGGAACTGGGCTAACCAATCCTTTGTCCCCTTCACTGTCAGGGCTGACAGCCTGAAGTTGCTGGGGATATGGTTCGGAGGGACCAGGGCACGCGTTAGAAACTGGAAGGAGCGAGTGTCTATGGTGAAAAGGAAACTGGGCATGTGGGAGCGACGCTCCCTCTCCATTGCGGGTAAGAACCTGGTCATCAGGTGTGAGGCACTCTCGCTGTTGCTGTACGTGGCGCAGGTCTGGCCCATTCCACACTCCTGTGTGGTGGCGATCACCCGAGCCAACTTTCGCTTTATCTGGAGGTTGAAAATGGATCGTGTCCTCAGGGACGTGATGTACAAGCCTCTAGATAAGAGGGGAAAAAACGTGCCCAACATCGCCCTCATCCTGAGGGCCACCTTTGTGTGTGGCTGCATCAAGCGGTGCGTAGACCCTCAGTACGCAAACACCAAGTGTCACTACATGCTGAGGTTCTACCTGTCCCCGGTATTGCGAAGGATGGGTCTGGCCACGCTGCCGCGGAACGCTACAAGTAGTTGGACCGTGCTGTACCACCTGTCCCTCGTGGAAAAATTTATGCAGAGAAACACCTTTGATCACAAGTCCATCAGGCAGTGGTCGGCACGTAATGTTTCAGAGGCCCTGCGGGAAAAGGAGAGGGTGGATCCTGTGGGATGGTTCCCCTTGCAGACTGTCAAAGTCATTTGGCAGAATGCCTCATCGCCAGAACTTTCCAACAAGCACCAAGACGTAGCTTGGCTGTTGGTGAGAAAGGCCCTCCCCGTCAGATCCTTCCTACATGCCAGGAGTCTCACCCCCCTCTGCACATTGCCCTCGAGGTGGCTGTGATGGGGAAGAGACCATTGCTCACCTCCTTGTAGATTGTGCCTTTGCAAAGAAGGTCTGGAGAGAGATGCAGTGGTTTCTGTTGAGGTTCATCCCGAGCAGTTCTGGTACACAGGGCTCTGTGCTCTACAGGCTGTTCCCAGGGACACACACCGAGACAAGCATCAACTGCAGCTGGAGGATCATCAACTTGGTGAAAGACGCTCTTTGTTGGTCTTCCAGTGTAAAGTGTTGTCCCTGACTGAGTGTTGCAGGCTGGCACATTCCTAAGTCCAGGACTACGTGCTGAGGGACGCACTAAAGCTTGGGGCAGCCGCCACAAAGGCGCAATGGGGAAAGGTCGCTGTCTAAGACCTTTCTGCCATAGTGCACCGAGGGACTGGGAACTGTTTAGAACCCCTCAGGCTGTACAACTCAAAATGATTGTCTGCAAATGATTGTAATATTCATTTATTGTATTGATGCATTTCATGATACACGTTGTAAAAGTTGAACCTGATTGTACTTTTGTGATGGTGATTTTGAAATGGTTTGGAATGTTGTTGAAGATATTTTATGAATAAAGTCTATTTTTGCAAAAAAAAAGTACTGTGTGGGTGAGGAACAGGGCTGTAGGGAGGATGAGCCAGCTGACCACAGCACCGTGGCACAGGACGCCATTCAAGAAGGGGAAGCAAAAAGACAAGTGGTAGTTGTAGGGGATTCTATAATTAGGGGAATTGATAGCATCCTTTGTAAACAGGATCGAGAGTCCCACATGGTATGTTGCCTGCCCTGTGCCAGGGTGAGGGAGATCTCTGACCGGCTTGAAAGAATAATGGAGAGGAAGGGGGAGGATCCAGTTGTTGTGATCTACATTGGGACAAATAACATAGGTAAGACTAGGAAAGAGGACCTGTTTGGGGATTATCAGGAACTAGGAACTAAATTAAAGAACAGTCCTCAAAGGTTATAATCTCTGGATTACTACCCGAGCCACATGCAAATTGGCATTGGGATGCGAGAATAAGGGAAGTAAACACATGGCTAAAGGAGTGATGTGGGAAAGAGGGGTTCCATTTCGTTGGCACTGGCATCAGTATTGGAACAGGAGGGATCTGTACCATTGGGACGGTCTCCATCTGAACCGATCTGGGACCAATGTTCTAGCGAAAAGGGTAAATAGGGTGGTCAACAGGACTTTGAACTTGAAAGTGGAGGGGGAGGGAAGGGTAAAACTCCAAGAAGTATGATTAATGGGAAACAAAGCAGCAGGTTAGTGTGTGGGGGTGTGGATTCAACTTCATGGAAAATTATGAAAAAACTGAAAAGAAAGGAGAGCCCAGGAGAGGTTATTAAATTCCCCAGAACACAAAATAAGACAGAGTGTTTGGAAAAGGCAAGGAATCTAACTTCAAGCACATCAGATAAAGGGACAACAATGAGAAAGGGAATGGGAAATAAAGGACTGAATGTTTTGTATCTGAATGCACGCAGTATACGAAATAAGGTAAATGAGCTTGCGGCGCAGATTGAAATTGGCAGGTATGATGTGGTGGGCATCACGGAGACATGGCTGCAAGGGGATCAGGACTGGGAGCTGAATATCCAAGGATATACATCCTATTGAAAAGATAGGCAGAGGGGGTGGGGTTGCTTTGTTAGTAAGAAATGAAATTAAATCGATAGCAAGAAACGACATAGAGTCAGATGATGTAGAACCTGCGTGGGTAGAGTTGAGGAATCGCAAAGGTTAAAAAAAAACATAATGTGAGTTATGTACAGGCCTCCGAACAGTAGTCAGGATGTGGGCACAAGATACGCCAAGAGATAGAAAAGGCATGAAAGAAAGGCAAGGTTATAGTGATCATGGGGATTTCAATATGCAGGTAGACTGGGAAAATCAGGTTGGTAGTGGATCCCAAGAAAAAGAATTTGTGGAATGTCTACGAGATGGCTTTTTGGAGCAGCTTGTGGTGGAGCCCACTAGGGAACAGGCAATTCTAGATTTACTGATGTGTAATGAGGCAGATTTGATAAGAGAGCTTAAGGTGAAGGAACCCTTGTGAGGAAGTGAACATAATATGATAGAATTTACCCTGCAATTTGAGAGGAAAAAGCTGGAATCAGATGTAACGGTATTACAGTTGAATAAAGGCAACTACAGAGGCATGAGGGAGGAGCTGGCCAGAATTGACTGGGAGATGAGCCTAGCAGGAAAGACAGTGGAACAGCAATGGCAGGAGTTTCTGGGAGTAATTTGGGAGACACAGCAAAAATTCATCCCTAGGAAGAAGAAGCATACTAAAGGGAGGACGAGGCAACCATGGCTGACAAGGCAAGTCAGGGATAGCATAAAAGCTGAAGAGAAAGCATACAATGTGGTGAAAGCAGTAGGAAACCAGGGGATTGGGAAGCCTACAAAGACCATCAGAGGACAACTAAAAAAGAAATAAGGAGGGAGAAGATTAAATATGAGGGTAAACTAGCCAGTAATATAAAAGAAGATGGCAAGAGTTTTTTTTAGATATATAAAGGCTAAGAGAGAGGCAAAAGTGGACATTGGGCCACTGGAAAATGATGCTGGAGAAGTAGTAGTGGGGAACAAAGAAGTGGCAGAGGAAATGAACAGGTACTTTGCATCAGTCTTCACAGTGGAAGACATAAGTGACATCTCCAAAGTTCAAGAGAGTCAGGGGGCAGAGGTGAGTATGGTGGCCATTACCAAGGAGAAGGTGCTAGGAAAACTGAAAGGTCTGAAGGTGGATAAATTGCCTGGACCAGATGGATTACATCCCAGAGTTCTGAAGGAGATCGCTGAAGAGATAGTGGAGGCGTTAGTGATGATCTTTCAGGAATCACTGGAGTCAGGGAGGGTCCCAGAGGACTGGAAAATCGCTAATGTAACCCCCCCGTTTAAGAAGGGAGTGAGGCAAAAGGCAGGAAATTACAGGCTGATTAAGCCTGACCTCAGTCTTTGGTAAGATTTTAGAGTCCATTATTAAGGATAAGATTTCAGAATACTTGGAAGTGCATGGTAAAATAGGGCAAAGTCAGCATGGTTTCATCAAGGGGAGGTCATGCCTGACAAATCTGTTAGAATTCTTTGAGGAGGTAACGAGTAGGTTAGGTAAAGGAGAGCCAATGGATGTTATCTACTTGGACTTCCAGAAGGCCTTTGACAAGGTGCCACACAGGAGGCTGCTCAGTAAGATAAGAGCCCATGGTGTTAGAGGCAAGGTACTAGCATGGATAGAAGATTGGCTGTCTGGCAGGAGGCAGAGACTAGGGATAAGGGGGTCCTTCTCAGGATGGCAGCTGGTGACTAGTGGATTCCGCAGGGGTCAGTGTTGGGACCACAACTTTTCACTTTATACATTAATGATCTAGATGAAGGAACTGAGGGCATCCTGGCTAAGTTTGCAGATGATACAAAGATAGGTGGAGGGACAGGTAGTACTGAGGAGGCAAGGAGGCTGCAGAAGAATTTGGACAGGTTAGGAGAATGGGCAAAGAAATGGCAGATGGAATACAAGGTGGGGAAGTGTGAGATCATGCACTTTGGTCAGAAGAATAGAGGCATGGACTATTTTCTAAATGGGGAGACAATTCAAAAATCTGGAGTGCAAAGGGACTTGGGAGTCCTAGTCCAGGATGCTCTTAATGTTAACTTGCAGGTTGAGTCAGTAGTTAGGAAGGTAAATGCAATGTTGGCATTTATTTCAAGAGGACTATAATATAAAAGCAGGGATGTGCTGCTGAGGCTTTATAAAGCTCTGGTCAGACCACATTTAGAATATTGTGAGCAATTGTGGGCCCTGTATCTCAGGAAGGATGTTCTGGCCCTGGAGAGGGTCCAGAGGAGGTTCACGCGAATGATCCCAGGAATGAAAGGCTTAACATCTGAGGAACGTTTGAGGACTCTGGGTCTATACTCGATGGAGGTTAGAAGGATGAGGGGGGATCTGATTGAAACTTTCAAAATACTGAAAGGCCTGGATAGAGTGGATGTGGGGAAGGTGTCTCCATTAGTAGGAGAGACTAGGACCCGAGGGCACAGCCTCAGAGTAAAGGGAAGACCTTTCAGAACAGAGATGAGGAGAAACTTCTTTAGCCAGAGAGTGGTGAATCTATGGAATTCATTGCCACAGAAGACTGTGGAGGCCAAGTCATTGAGTGTATTTAAGACTGAGATGGATAGGTTCTTGATTGGTAAAGGGATCAAAGGTTACGGGGACAAGGCGGGAGAATGGGGTTGAGAAACTTATCAGCCATGATTGAATGGTAGAGCAGACTCGACGGGCCGAATGGCCTAATTTCTGCTCCTATGTCTTATGGTCTTATGAATATGAAATGTATTCATCTCTTTGCATTCAAATCACTTGGTTTCGCTCCTATCCATATATAACCCAGTAAGTTGGTCTGGCCCATGGACTGCTCCAAGTTGCAAGGTCCATAATTCTTCTTCCTGATGGGATGATGTAGGTTTCACAAACTCACTGCTTGTGATAGAAATGACCATTTTTCACTTTTTGCTACGTTGAGGTGGGGGTTGCCATTGCTTGGAAATGGAAAGCTTTCCTATTCCCGGCACAAAGCAACAATAATAAGCACATCCAGGTCAGAGGCAAAGGAGAAATGAAAAAGAAAAGAAACTGTAAAATTTGTTGCGGACATAAAGAACATAATAACTAGAAGTGGGAGTAGGCCATTCGGCCCCTCGAGCCTGCTCCGCCATCCAATAAGATCATGACTGATCTGATTGTGGCCTCAAATTCACTTTCCTGTCTGTGCCCCATAACTTTTGATTCCCTTGTCAACCAAAAATCTGTCTAACTCGGCCTTGAATATATTCAATGAACCAGCCTCCACTGCCACAGACTAATGACCCTCGAGGAGAAAGAAATTCTCCTTATTTTAGTCATAAATGGGAGTTCTCTTATTTTTACACTGTGCCCCTAGTCTCCCCCACAAGGGAACCATCCTTTCTGCATCCACCCGGTCAAGTCCCCTTAGGATCTTATATGTTTCAATAAGATCACCTATCATTCTTCTAACCCCAATGGTCATAGGCCTAACCACTCAACTTTCCTCATAAGATAGTCCCTTTCGCCCAAGAATCAGATGAGTGAAACACCTCTGACTGCTTCTAAAGCAATTATATCCTTTCGTAAGTAAGGAGACCAAAACTGCACACAGTAGTGCTGGTGTCAGCCCACATGTGCTGTCAACTCCTCCCACAAAGTCCCAAAAGCCCTCCCCTGGCAATTTTCTTCATCACTTGTTTGTCAATTTGTGTCATTGGATCAGCTTGAAAAATGGTGGTGCTGAGGTATTACTGCCAGGCAAGCTTCCAGTCCACCCATGACCGTCAAAATGCTTCCCAGTGTGCTGGAAGAGCATCATGTTCAGGTTTCCCTCTCTCCAATCATTCTCCTTCACCTCCATACCCCAACTCTCATCCTTGATCCCATTGTTATCGTTGTTGATATCTCTGTCCTCCTCCCTGAACTGTTTGACGTTGATGTCCCAATGCCCCATGTAGACCTGACCCCTCCCCATCTTGAGGCCCATTGTACTATGACTTACCAACATACCCCAATGAGACCATCAAGTGCCCCCACCTATATTACCTATTCTGCATACACAGGCTGCAGATACCTCCCCTGATCGTGACTGTGCCATCTGCAGCCTGGTATCAAGCCACCACCCCCCGGCACCGACATGTTTGAAGGACTGACCATGCCCTGCGCACCATGCAGAGCACGACTGACATGGGACTGACAGGCCCTCCCTCTCCCTGGATTGGGACCAGGACAGGCGTGCCAAGCACAACTCTCTAAATTGTAATGCAGATCCATGGGACTGACTCTGCTTTCTGGCCCTGGTTAATTTCCTCCATCCTGCCCCACCCCTGTCCCCCAAGTCATGTGTCTGTGCTCTCTTTCCCAGTCATTCCAATTAGTCATATGTCTGTGCTCACTTCCCCAGGCATTCCTCCAGTCATATGTCTATGCTCACTTCCCCAGGCATTCCTCCAGTCATATGTCTATGCTCACTTCCCCAGGCATTCCTCCAGTCATGTGTCTCTGTGTATCCCTTCCCCTGGGCTCCCCACCCCCATCCACTTCAAGCTTTTGCCTTTCCGTCCATCCCTCGCTTGTGTCTTGTCTTACCACCAGCACCCCCACCAGTCAACACTTTGCCCTCCAGCACCTTCCACACCATTCCCACTGGTCTTGCCTGAGCAGACTTGGCATGCAATTTTTTTATTCATTGATAGGACGTGGGCATCACTGGCTAGGCCAGCATTTATTTTAGACCAGTATCCCTAATTGCCCTTGAGAAGATGGTGGTGAACTGCCTTCTTGAGCCGCTGCAGTCCATGTGGTGTAGGTACAGCCACAATGCTGTTAGGAAGGGTGTTTCAGATTTTGACCCAGCAACAGTGAAGGACCGCCGATGTATTTCCAAATCAGGATGGTGAGTGGCTTGGAGGGGACGGTCCAGGTGGTGGTGTTCCCATCTATCTGCTGCCCTTGTCCTTCTAAAGGTCATGGTCATGGATTTGGAAGGCACTGTCTAAGGAGGCTTGGGTAATTTCTGCAGTGCATCTTACATCCTTAAAGCAGCCACGAGCTCAGTGCAATGAAATGTAACTCAAGTCAAACAAAATAATCTAAATTAACAAAAACAGGGATAAAGTAAAAAGCAGCCCCTTAAGGGGAAACTGCAAAAACAAAGACAAAATTAAAGGAAACTTACCAACAGTAAATCAAAATGCGATCAAAGGGGTCTATAAAGCACCCCAGTCCCCGTGTTGCCCATTGAACACAGAAGACCAGTGGACATCGCGTGCTCCCTTTCCAGGGACACCCGGTCATGAACATAGCCGCAGAAGAGGGTCAGACAGTTGGGTCAGATGACCCCCTTGATCACCCACTGCCTGGACCTTGTAATGGCCAACTTGGCCAGGTCCAGGAGCAGGATCACGAGGAGGTCTTCCTCCCTCTCCTCCCGCTTCCGCACTGGGTGCCCGTAGATCAGGAGCGTGGGACTGAAGTGCAAACAAAACAATGGTAAAAGGGTTTTCAAATAACTGAAAAGGGAGCCCAGTCTATGACACCCTATACATACATGGTCCACGGACTCCACAAGGCCACAAATGATGCTGGTAACTTGGGAGTCCGTGAACTGACACAATCTACGGTTGTATGGGTCAGCTGTGTGCAACACCCTCCACCCCGATGGAAAGGGGGAGGACTCCCGTGTAGAGATCCCCCCACTGGGGGCCCTCCACCAACAGACGGCAACAAGGCAGCCAGGGCATGTCTGGGTGGCGGGCAAGGGCAAGGAAGTGAAGGATGTGCAGCAGCAGCCCACAGAGCAAACCCCTCCGCTCCGTGTTAAAAGGCACAGAGGGAATTTGCACGAGGCGACTCAGGTTGCGGGGCACCAGCTCCCGAAGGAGAGTTCAGGGCTTCAGGCCAATGTGGAATTCCATCCAAACAGGGCTACGCTCGGACAGAAGACCACCACACACCTGCACCAACTCAAGTCCCGGTATGACGTTGGGGCCGAGCACGACCATCCTAACGTCCTGAACGGCATTGGCTGTGAACCGGACGTCCACCGACACGCGATGGGCCAACTCCTGTGGAAGCTTCCAGCCCACTCCTCCGCCGATCTTGGTCACCCCGGCAGCCACAGGCCTCCTCTCTGCCAGCCACTGAAAGTGGCGGAGGTGCGGACTCCTGAGCAGCTGCTCTCTGACGATAGCCATTACTTCTCATGGTGGAGAGCTGCGTCGCGAGGCGACCATGTTCCAGACTTTCATCAGGTCCTGGTAAAAGACTGGCAATGCCTGCAAGGAGCCACAAAGGCTCCTCCGGTCTACAAACAGGAGCTGCACGTCATAATTCAGGGCGTGCTCCTTGCAGAAGAAATACAACATCAGGGCACCTCATCTCAAAGGGGGTTTGATGTAAAGGTATTGCTGCAGGGCCTGAAGGTAGGAAGTCTCCACCGGGGTGCGTAGGCACACTAGCACCTGACCACCTTCCCCAAGTGGGAGACTCAGAACCTCAGCAATGACCCAGTGCAGCCTTCTGTCCCAGAAGAATTCGACGAGCATTCTCTGGATTTTTCTGACAAAATCTGGGGGAGGGGTCAAAATGACCAGCTGGTACCACAACATGGCGGCGATCAGCTGGTTTATGACCAGAACTCGACCCCAGTAAGACAGCACTCGGAGCAGTCCTGTCCAGCGTCGCAGGCGAGTGGTGACTTTGGCCGCCAGCTCCTGCCAGTTCGCCGGCCAGGATTCCTCAACAGGGCAGAGGTGGACCCCCAGGTAGAGGAGGCTGGTCGTGCTCCAGGTGAAAGGCCTTGGCTCCTTGGGCATGAGGTCCATCTGCCATTGACGGACCAGGAGTCCAGAACACTTGTCCCAGCTGATCCTGGCAAAGGATGCGGCAGAGAAGAACTCCTGGCACTAGCACATCCTCCACAGGTCAGTGAACATGTGGAGCACGTCATCAGCGTAAGGCGAGAGGACCACCTTGATGCCCGGTCGTACAGAACCAATCCCGACAACCTCCTCCGCAAGAGGCACAGGAAAGGCTCCACACAGATAGAATATGGTTGGTCGGACTGGGGGCAGCCCTGACCCACTCTCCTCCCAAAGCGAAGGGGCACCATCAGGGGCCCGTTAACCTTAGCTAGACACTCTGTGACAGCGTACAGAAGTCATATGTGGGTGACAAAATGCGTCCCAAACCCGAATGCTTGAGAGTCCCGGATAAATATTCGTGATTCACCCTGTCGAACGCCTTCTCCTGGTCAAGGGAAAGGAAGGTGCTCGACAGACCAATCCTCCAGGAAACGTGGATGATGTCCCGGACCAGAGCATAATGACTCATGTTCGGATTTTATCTCTGTCCAACTGGTGAAAATCGGGCATAGGGTGCAGTTAGAATATGAACAGTGACTTACCCCTTGTGACCCCTTACCTACCACTTCCCTGCCGAGTCCCAACATTAGCCCGCATTGGGAGCTGTGGTCATTTTCCCCTCAGACCAAAACTACTGGGAGCAGCGTCGTCAACCAGAGATTTACTTTCAGTTTTATTGATCGCTAGAAGAAACAGGAGAACTCCTCTGAGTCCCTCCAACAGACCCCTGGTGAAAATTTGTAGCCACCATAATTTCTATTCTACCAGCCAGGTACTGGATCTGATCAGGCCGGGTGGCACAGTCATTAAAATCGACTGGGCCTTAATATTTCAGGTGTTTTGCTGGGCCATTCCCACTCCCCCACTAAAGCTGGGGCATTCACTTCTGAAGGGATTGTCATAGACTCTGCCCCAGCTCCGTTTACGTTGTAGGGGCTCTGAATGGAATTGCCCAGTCTAATATACAGAATAGTTTGTGACACTATGGCTGGATTTTGTCACCACAGTGGTAGCCTCAGTGAGGGGGCTAAGATGTCTTAGTCGGTTCAGGGAGCACTGATCTGATTCCATGAAAATCCAGCAGAAAGTGAGCTGCCATTGGCACTCCTGTCCCTTTAAGGGATGAAATCTCGCCTCCAAGAGCTGCTGGCCAATCGGAAGCCTGGTAGCTTTTCATTCCCAACAGGTCCACCAGGAGTGGTGACCACTGCTGGGACTGTACCCAAATGCAAGAATTATCAATGAACACTGGTCTGGCAGCAAGGTAAGTGGGGTTGGGGTCACCAGGATCAGTTAAGCAAGCCACAGCGAGGAGAGGGCAGAGGGGTGCTTGGTGAGGGCATGGGTTGTGTTGTCATGGGGGTGGCCATTGTTAAACTTCTAACAACCATTTGGTGCAGGAAACCAGATGTCAATCCTTACTCAGTTTAGATTTGTTCACAAGATGAAGCATTACAAGTGTGCAGCTCCTGAATCTAGTCATCACCCCAGTGTCAATCAGTGTCTCGTTATATGTGCTCTAATAATAAATTAACTGCACTGGTTTATCCTTCCTTAATTTATACAATTAACAGTCATTGCAATTGGGATGTGGACCACAGAGTGCTCCGTTAAGAGGATCCTCTTCTGCTCCCAAGCCCACTGGAAGATCACCAGGCAGCCCCCCCAATTAGTAGAAGGCCCACCTGGGACTGGTGAAATGCCAGCAGTGGCAAGAAGAGGTCCCTAATTTGCCACTTTAGTGGTACAATTGGACTCTGGGGCAGAAGGATGTCCTCCACCTTCCCCGCCACTCACATAACGCCATGGCAGTGGGAAGGCAACAGACACTCCACCTCTCCCACTCCCCCCACCCCCTGACCCCCATCACAACTTTTAGGCTCCCTCCCTCACCTATCAGCCCACTGCTGCAGTTGCCATAAAATTCAACCTTGGAAGTGCACTGTCCAGTTTTGCTTTACAGTGTGTGAAAAAAATGTGTATACATTTATATATACATATGGGTACCTGTAATATGTTCCCACCCGTGACACTATCTGTGATTCTGCTTGTAGGAGAGGTTTCCCAGGGTAAACTGTGCAGACAAATATCACAAGGTAAACTGTGCAGATAAACAACTAAACTTCCCATGCTAAAGGTCAGGTGCGGTTGGCAAGGTTCATGTTAGCTCAGGTTATGTCAGCTCAGGTCAGAGACTTCCCACACTTCCAAAACAATGCAGCTTTTGGATGTGTTTGGTTTTTGAACATATGGATAAAGGATACTTGACTTGTATTAGAAAACAGGAGATAAAAAAAATGACCATTGGTGAAAACCATAAATCTAAAGCCAGCATAGACACTGAGTAAAAGTTAAACTCTGTGGTTTTCTGATAAATCTGCGTGAGTTAGTAATTGCACCCACTCATCCTTCCAATTTATGAGTAATGTGGTTTAATTGTATTTTGGAAATCACTCAATGCCCCTGGGAGAGTTCAGATATGCTCCACTGTTCTTCGAGCACCACCATGAGGTGTTACAGAAAATTAGAATACGAGTATCAGGGGAGTGCTATGAACTGTCACTAGTTTGGTGAGAAGTCACCGGTCCATTCGGACTATTTGGTTTCACTGAGAGGGCAAAGGTCAGCAGTTCAAAGATTATTCTAAATTTACTGTCAGTTGGTAGAAATTTCCATTTTTTCAGAAGGCTCACTCCAGAGACTTGCACACGTAAGACATGCTGACTACTTCAGGCCAATACTGAGGCGATGTCGCACTGTCCAAAGGTACAGTCTTTCAGATGAGATGTTAAATAGAGGCCATTCTGCTCCTTCTTGCTGAATTTAAAAGATTGCCTGATATTATTCAAGTAGGAACTGGGAAGTGCACCCTAAAATCTATAATATTCTTGGCATCATTAAACTGACACAAATACTTAATGAGTCTGCAGAGATGTATGAACAGGACCATTATGGAACACATCTTAGTACTCTGGCTTACATCTTCCATGAGGTTACAAGGGACTAGATCACATGCTGTTGTTTCACTACCTGTGATGATGTACATGGTATTACAATTCACCCATTAACAACACTGTACAACAAAATCCTGGCCAAAGTTTATCCCTCAAGCAACATTCATTCTAACAAATTTTTTGATCATTTTGTACACGTTTCCCACATTATCTTATTTAGAATGAGAATTATATGCAATAGTAATCTTGTTACTGTCGGTGTCAAATTCGATGGAACAATTAAAAGAAGTCAACTGAATCATAGAATATATGGCCTGAACAACAATTATTTCTGGGATGTTATTTGTGTCTTCTACAGTGAAGACAGACAAAAAATATCTATCCAATTCATCCGCCGTTTCCTTATTTCACATTATTGATTCCCCAGACTGTCTTTGGAGAGCCCGCGCTCCCTTTAGTTACTCTTTTCCTTTTTAAATCCTTGTAGGAACTCTTACAGTTTTTATATTTCTAGCTAGCTTTTTCTCACACTCTAATTTCTTGATCCTTTTAACATTTTTAGTCATTTTTTGCTGGTTTTTAAAATTCTGTCCAGCTTTCTGACCTACCGCTAATCGTCGCAGAATTGTATGCTTTTCTGTTCAATTTAATGCAGTCTCTAACTTCCTTAGCTAGCCATGGATTGTGCATCTTTTCCTAGAGTCTTTCTGTCTCACTGGAATTTATCTTTGCTGAGTGTTATAAAGTATCTCTTTAAATGTCTGCCACTGCATTTCTACTGACCTGTCCCCTAACCAAATTTCTCAGTTCACTTTAGCCAGCTCTGTCTTCATAACCTTGTAATTGCCTTTATTTAAGTTTAAGTCACTAGTCTAAGATCCACCTTTCTCTCCCTCAAACTGAAAGAGAAATTCAATCATGTTATGATCACTGCTAGCTAAAGGCTCCTTTACTATGAGGTCATTAATTAATCCTGCCACATTGCACAATACCAGATCTAGAATAGTCTGCTCCCTGGTGGGCTCCAGAATGTACTGCTCAAAGAAATCTTCCTGAGAACAGCCTATAAATTCATCTTCTGGGCTACCTTTGATGATCTGATTCATCCGAATCTATATGTAGATTAAAATCATCCACGATTATTGCAGTAGCTTTTTTTTTTATAAGCGGCGAATCAGTCCAGCATAAAGAGGAACGATGATGAAGATGGGGCTGCCTTACTTCCAGAAGAGCCAGAAGTCTCAGATGGAGAAGGTACAGAGGACTCTTCTGCAAAAAAAAATACAAGATTGAAACATTACGACAGAATGAGAAAAGTCACAGAACAAGTCAACAGTGAGAAATGTCTTACTAAAGAAGAGAAGCAAATTCTCAGGCAGGAGTTTTGAATGAAAGATTGAAGAAATTGTAAACTGGATAAAAGCCCAACCACGTTTAACCTACTCATCCTGCATGTGAGTTACTTGCTTCCCACAGCTGTGGACGCTCAAACCTCACGCTTGGTTACAGAGACAAGGATAAGGCTGCCTGTGAATGGCTGTGTGGAACATGCAGTGGGAGGGAAGCTCTTGAGAATTTAGTTGTACATATTCTTACTGGTTTTTTACAAATGTTCACAAGTGAGACTTTCTTTCACCGTGTACCAAAATAAACTAGTGAGAATCTATTTAATGTGCTGAGATTTGAGTGTGGGCTGGTTTATTTTTAAAACCGAGAGCCTCAAAGCTTTCACTTTGATGTGGTGCAGCCACTGCTAAATAGCCTGAAGTGTCAAATAAAACCTGTGTCAGTGTTCCAGTTTGGCTTGTGTAACAATCAGACTGGTATTTGCACAGCTGTGAGGTGATCTTATTGAAACACAAGATCCTGAGGGGACTTGACAGGGAGGATGCTTCCCCCTTCTGGGCGAGACTAGAACTAGGCGGACACAGTTTAAAAATGAGACTTTTTTTTCTCAGGGTCATTAGTCTGTAGAATTCGCTTCCCCAGAGAGCAGTGGAGGCAGGATCATTGAATATTTTTAAGGCCGAGTTGGATAGATTCTTGATTGACAAAGGGGTCAAAGGATATGGGGCGGGCAGGAAAGTAGAGTTGAGGACACAATCAGATAAACCATGAGTTTATCAAATGGGAGAGGAGACTTGAGGGTCCGAATAGCCTACTCCTGCTCCTAATTTGTATATATGTTTGTATGAACTGCCATGATGACACCCACTGCATACAACACAGTAGGGAAACAGCAGTCATTTTTCAGGCTTTGAACTCTTCTGGTGGCTCCTTTGGAGTCAGCACCAGCTGCTGGCTCCCTGTCAAGGTGGCCTTTCAGGGGTTGGCCAGGAAGTTGGGAACAGCTTGTCTCGTTTGAATAAAGCAGCCGCTGGCCTGGACCTCTTCCTCGTCCTTCTCCTCCTCCTCCACTACTAACGTTCCCTTTTCAAGGATAGGAGCACTGGCACTGCCATTGCCATTGTTTGTAAGGCCGAGTCACTGTCCGAGTTAGCAGGGAAATGTAACAGTGGATTGTTCGGCCTCTCTGCCACAGTGGCCGCCCCCAGTCAAAAAGAGTTCAACCCAACTCCAGCATCAAGCACTTTGCATAACTACACTGATAGCCCACTGACCTCCAAATCAATGGAGCACCAGGACACACTAGGGGCAGAATTTTATGGCAGCGGGATTTTACATTCCCGCTGAAGCCAATGGGGTTTATAATGACTCGCCGCATTTTACAGCCCTGTCCCCGCTGAAACAGGGCCTAAAATTCTGCCCTAGGTCACTCACTTACATCCTAGCTTCTCAGGTTCTTGCTAAAACAGTGTCTGTGAGTGGTTACAGCTGGGCATCTTTATGCCACTTCATTTTCTTGATGATTCCTCTTTTACTCCTGCTAAGGAATTTTTGCTATGCCTTTCACGGTTAAATTAGCTTGAGCCCTTTCCTTACGCTACATTCAGTCTAACTGAAGCTCTGGCACTCACACTTGACTGAAATATGACTTCATTCCCGTCCAGTAAGAATCAATGAAAATGATCTTTAATGACACTTGGGTATATGGAGGCTAAAGGAAATTGATATATAGTGGAAGGAAAGGTTATGATTCCAGGCCACCCAGTAACAGGAAGATTTATGGGAGCTTCTCTGATTTATTTCAAACTTGATAAAGGAAGGACCATTGGCTCATATGCAGGCTCCATTAGAAGTGAGTGCTTCTTAAGGTCTGACAGTATAGCACTATTAGTCATTGATAAGATTTCTCTACATGCTACACTATTAGGTAGTTATATGAATATTAATACATATTAAAAATCCTGTTGGTAATTAAAGCTTGTGCATTGCCATTCCCAGCATCCTGGCACCTGCTGGGATTGCTGACTGCAAAATTGCATATCCACAGCCCTTGATTTTCTGGTCATTAAAACTATTGGAAGTAAAATCAAGAGTTGGAGGGAGCTAATTTTCTGATACATACTCAAAGCACATGCCAAGAATGTAGAAGCAGAATTTTATCTGATAAATGGATTTACCACAATGGCCTTCCCATCACAAGTTCAGCTTTGGTAACAGCACTAAACCTACAATTTACCAGCCAGAGTCACCTTAGATGCTGCTGCTACTGGAGAGGATACGGATCTGAAGCTCAGCTTTTTAATGTATGTTCTTTCATCTGACGTGAGTGTCACTGGCAAGACCAGCATTTGTTGGCCATTGCTAATCGAACTTGAGAAGATGGCGGTGAATCACCTTAACAGCATCGTGGGTTTACACATATACTGCGGTCCACGCATTAAACCCATGATGCTGTTAGGGAGGAAGTTACAGAATTTTGGCCCAGCAACAGTGAAGGAATGGCAATGTGGTTCCAAGTCAGGATGGTGTGTGTCTTGGAGGGGAACTTGCAGGTGCTGGTTTTCCCATGCATTTACTGCCATTGGTAGGATTAATTGGATACTGAGATTCTTACAATTTTGTCAATAACTACAGAGGATGATAGAATTGTTGGCAAAGAAATGGAATAGAAATACGACTTGGGTGGTCACTGAAATCAGGGAATAGCGAATCAGCTATTTGTTCTACACAGCACCTACTAGTATATCTTTTTTCCTGCAGTGATAAATGGAATGCTTTAAGTTCACCTTTCCATGGTGAACTGTTGCTAATGACATTCCTTATCACAGGGTTTACATAATTACAGAATATTTCCCTTTAACTCTCCTGGGGCATGTGAGGTCATTCACTTTTAATCTCATAAAGCCAAACCTGGTGAGGTAAATTATTGACTAACCTGTGGACGATTTGGGTTTCAATGTACACAGATAATCACATAGGAACAAAAAGTAGCCAAAAGGGCTTATGGAATTTTGGCCTTTACCTGAAATTGGGCAAAATATTAAAGAGAATAAGCAATGTTGTAGTCAAATAGGGTTAAAAATGTACCTTGGGCAATGGCAAAAATGGGCAGTATTGCAGTGGTCCCCTATTATTCACACAACCCAATATTCAGTTTCATTCTGAAGAGGTCATACGAACTCGAAATGTTATCTCTGTTTCTCTTTCCCCCTGACCTGCTGAGGTTTTCCAGCATTTTCTATTTTATTTCCCATATTCATTTCCATTGCAGTCAGTAGAATTACATTTCAGGTACTGTGTAAAATGGCAGCCAATCTGATATCACCATTTTACACCTTTGTGTTTGATGAGACCCTCCACCTGCATTTATATTTTGGCACTGTACTCCAGAGAGGACATTCTTCCCTCGCATGATTCACCACAATTATAAATTTTAAGGACAAATTGCAGAAACTTGGCTCATAGTTCTTTGAGTGTGCAAGCTTGAGGGGTGGTCTAATAAGGGAGAGGGGGAGGGGAATGGGAGGGTATGAGGTTGGGAGAGGGGAATGGGCAGGGTTGAGGTTGGGAGAGGGGGAGGGGGAATGGGAGGGAGTGAGGGTGAGGGGGGAATGGGAGGAGGTGAGAGTGGGAGGGGAATGGGAGGGATGAGGGTGGGAGGGGAATGGGAGGGGGGAATGGGAAGCAGAGACGGAGGAATGGGAGGGGGTAAAGGGAGGAATGGGAGGGGGAGGGGGAATGGGAGGGGCTGAAGTTGGGAGAGGAGGGAATGGGAAGGGGTGAAATTGGGAGAGGGGGGAATGGGAAAGGGTGAAGTTTGGAGAGGGGGGGATGCGAAGGGGTGAGGGCGGGGGAATGGGAGGGGGTGAGGACAGGAGAGGGGGGAATAGGAGGAGGTGAGGGGGAATGGGAGGAGGTGAGGGGGAATGGGAGGGGGTGAGGATGGGAGGGGGAGGGGGAATGGGAATGGGAGGGGGAGGGGGAGGGGGAGGGGGAATGGGAGGGGGAGGGGAATGGGAGAAGAAATGGGAGGGGGAATGGAATGGGATGGGGCGAGGGTGGAGGGGGAATATGAGGGTGGGAAGGGGGAATGGGAGAGGGCGAGGGTGGGAGAGGGCGAGGGAGAATGGGAGGGGGTGAAGGGGAGGGAGAATGGGAGGCGGTGAGGGTGGGGGGTGAGGGAGGGGCTGAGGAAGGGTGAAGGTGGGGGTGAGGGAGGGGCTGGGGGGAGGGGGAATGGGAGGGGAAATGGGAGGGGGCGGGAGAATGGGAGGGGGTGAAGGTGGGAGGGGGTGGGAGGGGTGCGGGAGGGGGTGATGGTGGGAGGGGGTAGGAGGCGTGAGGGTGGGAGGGGTGAGGGTGGGATGGGTGAGTGAGGAGGTGAGGGTGGGGGAGGGGGAGGGAGGGGTGGGGAAGGGCGAATGGGAGGGGGAGGAAGGAGGAAGGATAGGGGGGAACTGAGCTCTCCTGCTGCACCCTCTGCTGCTCCTCATGCAGCTTCCCCTCCCCTCTGGCCCCTCCCCTCCCCTCTGGCCCCTCCCCTCCCTGCTGGCCCCTCCCCTCCCAGCTGGCCCCTCCCCTCCCCTCTGGCCCCTGCCCTCCCTGCTGGCCCCTCCCCCTCTCCCCCTGACTCCTCCACCCCTATGGCCAATTCCTGCCTGGGGTGCTGTAGCCTCTGCCCCTTCTTCCGGACACACCGTGTGTGTGTCCCCCCCACCCCCGCTATGTGGTCGGTCTCCGGGGCGGCAGAATCTGCTCGGTTGTCTCCCCCCGCGAATCGTTAGGGGAGAGGGAACCTTTACAGCCGCGCCCGCCATTCTTTGCACGACAACTTTTTGAAGCGCTGCATCACTGAAAGTTATAAAGTGACAGGATTGTTTTTCATGGCGGTGGTGGTGGTGATGATTGGGGAGCTTCAGCTTTAATGCCCTCAATGTGAACCTCACCGATTCCCTGGTGCTTATCCCTGTGACCGCTTCCAGCCCCCACCTGGCTCCCAGATCCAGATCCAGAACTCTACATCACAGAATCACCAAGGGCACAGAAGGAGGCCATTTGGCCCATCGTGTCTGCACCAGCTCTCCCAATGAGCATTTGGATCTGGTGCCATTGCCCTGCCTTTTCCCCCAGAGCCTTGCATAAGTTGTTTCTATTCAAATAACCATCTAATGTCCTTTTGAATGCCTCGATTGAACCTGCTTCCACCACACTTCCAGGCAGCGCATTCCAAACCCGAAACACTCACTGTGTGAAAAGGTTTTCTTCCTCAAGTCACACTTGCTTCTTTTGCAAATCACTTTAAATCTGTGCCCTCTCGTTCTTGATCCTTTTAGGAGCGGCTCCTCTCTATCTACTCTGTCCAGCCCCCTCGTGATTTTGAACATTTCCATCAAATCTCCTCTCAGCCTTCTCTCCAAGGAGAACAGTCCCAACCTCTCCAATCTATCCTAATAGCTGAAGTTTCTCATCCCTGAAACCATTGTTGTAAACCTCTTCTGCACTCTTTCCACTGTGTTCACATCTTTCCTGTAATATGGTGCCCAGAACTGTACAGAATATTCCAGTTGAAGTTTAATGAGTGTCTTACATAAATTCAGCATACCTCCTGCTCTTGTATTCTATGCCCCTATTAATAAAAGCCAGGATACTCTATGCTTTATTAACTGCTCTCTCCGCCTGTCCTACCACCCTCAATGATCTATGCACATACACACCCAGGTCCCTTTGCTTCTGCACCCCCTTTAGAGTTGTACCCCTTATTTTATATCGTCTGTCCACGTGCTTCCTACTGAAATGCATCACCTCACACTTCTCCACACTGAACTTCATCTGCCACCTATCTGCCCACTCCACCAACTTGCCTATGTCCTCTTGAAGTTCTGGACTGTCCTCCTCGCAGTTTACAACACTCCCAAGCTTCATACCATCTGCAAACAGTGAAATTGCCCCCTGTACACCAAGATCTAGATCATTAATATATCAGGAAAAACAATATCAACCCCTGTGGAATGCCACTACAAACCTTCAATCTGGTCTGTCCTGTCTTCACCCAACTTGGTTCTGAGTTCTGAAATTCCCTCCCATAAGATCATTAAAAGAAATGAGCAGGAGTAGACCAGAGGGCCCATTGAACCTGCTTTGCCATTCAAAAGGATCATGGCTGATCTTTGGCTTCCCCTCCTTCCCATATCCCTTGATTCCCTGATAGACCGGGAGGTGAAATGTTATGATCCTTCCCGCCAGCAGGATTTTCCAGTCCCACCAGACCTCTCTGTGCCTACCCTGTGCAGCCCCTTCAGAATCTTTTATGTTTCAATGAGATCATATCTTATTCTTCTAAACTACAGAGAATATAGGTCCAATTTTCACAACCTGTCATTTTAGGATAACCGTCTCATCCCATGGACCAAATTAGTGAACCTTCGCTGTACTGCCACCAATGCAAGTATATCATTCCTTAAATATGGATACCAAAACTGCATATTCCAGGTGTGGTCTCATCAAAGCTCTGTATAATTGTAGCAAGAATTTTTTATTCAAGCACTCTAATCCCCTTGCAATAAAAGCCAACATACCATTTGCCTTTCTCATTGCTTGCTGAAGCTGTATGCTAACTTTCTGAGTTCCTTGTACAAGTAAACCCAGGACCGTCTAGACATCAGCATTTACAAGTTTCTCACCTTTTAAAAGATATTTTGCTTTTCTATTCTTATAACCAAAGTGAGTAGCTTCACACGTCTCCACATTATCCTCGATCTGCCACCTTGATGCTCACAAATGTAACCTGTCTCAATCTTTTTGCAGCTTCTTTGTACCTTCCTCACAGCTTGCATTCCCACATAGCTTTGCACTACCAGCAAACCTAGGTAGATAGATACATCACTCTCTTTCTCCTCATCAAAGTCATTAATATAAATTGTAAACCTCTCTACCTGTCTATCACTTAAGGACACGGCATAAAACTCATCTCTTTGACCAAGCTTTTGGTCAAATGTCCTCAATGTCTCCTTCTTTGGCTTGGTGTCGGATATCTCTCTGCATAGTACATTGGAATGTTTTGTTCAAAATGCTATATAAGTGGAAATTACTGTATGAGTGTTGAACTGCATGTGCTATGGTCACATAGCACCAGTAGGTCACACAAATAGTTCATTGGAAAACCACTGGTGCATTGCACAGAATTCTTCGTTGCTTCAGTCATTCAAATCAATGCATAGATACTAGGCACACTTTTCCAATAAGCTGTCAGTTCTGTGTCAAATCTTGTTGGTGACCATGGAGTTTCAGGAAATTCTGTCCTTAATATTTCTGATGATGGATTTATTCTCAGGAAAACCGTCCCCAATCTTTATTATTGATGATGAGGGAAATGATAAAGAAGCAAGGGAAGAAATTGAAGCAGAACATCCAACGACAAGCAAGTGCTGTGATACAATATTTGTTTTTGAGAAACATGATCCAATTGGCCAGAATGCCTGGAACAGAGAGGAAATTCACAGCTTCAAAGGATATCTGAATGCATTTCAGCAGTTTTATAGTCAAACAGGTTCATTCCTTTCAATCCCTCACTCTGCTTCAACAAAATAGCCAAATATTAAATTGCCCACTTTGAAATAACTGTAACAATTTTTATTTTGATGATCCAGATAGTGCCAAATTCTGTACTCTAATAGCTTGTGAATTTTAGTCACGAAAACATATAGCTATGTTTGTAGAATTTTTCATTCAACTACTTTCATACATCAGGGACGATCCAGTGAAAATGCCATGCTGTAATAATGTTTAGTGTAAAGAGGAAGAGGAAGGTGAGGACGATGGGAACTGAGTTATGATCTGGAAAGGGGGTGAAAGCAGACGTGTGGGATGAACAGCAGCATCCGCCCAAGTCAGTAGGTTTAATGATAATGTCAGGGTTGGACATGAGACAATTGAGTTCTGCAAGTTCAGGGCAGTAGTTTTGACTGAGTGAGGGAGTGGAGAACCTGTAATGGCTACATGCAATTTTCCAATGAAAAAAATCTAGAGAAGGTAAGAGGCCTCTGAGAGTCATTCAGGTAGAATGAGAATTGTGACGATGGGAGAAAGGATCTGCTGTGCTGTGGGGTGGTGGGGGTGGTTGGGGAGGTGGTGGAGGGAAAAGCTCCTTAACAAAGAAGTACTCTGATGACGAGAAGACAACATACCGATCTCAGGAGTAAGAGGTCCGGTAATGCTTTTGGTTTTGTAAAAGTTAAAAGCAAAAGTTTTATTAACAAAAATATAAAAGAGAGCATAAGTATATAAGATTACAGTTACATAGGGGGAGGGTGGGGGGTTGTGTGGGAGCGGCCATGTGAGCAGCTGATCGCCGCCCGTGATTGGCTGAGCGCCGCCATTTTATGTGGGTGGGACGATTAAGGCCCGCCCGGTGCGATGTGGGCCCGGAAGCGCCCTGTGTGGGCAGGAGGCGGAAGGGGGTATGTGTTGCCTGAGTCAGGGCCTGTGCTCTTTCACGTGTGCGTGCCAAAGAGTGTAGAAACCCCCCTGAGGGCAACACAGAGCTGCCTTAGGGAGATTAGGTTGGACGGGCAGCTCAGTTTATTGGTTTAATTGAAAATTAACTGGCGTCTGCCGAACTGAAAATCTGAGTGACGCGCGGTGATGTCAGGATGCACGCCCAATGTCACTGGGCATCATTTTACACCTCGGCGAGCAGGCCCCGCCCCCCACCCCCGCCCACGGAGCCAACGATTCTGCCCATAATTAAGGTTAGTCTTACAAAACATTGTGCCAAAAACTCTCTACATGGTCAAACCCACAAGCAAACAGCTTCCAGGCAATACTCCCTTATAGATGTTTAAATATGAAATCCAGTAATATTACACAAGGTAAACTGCTGTAGCTTCAATAAAAGTTTACCACATGAGTGTTATCCTCTTCCATTCTGTGGTGGAATCCACTTCAGAATAAAACTGCTTGCTGCAGCCCAAGACTTTTCTGGCTTCATTGGATGGGTGATTCAAACTCAGCCCAGAGCTCCAGCTATCTCAACAGCTTGAACAGGTCCAGCCACCTCCAGCTTAACAGTGAGACAGCCATCTCTACCTCCACAGCCTCCCGCACCCCTCACCTCATTTCCATCATTCTCATGCTCCTTTGAAACTCAAACTCTGCCAAATACAAGATCTTTCAATTTTCCATTTTGTCTTTGCTTTTGGGTCAATAAAAATATAATATCCCCATTGCTATTTACCTCTGGGGCAGAATCTTTCGTCCCTCAGGTGGGAACGTGCCAGACCTGAACAGGAGTGAAAGAGCGCACGATGACATTGAGTAAGTGTCTCAACCTCATCGCGCACTCTCCAGATCCTTCGGTCACTGGATGTGCGCAAGAGGTGCCCGCCGACCATTGAGAGACCTGTTAAGGCCCTTAAGCAATTAATTAAGTTGCATTTTTTGCGGTCCGCTCAACTGTTTGGTTGGTGGGCGGGTGAAAAAAAAATAATTTTTTTAACATCAGTTTTGACATGTCCCTCTTCATGTGACTGAGTCGCATGTGGGCACGTGTTTACATCATTTGTAAAAGCTTTACTTTACAATAAATACAGGGGGCTTTCAGTGCGTGCTCCCCAGTGCACGCGCAGACTTCAGCGCTCGCGCTCCTCCCACTCCCAACCCTGACAGCGCTGAGGCCCTTAGTGTGCGTTTTGCACTGGCCGGCTGTTAATTGGCTGGCCAGTGTGAAATCGCGGTTAGAGCCCAATCGTGGGCTGTGCTCCATCTCGTGGCTGCCCCCGTGCCCGCCGGACGAGGGGAAAATTCTGCCCCATGAGCTTTTGTAAAAATAGAGTTAACTCTAGTCCGTTCTCCATTTGCCAATATCCAAGTTCTTCGACATTTTAAACTCTTGACAATGCATCTGAAATCAAATTTTCTCATTCGGCCACGTATAATTTGTAAATTGAATAATAAACTCGACTGAAACAGTTCTGCATTTCTGTTCTAAAGCTTTTCGAGAATCTTCAAAGGATTGTGGTCAGTATATATAACTGCCTGTGAAGAATTGTTTGCAGCGTACACTTCAAAATGCTACAAAGCTAACACCTAACTTAAAGTCTCTTTCTCTATAGTTGAATATTTCTTCTGGTGTACATTTAACTTCTGTGAGAAATATCCTGCCAGTTCCTCAATCCTAAGCCATCTTCTTGTAGCATTATGGCACCAATACCAACATCGCTGGCATCAATATCCAACTTAAACTGCTTTGTATAACCTGGTGCTGCTACAAGAGCTGTAGTTGTTGGTACAGCTTTCAAGCTATCAAATGCGTTCTGATATTTGTGTGTCCATTGGAATTTTCTGTTCCTTTTTAATAATCCAGGCAGCGGAGCAACTACACTGCTGAAGTTACATAAGAAATAGGAACAGGAGTGGACCAATCGGTCTCTCAAGCCTGCTCTGCCATTCGATAAGATCATGGCTGATCTTGTGTTTCAATTTCCACATTCCCATCTAACCCTGATAACCTTTGATCCCTTTGCCTAACAAGAATCTACCTACCTCTGCCTTAAAAATATTCAATGACCCCGCCTCCACCGCCTTTTGAGGCAGAGAGTTCCAAAGTCACACAATCCTCTGAGAGAAAAAAATTTCTCCTCATCTCTGTCCTAAAAGGGCGTCCCCTAATTTTAAAACAGTGCCCCCTAGACCTGGACTCACCTACAAAAGGAAACATCCACCTTGTCAAGGCCATTCAGGATCTTGTATACTTCAATCAAATCACCCCTCACTCTTCTAAACACAAGCCCAGCCTGTCCAGCCTTTCCTTATAAGACAACCCATTCATTCCAGGTATCAGTCTTGTAAACCTCCTTTGAACCACTTCCAATGCATTTACATCCTTCCTTAAATAAGGAGACCAAAACTTTAAAACCTTAAATGTCTGCCACTGCTTCTCTA
Organism: Carcharodon carcharias; assembly: GCF_017639515.1. Classification (NCBI taxonomy): domain Eukaryota; kingdom Metazoa; phylum Chordata; class Chondrichthyes; order Lamniformes; family Lamnidae; genus Carcharodon; species Carcharodon carcharias. Next base: position 94,891,917 of record NC_054485.1, read on the forward strand.
TTGATCTATCCTCTAGCCTAGTTTCCCAGTTCATTTCAGCTAGCTCAGCTATCATCCCCACATAGTTACCCTCATCAGTGGACACATCCATGAATATCAGTAAGTTTGCGGTCTCACCAATGTCCTGTATAACTGAAGCATAACATCCTTACTTTTATGTTCAATTCCTCTCAGAATAAAGGATAACATTCCATTAGCCTTCTTAATTACTTGCTGTACCTGTAACTTTTTGTGACTCATGTACTAGAACATCTAGATCCCTCTGCACCTCAGAATTCTGCAGCTATTCTCCACCTAAGTAATACTCTGTTTTTTTGTTCTTCCTGTCAAAGTGAACAACTTCACATTTTCCCACATTAAATTCCATTTGCCAGATCTTTGCCCACTCACTCGACCTATCCATATCTGTCTGCAACCTCAGGTCCTCTTCACATTATACTTTCCTACCTATCTTTGTGTCATTAGCAAATTTAGTTACCATGTCTTCATTCCCCTCATCTAAGTCACTGATATAAATCATAAAAAGTTGAGGCGCCAGTACAGACCCCTGTGGGACTCAATTTGTCACATCCTGCCAATCAGAAAAAGACCCATTTATGCATACTCTCTGCTTTCTGCCAGCCAGCCAATCTTCTATCCATGCTGATGTGTTCCCCACTACACCATGCGCTTTTATTTTCCATAGTAATCTTTGATGTGGCACCTTACCAAATGCCTTCTGGAAATCCAAGTACAGTACATCTACAGGCTCCCCTTTATCCACTGTGCATGTTACACCTTCAAAAAAACTCCAATAAACATGATTTTCCTTCACAAAACCATGCTGACTCTTCCCTATTGCCTCGAGCTCTTCTAAGTGCCCAGCTATAATCTTCTTAAGGATCAACTCTCACACCTTCCCCATGGCAGTCGTCAAGCTAACTGGTCTATAGTTTCCTGTTATCTGTGTCCCTCCCTTCTTGAATAGAGGGGTTATATCTGCCACTTTCCAGTCTGATGGAACCTTTCCAGAATCTAGCGAATTTTGGAAAATTAACACCAGTGCATCAACTAACTCATTAGCCACCTCTTTTAAAACCCTAGGCTGTAGACCAGCAGGACCCTGAGACTTGCCAGCCTGCAGCTTGATCAGTTTGCTCAGTGAATTCCCCAGTGATTTCAATTTCACCAAGTTCCTTTCTCCCGTTCACCTCCTGATTTGCAGCTATTACTGGGATGTTTTTTGTATCCTCTTTAGTGAACACAGAGGCAAAATATTTGTTCATTTCTTCCGCTATTTCCTTATTATCAACCATTAACTACCCACTGTCATTCTTTAGGGGACCAACATTCACTTTACTTTCTCTTTTCCTTTTTAAGTACCTGTAGAAACTCTTGCTTTCTGTTTTTACGTTTCTAGGTAGCTTCCTCTCATTCTCCAATTTCTTTCCCTTGATTAACCTTTTAGTCATTCTCTGCTGTTATTTATATTCTGTCCAATCATTTATCCTGCCACTGATCTTTGCGGAGTTTTATGCTTTTTCCTTAAGTTTGATGCTTTGCTTAACATCTTTAGTTAACCACAGTTAGCAGGTCCCCCCTTCAGAAAATTTTCTTTTTAGTGGGAATGTGCTTATTCTGAATACTCTGAAGTGTCCCTTTAAGTGTCTGCCACTGCTTCTCTATTGATCTATCCTCTAGCCTAGTTTCCAAGTTCACTTCAGCTAGCTCAGCTTCATCCCTACGTAGCTACCCTTATCTTGTGGACACATCCATGATCATCAGTAAGTAGTGAATTCCACTTTTAGTCTTAGGGAGAAAGTAATCACTGCCTGAGGCTTTCCTATCACCTGACGTGTGACATGTTTGAAAGAACTTGACTACATCTTTATGTTGCCCAGGCTATAGAAATGTTTTTATATCTTAGCTTGAGTTTTCCTAATTCCCAAATAAACAGCATTAGAATTTCATGAAGCACTCTCAAAACCTCGTTCCAGTACTCAGATGGGATCACTACTTGGTGCATTGCTGCCCACTTTTCATCTGCCGGAATATGAGATGGTCTCTATTTCCTCATTAACACATTGTCCTCAATGTAATAACACTCTGGAATCCTTTCTGCTTCTGTTTCAGAATAAGCTGTCTGATATAATTTATCCAAACTGGAATCCTGCTGCTGCAATTCCACTAACTGCACTGAACTAAAAAAATCTGAAACCCATCCTCTTTACTCTTCACCTCCTGAGCAAACTTTCAAAGATTGTTCCAGCCAACTGAACTTCAGTATCCTCCCCCTGTCCTTTAGATTCCCCCTCTTCCTGTTTAAACTTGTGTGTTTGTGATCTCGCTACCGCACAATCTGGAAACAATCCAGGATGCTCTTTCTGTAACTCTTCTGTTGCTTGTGTCTCAACAGGCTGCTCAACTACAGAAGGCACAGTCAATATCTGTGATCCAGCTATACCATTCCCTAGAATAAATTGAACCCCTGCAATGGGCAATTTCTCTACTACCCCAACAATCATCTCTCCTGTTTTGAAATCACTTTTTAAATGTATCTTACGCAATGAAATTGGTTTGACTTCACCATGGATCCTCTTAATTAATAGTTTGGCCTGCAATAACCCTTCTGGACAACAGATGACACTATCCCATAACATTAAGGACTGGCTAGCCTCAGTGTCTCTTAAAATTTTGACATCCTTTCCTGTTCTTCCCTGTACACATGGATATATTTTTCCTTTGCATATAAAGTCTTTAAACATCTCTGCAACCCGCCCTTCAGAACTCCCTTGGGTAAGTTGTGAACACATTACCACTTCTCTAGCTACCACTGATTCTTCCTGCTCCACTGGTACAAAAACCATTGGGTTCTCTTGCCTCTGGATCTCAGAGCCCACAGCACTCTTACTTCCACAACTTTTCTGAGTTCCAATTACTGCAATCAGTTTCCTGTTTAACCCCCAAGAACTTGATCTCGTGTACCAGCCTTGTTACAAAGATAAAATATCAGTTCTTTTCCTTCAATCCTGTTACATCTTTAATAGACTGGCGTCCTTCTGCTTGATCTTTATTACTAACATTTTTACCATCACTAGGTTTTCTAAATTTCCAGCTTCCCCACTAATTTCCCTATGACCCTTTTCCTACACTTAACTGTTTGTGTGAGATTTCGTACGTATCGGCTAAAACAGCATCTTCCCTGATCTTTTTGCTTTGTCTTTCATCTAAATATGTCTTAATGTTTACTGGAATACTATTTTTAAACTATTCCATAGCCATACATTCTCTTACATTTTCAAAGGTCTTAACTAACTTTAATGCCCTGAACCATTGATCCTGGATCATTTATTTTTCTCTTGCAAACTCTACATATGTCTGATTAAGCCTTTCCTTTAAAGCCCTAAACTTCTACTGATAAGCTTCAAGGACAAGCTCAGAAGCATTTAATATTGCTTCTTTATTGTTTCATAATCTGCAGACTGCTGCTCTCATAAGCTTGCATACACATTCATTGCTATACCTGAAAAAACATTGTGTAACATAATAACTCAAGCATGACTTGGCCAATTCAATTTCATAGCTATCTTTTCAAATAAGGTAAAATATCTTTCAACCCCACCCTCTGTAAATTTAGGCACGAACCGAAGATTTTTATTTAAATCAAATTCCTTAAAGGAATCAAAATCACCATCTGAATCACTATCTCTCCTTTCTCCCTTCTTTCTAAGTTTTACTTTAGACAATTCATACTGTCTGGCTTCTTTATCTTCCTGAAGCTCCCTATCTCTTTCCGTCTCTCATTGCCCCTCAATTGCTAACTTCTCTCTCTGAAGTTCAAGTTCAAGCCTTCACATTCCTACCTCTTGTAATCTTTTCTTTTCCTATTCCTGTTCCTCTTTCCCAATGAAGCTTTTTTATTTCTATTTTTCCAGTCTTGTCATTTCCCTTTCTTTCTCCTTTCTTTGTAATTTGAGTTTTCTCATTTCTCTTTCTTCCAATTCAAGCTTTTGCCTTTATCTCTTTCTTTCTCAAGCTGCTTCATTTGCAGCTGAAGTCTCACTACCTCCAGCTGTGACCTACTAGTTTCAGTACCCCTTCCTGCAACTTTAAATGCTGGGTAAGCATTTTAACCATATCAACCTTATGAAATTCCACTTTTATCTTCACCTGCCCTTTCTCTGCTAATTCTTTCAACTGGGATTTAGTCAGAGATGTCAAATACTCCACAGTTAACATTTTCCACTCCCAGAATAGTCGTAGCAATTGACAAAGCCATGTTGCAGTCTAATCACTTTAAAACCCCTCAAAACACAAAACTCCCGAGTTCAATGTTTTTCTTGTACTCATATCCTTTGGATTGACAAATTCCAACCCAATCAAGAAATTTTAATAATCCTGCAAAGAGCCCCAAAATTTGTTATGTCAGTGTAATATCCCCACTACTGTTTACCTATGGACTCCTGCAATATGCAGACATTTTCTTCTGACCTCTGACTCCCCTTTGATATTCAAGCAAACTCTCAAATTGTCTAAAAATGCAAGTGTCAGAACTAACCTATTTACTTGTACCTTAAACTTAACACCTCTATTCTTTTTCATGTTTCCAAACCCCTAGCCAACCTGACTCCTATCAAACTCTACCCAGTTTAATGAAATCACACACACACACACACATACTCACACAGCCTTCTTTACAGAATAACACAATATTCCCCAATATATTTTTTAAAAGTCCATTCTCACATTTGTAAATAAAAATGTAAAAGTTCATTTAATATATCCACTGAATAATCTCGCCAAAATGACTAGAAAGATCCCAGAGCTCAATCCCTTTTCAGTTGTCTGACCTGTTCAGGGTTGCACTTGATTGTGATGCAGGCTATTAAAGAATGTCTGACCAGCACCACTGTCAAGGTTCACCTGGGAAATACTTTAAAAGATGATCAATAGCTGTAACATTGTCTCTCACCTTTTATATGAGTGCTAATTTTTAGTTTTTTTAGTTGTTTTTCGATGTGAGCATTATTGGCAAGGCTAGTATTTGTTGCACACCTATAATTGCCCTCAAGTGGGCAATAGTGAGCCACTTTCTTGAAAGGCTGCAGTCCATGTGTTGTAGGCATACTCACAATGCTGTTAAGGAGGGAGTTCCAGGATTTTGACCCCGTGACAGTGAAGGAGTGGGGATGTAGTTCCATGTCAGGATGGAGTGTGGCTTGGAGGGGAACTTGCAGGTAGTGGTGTGAAAGAAATGGTAAAAAAACAATTATAAGGTAGTATTAGCAATTCCTTATGTGATTTACAGTGTATGTAAAAGCTTTCCTTACTTTAGCTAAAGATTAATATATGTTTTATTTGTTCAAAATATTGATTTTTCCACATGTGAAGTGATAGTATTTTGGTATATTTTAAGAAATTATGTAAAAATGATAATATGGTTTTAGAATAAATCTGTGCCTTTCAACTGAGCAAAGGGAACAGAAAAAGTGGCTCCTTTTGAGGACAATCCATCCCGATCGGTATCACTTCTCATATAATGTAAAAGTTCATTTTTACACTGTTAGAAATCACTTTAAAGTTACATCGGTGCCTTTTGTATAATTGACATGAAACATATAAATAGTTAAAGAACCAATTTGTTCTTGTGATAATGTTTCAATATAAAAATGAATCGAGAGTAAATTAGGTGAGCCTGTAAAATGGGATCAGTTTCTGGATTGGGTTAGTGTAACATAAGTGTCTGACATTTTCCTGACATAGGTATAACTACATAAAGTCTGCTATTTGTACTGAGTATTGTCGATTTAAGTTTACTTTTCAATAAATCTGTCCAATAATTTACAATCTGGTCTAATAGTGTGTGTACTATTCCAACATTTGTTGGCACCTAGGTCATGTGATGCCACGTAAATCCATCGAGTCAAGGAACTCTAACAATTGGGCTCTTTTCAACTCCTGGAGCTTACTCCTTTATCCAAATGGGGAGCTGGTAGAGACACCTCCCTTAAGATGAAGGGGTGGCAGAGCCTGCTGCACATGCAGCTGAAGATCCTCTGAGAGCTGTTGCTGATAGACACCTTACTGGACCCAGGGTCTATCGATGATGCCTGTCATTCCTTCAGATGACTGAGAACCAGTGTTGCTGAAGACTGCGCATGTTGAGGGAACTGGCCGGTCAAATATGCCACTTGCTGCAGGGGACATGGAGGGCATCCATTGCCAGTAACCGTGACGCTCAATTTTTTTGCCAGTGGCTCCTTCCAGGACTCCACAGGTGACCTGCGTTGGATCTCGCAAGCCTCCGTGCACTAGGAGGTCATGGAGGCCATCCTGGTGAAGGCAGGGAACTCTGTGAATTCCGACCGGGATCAGGCTAGCCAAGAAGCAAGAATGCTAGGATTTGTGCAGATCTCTGTTTTTCCTCAGGGTGCAGGGTGCCATTGACCACACTCACGTGGCGCCTTGATCCCCATGGCAACAAGTAGTCAACTAGGTCAACCACAAGGCATTCGATGAATGTTCATTTGGTGTGAAACCACCATAAGTGCATCCTACGGGTCTGCGCACAATTCCCAGGGAGTGTCAATGACTCCTACATCTTCAGCAGGTCACAGGTCTACAGGGCTGGCTCCTCAGGGACAAGGGCTACCCACAGAGGCCGTAGCTGATGACACCCATGCGGCAGCCTCAGACTGCAGCAGAGTGATGGTATAAGGAGGCGCATGCTGCGACCTGGACTTTGGTGGAGCAAACGATAGGCATTTTGAAAATGAGGCTCTGGTGCCTCAACAGGTCCAGTGGAGCCCTCCAATACAGTCACTGAGGCCATCACGTATCATCATAACTTGCTGCACACTACACATCCTAGCGCTGCAACTGGGGAGGACCTGGCTGAGGAAGAGATGGAAGAGCAGCACATCTCCTCCAATGAGGAGCATGTCGAAGAGGCTGAGGGTGATGAGCTTCTTGAAGGTGAGGGTGCTGGTGCTGGTGCTGAGGCCATCTGAGGTCAACCAAGGCAGGCACACTCGGGAAGCCCTCATAGCTGCAAGGTTCATGCAGGATGATGACGAGATGCAGTGAGGACAGTCCTGACATCCTCACCTTGCATCAGTGAATGTCTGACTCCTGTGTGGCTGATGGCAGCGCACATACCCTCAGTGCTCAGGCTCATGTCATGGAGATACAGTGGAGGCCCTAATAGTTGCTAGATTCCAGGAGGATGATGACAACACGCAGTGAGGACACTCCATTGATTTTCACATAGCCTCTGTGGATGTCTGACTCCTGTTGAGCTGAGGGCAGCTCACTTGTGCTCGGTGATCAGGGTCGTATCATGGATATGCAGTTGTGAAACTTTAAATGCGCCTGATCCTTTGTTAGCCTTCAGCACCTGAGCCCTTCAGGAGCACAGCGACACTGGTCACAGATGCTGAAGAGACGGGGCCAGCCCCACCTCAAAGCAGCTGAGAGCACACAGAGAGAATGATGGAACTCTGTGCCGCCTGCCCACAACATTCTGGCAGCAATGACAAGCACCATCGAGGTGCAGGCATCAGTAAAGTGTCCAGTGAGTGTGAAGCTGGACCATCACTTTGGTCTGAAGGTTACACGCCACACAGGGAAGAGGCCCCGGACTGAGACACCTGCCTTTATCTTGTGCAGGAGCCAAGGTTTCACATCTGATTGACACAAACACTGCTAAGGATAAGCAGGGTAAAGAGCCATAGGCAGGGAGGCATTCTTGGGAGTTTATTGACAATAGTGAACAGTATGTACAAATGAAATAACACCTGCATCCAGGCTATATAACTACTTCTCCTTAACATTGCTAACCCTGCCACTACGTGTTGGTTCTCCCTGGACAGTGGAGGCAGAGGCAGCCTGCTGACTGCAACACCTTGTCTGTGATGACCTTGGCGAGTGTTCTCTGGAGGGCCAAAACCTGGAGGGCCCCGGCCTACTTTTGGGATCCTGCTGATTGGCAGTGGCACCATCCTCAGCCTGTCGAGCTGGAGATGCTGGGGTCACAGGAAGAGGGGACGGGCTGGACACTCCCGGAATGGATGGCCCAGGGTGTGCACCTGCTGATCCTCCTCCTAATTGGTGCTTAGGGACCCCGGCTGACCATTTGAGAGGAAGGGGCAGCTAGAATGAGCTCGAGATGCCCCGGCCCCTCTCGCATTGACACTGATGGATGCATGCAAGTGCATCAGTGATGGAGTGCAGCTCCTTGAAGCAGTGCAAGACCAATGTCCTGGACTGAGGTCTTCATGGCAGCAACCACCCTACCAATGTTGACCTTGGTGCATTGGCATGCCAGCGCTATCACCTGAAGGCAGATGGATGCCTCTATCATGCCTTGCAATCTGAAGAGTGCAGCAGACATACCTTCCTGTTGTTCCCAAGCTTGCCTTTGCAGCTCCAGCAACTGAGGTATGACCAAGTCCAAAGGCTCCTCATCTGACTTGGACTCAGCAGATTTCTGACCTCCAGCAGCCCTTGTAGTTCTGGAAACTTGGAAAGTACCTGCCACCAACTGCTGTGGATCAGACAGTGCGATGTGCTCACCAGATTGTGATCCTGAGGCTACTCGAGAACTAGATCCTACCGAGGTGTGTGTGTGTGTGTGTGTGTGTGTGTGTGTGTGTGTGTGTGTGTGTATGTCTGCGCTGGTGGAGTGTGTGGGTGAGTGCCTTGATGGGTCTTCAATGATGGTGTCATCAGACTCTTCTGAGGGTGTCTTTGAGGTTTGATTCGAGGACCTGGGTAGTGGACCCCTTGGCTACTTCCCAGGTGTACCTGCGAAAGCAAGGAGAAATAATTAGTGCATGGCAGGGGACTGTGGAACAGGGGAACTCACTCACAGCATGGTTGTCTGATGGATGTTACACTGATGGATCTTCACTTGGTAGAGCATCGCCGCCCTCACCGTTAGCACAGGAGCGATCCAGATCATCGTCAGCCAGCTGGATGGCTCTGTTTTCAAAGTCTGTGAGGACCTTGATGTCGGGCATTCCTCCATCAGTCTGTGACCTCCCCCTTTTGTTGTGTGCCAGCTTGACCTGCATGAATAGAGATGGAGCGAGTGTAAGCTGGATGCCTGGCAGGCCAGATGAGAAGGATGCCTGGCATGTGAGGATGGTGAGTGGTGCCATGGATGGAATGAGGAGACAATCCCCTGGGCAGGTAAAGGTGTGTGTGAGAGAGGGAATGGTGATATCCCTTTGAACTGCAGTGAATGAGTTTGTGAGTGCGTGAGTTAAGAGTGATAAGAGTGACTTGCCCTGGTGGAATGGAGGAGATCATTCATCCTCTTTCTGCACTGGGTGGCTGCCCTCTTTTGCAGGGAGTTGGCACTGACCACCATGGCCACCATCTCCCATTCTGGGTTAGTGACCTTGCTTGCTGGTCTTCACCCAGAGCGCAGGTAGAGGACCACACTGCAGGCCTCCACTGCATCCAGTAGATGCTCGAGGGAGGCATCACAAAATCTGGGGGGCAGCGTGTTTCTATCCTTTGGCAGCCATGACTTCCCAGCAGCTTTTAATCCCTTAGGGAGTATTAGCTCTGTGCAAGGGCGCCCTTTAAATATGGAGCCTGGATTACTGAAGACCTGAGGTGACAGTAGGGTGGGCGAATCAGAGGACACCCCACCAGCAATCGGGAATGTTTCTCTTGAACACGCTAATGAGGCAGGACTCACCAGAAAGGGGACAATATGGCAAGAAAAACCCCCATTGCGGCCGGCGGCTAAAACAACTCTTTTCACGCCCGTTACCATTCACTGCACATCTGGGATGATTCTACACCGGGGCAAAGTACCCATTGAGAATCCTGCCCATATCTGCATCAATGCATAAGCTGACATTGTCACGAAGAGAAATTAATGCCTGTAATGTTATTGGAAATTATTTTTAAATTGGATTTGTAGCAGGGTCTGTGTTAATGTGTGTGTATCTTAATTGGATTAAAGCCAGCTCATCTGGGTGATTTGATGTATAGTAGTTTTGAGATGTTAATTGAATAAAGTAAGGAAGTTAAAAGGTAAAGTGCAATTTGCATTTGTTGAATGAACCATTCAAAAGAATGGGTAGAATGGGTAAAATCTTGCAAGTAGCTGGGAGATGCCAAGCAATGTGTTAATATTACTAACAAAATTGGTGGAATGAAAGGATTATTGTTTGGAGAGGTACAATTAAAAAACCTAATAATTCAAAGGAAAAGCTAGGTATAAAGAGGGAAATGAGTTTGTGTGTGAGGTAGAGGCATTTACGATCTAACCAGCCTGTAAGCCTACAAGTGTGTCTGCAAAGGAACCAAATTGCAAAGGAACCTCATTTTGAATTTGTAAGGTCAAATGTGCTTTGCCTGGTGTCTGTTTAAAGTCTATGGGTTATTGTTACCTAGGTGAAGATTTACCTGGGAGTGATTCGTTTGGGGATTTGTTTAAAAGTTATTATGATACTAATTTGTAGACATGGGAATGTGTTTAATATGTTAAGTTAATAAATATTTAATTTAGTTTTATATAAAAAAAGCCTTTTGAGGCTCAGTGGTCTTATTCCTGAATTCAGAGATGCATTTCAAACATACCAAGTCTTATAAGTTTTTACAAAACTAGATTAAACATTTATTAACAGAAGAAATGACTTTAAATACACACATAGATTGACAAATTACTATGATAATAATTTTTAAATCCCCTAGTTAATCAGATTTTAAAGCTTTGTTAAGGCAGCAGTAAAAGTACAAATTTTAAAAGACCCAGGCAAAGTAAACAATACCCTGAATAGTCAACTTCACAGTGAGTTCTATTAACTTCAGTCCCTGAAGGCAGCAGTTTGGTACATACAGGCTGAAGGCATTTCATACTTGTTGAATCTTAGACTGCCTCCCCTCACACACAACCTTCACTCCTTTATACACAATTGTCCCTTTGAATGCAAATTCCCATTTGTCTTTGGACTTTATCTTTGTGATAATAAAAATCTCTCATAGCATTAAGTTTTACCAATTATCCTTGGGAAAAATAAACACACTCTTTCTAAACTTCACCTGAATGGGTGACACATTTCACTCCCTCTTTTGAAAGCAATCTAGCTTGGTTTATTTAAAAATGCTAATTGCCCCCTTTACACTTTGCATTCTAAAACTTCCCCATGTTTACCTAATTAACATTTCAAACTGAACTTCTTTACTTATATCACAGCACCCAGGCTAGCTTCCTCTAATTCAATTAAGTCTCTCTCTCTCTCTCTCTCTCTCTCTCTCTCACACACACACATACACAGACACATAGGGAAGAATTTTGCCCTTGGCGTGAGGGATTGGCGAGGGCAAGAGGAGGCGGTCAGGAAGCTGACCATTGCCCGCGATCGACAGCGCACTGCTGCCTCAGGGAGATGAAGAATACATTGATAAAATTATTAAAGAACAGAAAAAACTAATGAAACAGCACTTCGCCTCAGGGAGATGGGCACTCTTGTGCGCATGCACGAAAGTGCACACTCTCGCTTTTGGGGAATCCCCCCCTCCACCCGCACAGGGAGCGCATAGCGCTTCCCACCAGACATCACGCTGGGCGGGCCGATTAAGGCCCGCCCACGTAAAATGGCGGCAGGACCCGCTTCTCCAGCAGGGATTGGCTACCTGCCCGCCGGAGATTGGGTCGAGTCCGCCCGCCCGACCGGCAGAAAATTCTGCCCTATGGGTTATTGTTGCCTTGGTGAAGATTTACCAGGGAGTGATTAATTTGAGGATTTGTTTATAAGTTATTATGCGTGTTGACGTCGGCACACTTGGCCGACATCATCACACGTCATTTCACGCTCAGTCTGGTCGGGCGCACGCCCACCCACCGAGCTAAAAACCCTGCCCATGTCGACACAAAGACACAGAGTCCATGTTACTATAAATTCCAATAATATTATGGACATTCCTTTATCTTCCTGACAGTATCGCAATTCCGTTTAGAATCCTTAGCCCCATATCCCTTGATCTTCTTCAGATTCCTTCCTTTTGCCACGGGTTGGAAGCAATTGCACTTCTAGTGAAAGCTGTCTTTGCTGCCTCCTGAAAGCTCATATTTGCCCATGTCTTGACGTTGCTTGTTCAAGAAACCTTTGGCCTTCCTCAGCCCTTTTTTACCACCAATGTGGCCTTCAAGCGGTGTTGTGTGTAAACCGTTGCGTCTAATCAGATGGCCAAAATTTAGTACATTTTCGGTTCTTCACGATGTCTGTCATGCCTCTCCTGGGTTTCATTCTCCCTGGGACATTCTTGTTGTTTGCTCTTTCTTTTCCTGATATTGTTAGCATCCTTTTGAATGCCTATATTTCAAGGTCATCAAGTCTTTTGATCATTTGGTTGACTACAGTCCATATTTCAGCTGTAGAGGTGTATTGCCTAAACATAACATTTGATACCTTTTTATATGCTGCCAAACAAAATGCTATCCATTCAGTATTTAAAATTTCAATTCATCCAGCATCCACCCAACCTCTTACAGGACAAGTTCACATTTCTACAACCAATTGTGTGAAAAAGTCTTTCCTGATTCCATTCCTCAATGACCTGCTTCTAATTTTAAGATTGTGCCCACCTGTTCTGGATTTCCCCACCAAATGTAACAGTTTCTTTGTATCTGCCTTATCAAATTCCTTAATTATTTCAAACATGGCAATCAGACCTTCTCTCATGTCAGGTGAACATATCCTACCTGGAGCGCAGTTCCCAAAATTCTTCCTGGAATGCAGTTCTCAAAACAAGTTACTGATCTAATCTCTCAAAGACTGTATGGGGGCTCCCATTTTTTTAGGCAAGGATTGGAAATAGGGTCTGAGATGCATATGTATCTTCCAATGGGGATTGCACTAGACAGCATTTTGGTAAATGAGTGCGTGCGCATGCAACTAATGACTACTAGTGTCATAAAAAACTGGTGGGTTATGCCAACAGTGTGCAACATTGATTTAACACAAGCATAGTCATTTTCAAACTGGATTAGGCCATTTAATTGTTTGAACAGTCCTCTGCCGTAACCACAGCTGAACATTAGGTTAAACTGAATAAAGGAACCACCTCAGTGCCATTTAAAGGGAGCATGAACTGTTTTCAGGTTAGTTGCTGGATTATTTCTATTGGTTGCTCGTGCAATTGTATGTGATTTTGACACTTTCATGGCTAAAGTTCGAGACCTGTCTGGCATTGAATTAATTTTTTGGTCATTTAAATTTGTGTACTGAAACAATTTGCGCTTGGTATTGGGTGATCTGGTAGATCTTAATGAGAATTAAACGTGACAGGCAGAATGAAGAGAGGATAGGTAGAGCAGGACAACCTGCTAGAAGATGGAGGAGGAGGAGGATAGGGAGAAGACTGCTTAGCAGGAGGCCTTATCCTCCAGGGGTTTTCAGGGAGCATTGCTCTTATCTCAACTTCAGCGAGGACCAATGCATGGAATGTCCCCATTTCACTTGAGAGAAGTTGAAGAGAACTTTGTTTAACCAGAGGGTGATGGGGATCTGGAACTCACTGCCTGAAAGAGTGGTAGAGGCAGAAACCCTCATTGCATTTAAGAAGCACTTGGCAGTTATGTACTTGAGATGTCATAACTTGCCAAGAGCTGGAAGGTGGAATCAGACTGGATTATTCTTTTTTTGTCTGACATGGACATGATGGGCTGAATGGCTCCTTCTGCACTATAAATCTTTCTATATTTCAAAGTAAAGAGGTCATGACTGAAATCTGAAAACTGCTGCAGCCACAAATTCAATCTCAAAGCAGGGCAAGGACTGCATTACCTGTGGCGGTCCAGGTAACCATGGCTCTTAGCTTTCATATGGCTGGTTTCTTCTACGCTGCTTCTAGACCTTGTCACAGACATTTTAAAGGTGTTTCCCCCAAAGTTACCTGTGAACAATGTAGTTGTATGTGTCTATTTTTTTTACCCTTGGAGTGAGTAATTCAATTCAAAATAATCCAGCAGCAAAGCCTTTTTGATTTAAAAAGGAATGGTTAGCTTATTTCACATTAATTACTCTGGAAATTACTTAAGGAAAAATAAAGTTACGAACATGGACACAAGGATTACTTACAATTGAAAATAAAACAGTACTTACAAAAATTAGTTCAGTTTAGTCCAAATTCAATGCAGGCCTGTTATGTTTTTGAAGTTGCCATGTTGTGTTGTCCAGAATGACAGATTGAAGTTGTAGAGTTGCCTCTGCAGCCATGATGGCTTCCACTGTCAAAATTGCCAGAGGTTGCTTCAACAGGTAGGTTAGTAAAGGAATCAGGTAGAGGGGAGCAGCAATGATTTCTTTGTTGTGCAGTAATCCTCTATATTTGAAACTTCAGGGTTGTTAAAGGTCAAAGGCCGGTGGCTCAACCTGAAGGGTGAAAGTTCAAATCCTATTTCAGCGGCTTCAGCATAAAATTTCAGCCCAAACACCAGCTCAGAGAGAATGTTGCACTGTTGGCGGTCCTGTCTTCTGGATGAGAGCCCACATTGAGTCCCTGTCTGCTCTTTTAGGTGGACATAAAAGATTCCATGGCATGACTTTAAAGAACATGAGAGTCATGGCCATCATTGAACCCACAACCAACATTGATCATCACCTCATGCTGTCTGTGGGACCTTGTGATGTACAAATTGCCTGCTGCAACACTGACTATACTCAGAAGGACTTACTGGCTGTAAAGCTCTGTAAAGCTCCCTTGTGCTGAGGTTGTGAAAGGCTCTATATAAAAAATATTTTTCTCTCTACGGCTGCCTGTGCATCATTTCTGTTCTAGAATATATTTCTGTTCTAAGTGGTTGCCCAGGAGCTGGAATAAAAATACTGCCTGCCTGTCTGCTATCTGTGGAAACTTATGGGAACCCTATTACACTGCACCTCATGCTGCATTATCATTCTGCAGCTGGGTCTATCACGTCTAACCCTGTAATGAATGGCTGGCCTGTCCAAATTCAGACACGTTTTGCTGTAATTTGATCAGGGTAGCTGGAGAGGTCATAGGTTGTGAGGAATGGCAGCCTCGTCCACCTTGCTGTAGCCATGCCCTAGTTAGATCTGCTCAAAACCTCCAGTCAACATTTTCCATTTTAGGGGAGGCGGTGGCACAGTGGTATTGTTGACTGGCCTGGGATTCCAGAGACACAGTGTGATGCTCTGGAACACGCTGGGGACCCAGGTTCTAATCCCACCACAGCAGATGGTGAAGTTTGAATTCAATCAAAATTGGGAACTAAGAGTCTGATCATAAAACCATTGTTGTAAAAACCCATCTGGTTCACTAATGTCCTTTCAGGAAGGAAATCTGCCATCCTTACCTGGTCTGGCTATATGTGACTCCAATGATTTTTAAAATGCTCTCTGAACAAGGGCAATTAGGTTTGGGAAATAAATGCTGGTCATGTCAGTGATGCCCACATCCAATGAATAAATCAAATTCCTATGTCCATATTTACAATGGGGATTACAAATTGTAGAAGTGAATTGGCAGCCTGTTTTACACCATGCTTGACTTTAATGGGAAAGAAAATTGGGTGTAGTATAATTGTAGCATGGCAAGTTTATGTTGGTAGGTTTCATTAGAACTATGGACATCAGAATTTATAACAGGAGTATGAAAGTAAGGACTTAATAAATGACATTCAGATGGTAATTTAATTCTGTGTCCTGGTTCAATTATCCCTTTTCCTTCAACAGCGCCTGTTACGACCAGTTCCCTTGTGAGGTCCCACAATTTTTTTAACTTCCTGAATGGAACCCCAATTTTGTTAGGCTGCTGGGTAAGGAGGAGTGAGCTGGCTCCCCTTCTTTATTCAACCCCCTTGGTCGGTCGTAACAAGGTTAATTTGAAAGGGATACCTTCCCCCATGGATACCTCTCCCCAGCCCAAATGTATTCATTTTTTAGAAGGAGCCAATTTAATCAGGCTTTCTTGAGTCAAAGAAAGAGAAAGTTTATTAGTTACTAAAACCTGAGAAAAATAATAAAAACACAACAGACATACACAAAGATCAGAAATAAGAAGTTAAGAGTCCAGATAAAAGTTTAAAGATATGAAGCATCCTTGGCTTGCCCGTGAGATGTAGATGGCAGTGCGTTGCAGCCGTTAAGTTGGGTGATTCCGGTAGAGCTAACATTGGCAGTTTTGCAGTTGGTTTGGGGACACTTGTTTCTGCAGGGTAGCTGATAGGCTGTACTATTTCTTTCAGATTGGGGCTCCTGCTGAGCTTTGCCCCCTCCCCAACAGAGAAAGAGGGGGAGATCTTTCACCTACAAGCTGTTGCGGGGGGTGGGGGGGGGGCAACTTGTTCTTCTGCTTGCTGTCACATGCAGTCACACACCAGCACTCAACTGTGCAGCTTTTAACCCATTTTTTCCTGTATGTTGCAGAAGGGGAAATAGTCATCTTGCCTGCATCTCAAAACTATTTATACAGGAGATGGATTTTTGGGTGACTGCTGAGAAGAGCTAATAAGTCTTTTGGGCTTCGCAACCACAGGAGATTAACGTTCAATCTTTCGCATCTTTCCTATCTTGCTTTCAAGTGTCTCTGCTTAAAGAAGGTCATGACAGGTGTGACGTTCCATGTTCTCTCAGGACAGGTCTGTCAGTGTAACAATGTAGGAATTTTCCAGAAAGTTGTCACTTTACATTATCAGCCATCTTTTGCTCAGTGTCCTTGCTTGTATTTCTTTAAAACACCCAAAAGTTCAATATGGCCATAAGTAATCCTTGGCAGCAATTGGCTTTCCAGGACACACCTCACAAGAAAATTTAATTTGGCCTTGACGTTCCATGCAAAATTGAAGATCACCTAGTCTTTCCTCACTGTACAATTTGGTGATAGTAAGGGTGTTTCAGGATATTATTTAGCTGATAATAAGATGCCTAGTGCTGCCAATACTTGAGTGCAACCGATTCATCTATGTTATTAGAGACAGAGGTTTGTTGGTAAGCCTTTTGCATGTAACCCAGAATAAGGACATGAGGAAGTGCCTGTAGCATTGGTATAATAGGTAGGCCAGGAACATGTAGAAAATAAAAGTCAATGTGGTATTTGTGCCATAACACATCCCCAGCACTGAAAGATGATACAGCCTATCAATGGCATTATGAAACAACTGTTAGATGGTAAACCGCAAATTCAACCATGTTTAGTCATTATCTGAAATGGCAGTCTGTTTGACCACTGTACCAAGTTTTGTCTTGACCAAGTAATTGACATCCTTGCTAACACATCTTTTTTCAATACCTTACTGAGGCTATGGGCAAGTTTCGCAAGTTGTAGCTAAGCCCCCATCTGTGGGTGTTTTGCAATTATGCACATCCTGTGTGAATTTCACAGGGAACCTCTATCTGGAGGAAGAAGGTGATTCAAGCAGTTACACAAATGCTCCAGCTTGAGCAGCGTATTTGCTGGATCTGTTTGAGCAGACCCACACACGGAGACTGTCAAGCAGGTATAATAATTCTCATAATGTTATTGGAATTTATTGTAGGGCCGAATTTTCAGTTTGACATGCGGGTGGCAAGCCCCACACATCCGTGTGTAAAATGATGCGCGGTGATGTTGGGCGAGCGTCCCGAAGTCACCTCGCGCCATCACGATATTTCACTGGGTGGGTGCATGATGAAGTGCGACACATGCCCGCCATGAATTAACGGGCTGGTTAAGGCCCTTAATTCGTCAATCGACGGCAATTTTTAGGCGCCCGTGCAATCTTCAGGTCGGCGCTCGGGCTCAACGGGCAGGTGGGTAAGAGACTTTTCTCTGAACTTCATCCACGGGCGGGATAAGAGGGCTCAGTGGGGTTGTCAATCTGGTCTGTGGAGTATTTATTGGAGAGAGTATTTTAAATTTGCCTGTGTGATCTGCAGTAGTTCAGAATGAATTCCAGCAGCTTTCTGTGTACTTTGAATCTTCAGGTCAGCGCTCTGCAGTCAGTGACCTTTATCAGGCCTTCAGCTTTCCGGAGGCCTCCCCTTAGCCTGGGCATGGGATCTGAGATCTTCACTGGAGGCAGCTCCTCTGAGGAGTAAGGGAGGGCTAGAAGGAGGAGGAGGCCAGGAGTGCACATTCAGCCTCCAGGGGTGTACAGGCGCTGGAGCATTTGTGTAACTGTATGAACCACCTTCTTCCTCCAGATAGAGGTTCCCTGTGAGATTCACACAGGATGTGCATAATTGCAAAACACCCACAGATGGGGGCTTAGCTACAACTTGCGAAACTTGCCCATAGCCTCAGTAAGGTATTGAAAAAAGATGTGTTAGCGAGGATGTCAATTACTTGGTCAAAACAAAACTTGGTACAGTGGTCAAACAGACTGCCATTTCAGATAATGACTAAACATGGTTGAATTTGTGGTTTACCATCTAACAGTTGTTTCATAATGCCATTGATAGACTGCAGCATCTTTCAGTGCTGGGGCTGTGTTATGGCACAAATACACCTTTGGGAGTACAGGCGCAGGCACAGGGGACACAGGGCCAAGAGGTAGCCCAAGGTGGAAGGGGCTACAGAAGATGCCACTATCCTGCTACCAGGGTATACAGGCGGCGAAGCAGCTACCTCACTATGTCTGAGGTGCAGTGTCGAAGGAGGCTCCGACTCTCAAGGGAAACAGTCAACTATATCTGTCAGATGATTGGCCCTGAGATCCCCACAAACTGTGCGGTTGGACACCCCATGCCATTTACCCTCCACTTCTATGCCACTGGCTCCTTCCAGGGCTCGGTGGGTGATCTTTGCGGTGTCTCCCAATCAGCTGTCCACACTTGTGTCAAGCAGGTTACAGACACTCTGTTCAGATGGGTATTGACTTTCATCCATTTCCGCTGGGGCCAGGCAAGTCAGATAGAGCGAAGCAGAGGCTTCACAGCGATTGCTGGCTTCCCCCGCGTCCAGGGTGCTATAGGCCGCACACATGTGGCCATCAAGGCGCCAGCAGGTGAGCCCAGTGCCTTCGTCAACAGGAAGGGCTTCCACTCCATGAACAGGCAGATAGTGTGTGATCACAGGATGCTGATTCTATAAGTCTGTGCAAGGTACCCAGGCAGCTCCCATGACGCCTACATCGTCAGGCACTCCCAGGAGCCGGGGCTCTTCAGTGCTCCAGCTCGGCTGAATGGTTGGCTGCTGGGTGACAAGGGCTATCCGCTCAGAAGGTGGCTCATGACGCCTCTCTGCTATCCAAGAACAGAAGCTGAGCAGCGCTACAATAGAAGCCACGGTACCACAAGGGCTGTGGTGGAGAGAGCCATCGGTCTTCTCAAGATGCTATTCCGATGCCTGGACCGCTCAAGGGGCGCACCCCAGTAACCTCCCCAGATTGCGTCTCTGTAATAGTGGTAGCATGCTGCACTCTGCACAATCTTGCACTGGAAAGGGGGGATGCAGTGGACCATGAAGGTGTTGACACAGTGGCTGCGGCTGCACACGATGAGTCCAGCACTGATTCTGAGGATGAGGAAGCACAGGGGAATGCTGAGGGGGTAGACGCTGACCCGGGACTACACCAAGGAGGCAGGGACACCGGGGAGGCTTTAATCCAATGAACCTTCAGCTAGCTCCACACAAATGGATCAGCAGGAACAGCCTTGCCAGGCGCATCCATACTCGGCACCGAAGCGCAAAATCTGCCAGGTCATCAGCAGGAACATAAACTTGAATGTCCAAACAAACACTCATGAGATTCCTCTTAAACATATACTTACAGAACAAAGGAACCACCCTCAGCCATGGTCACACGTCTGATTTTTATTTTAAACATCAGATATTCTCCCAATTCCAAAACAATACATTAAGCAAGCAAAAAAAAATTATAAAGACCTAATCTCGGGCCAACACAAAAGCACCAGTGAGAAACCCATGGTGTGCCTAAGATACTTTCATTTTCGGGTGCTACGTCTTGGTGCTGCCCCATCGCTCAGAGTGGCTTCTGAGACAGCCATCTGCACTCTTTGTCTCTGCCAGCTCCTCCAGCAAATGTGAAGTGCCCTCTTCACTGTGCCCCGGGACACTAGCCGATGTTCCAAAGCCCACCAATGTGCTAGTGTCTGCGTTGATGCCTGCCTTGCAGAAATGGTGAGACGCAGGTGACAGTTGAGGGCCCTCAGGTGTGAGAGGGAGCATCTGGAATTGCTCCTGCCAGCCATGCTCTGATGATGCTGAAATGAGCAACAAGGACAGTGGATCAGTTAGCGTGCACACACTGACAAACTTCATCCCCTTCTCCCTGGCTCATCATGCACTCAACCTTCCAGAACCAACGGACACAAACATTGGTGGGGTGGTAAATAGTGAGGAGCATAGCCTTACATTACAGGCGGATATAGACGAGCTGGTCAGATGGGCTGATGAATGTCAAATCGAATGTAATTTGGGTAAGTGTGAGGTGATGCACTTGGGCAGAACAAACAAGACACGGGAATACACGATGAAAGGTAGGACCCTGGGAAGTAACTAGAATCAGAGGGACCTTGGTGTGCATGTCGACTGGTTCTTTAAGGTACATAAGGCGTTTAAGAAGGCATATGCCATACTTGCCTTTATTAGCTGAGGCATAGAATATAGGAACAGGGAGGTAATGTTATAAGTGCAGAAAACACTGCTTAGGCCACAGCTACAGTTCTGCGTGTAGTTCTGAAATGCGCTTTATGGGAGGGATGTGATTGGAGTGGAGAGAGTGCAGAGGACGTTTGCCAGGATGTTGCCTGGCCTGGAGAGTTTCACTTATGAGGAGAGATTGGATAGACTGGGGTTATTTCCCCTGGAGCAGAGGAGATTGAGGGGTGACATGATTGAGGTGTATAAACTTATGAGGGGCATAGGTACAGTTGGCAAAAAGGAACTTTTCCCCTTGGCAGAGGGATCAGTAACCAGGCGGCATAGATTTAAGGTAAGGGGGAAGGAGGTTTACAGGGGATGTGATGAGCAACTTTTGCACACAGAGGGTGTTGGGAATCTGGAATGCACTGCCTGAAAGGGTAGTGGACGCAGAAACCCTCCTAACATGTAATAAGTATTTGGATGTGCAGTTGCAATGCCATGGCAAACAAGGCCATGGGCATAGTGCTGGGAAATGGGATTAGAATAGTTAGGTACATTTTGACCCGCGCATCCTCGAAGGGCCGAAGGGCCTTTTTCTGTGCTCCACACCTCTGACTCTATCAGTCTGTGACCGAGCAATGTTGCAACAATAACAAATTAAACAATCATCAGTGCTATGGATGGTCGGAGGACATTGCGGATCTCACTGTTGGCCTCAAATACCTGGCCGTTCCACCCCAGCCTCACCAACAGCAGTAGACCTGGGCGCATGGCGCCTCTCAAGCTCCAGGGCCTCCTGTTTGAAGCGGCTTAACATGAGGAGGTGAGCCTGGTCGCCTCCAGTCCTTGCACGCTCCAACGCATTGTGAGCATTCTTCTCCTGAGAAAGAGAGAACACCATTCATTGCGGCAATTTGCACATGGACTCTGCACACACATGCCGCTCCCCAAACACAGTGGCCCATATCAGGCCTCCAGTGCCTCCTCTCCCCGCTACTGCTGATCATTTACACAAAGATAGTACGCCTGCTCCCAGCCCCCTCAACTGCCACCTTGGACACATGCTGCATACATCACTTTAGGAACCACACGGTATTTGCTCCCATAGCAAGGAATTGTAACTAGGTGCAGCATCGAGGGCAGCAGCTGGTTCTTGAGGCTCCCCTTCCACCATCTCATCACGCTGAATAGGGCTCTCCTGGCAGACCGATCGTGTCAGCCTGTTCCTGCCCCACGGAACTCATTTCTTGCTATCTTGACTCCATTCTCACCCCCTATGTCCAGTCCCTTCCCACCTACATCCGTGATTCCTCTGACACCCTACATCATATCAACAATTTCCAGTTCCCTGGCCCCAACCACTTCCTCTTCACCTTGGACGTCCAATCCCTCTACACCTCCATCCCCCACCGGGATGGTCTGATGGCTCTCTGCTTCTTCCTCGAACAGAGGCCCGAACAATCCCCATCCACCACTACTCTCCTCCGTCTGGCTGAACGTGTTCTCTCACTGAACAATTTCTCCTTAAACCCCTCTCACTTCCTCCAAATAAAAGGTGTGGCTATGGGTACCCGCATGGGCCCCAGTTATGCCTGTCTCTTTATGGGGTACGTGGAACATTCCTTGTTCCAGTCCTACTCCGGCCCCCTCCCACAACTCTTTCTCCGGTACATCGATGATTACTTTGGTGCTGTTTCATGCTCTCGTCCGGACCTGGAAATATTTATTAATTTTGCTTCCAATTTCCACCCCTCCATCATTTTGACATGGTCCATCACTGACACTTCCCTTCCCTTCCTTGACCTCTCTGTCTCAATTTCTGGTGATAGACTGTCCACCAATATCCATTACAAGCCTACTGACTCCCACAGCTACCTTGAGTACAGCTCCTCACACCCCACTTCCTGTAAGGACTCCATCCCATTCTCTCAGTTCCTTCGCCTACGTTGCATCTGTTCTGATGATGCCACTTTCAAAAACAGTTCCTCTGACATGTCCTCCTTCTTCCTTGACTGAGGTTTTCCACCCATGGTGGTTCACAGGGCCCTCAACCGTGACCAGCCCATCTCCCGTGCATCTGCCCTCACACCTTCCTCTCCCTCCCAGAAGCATGATAGGGTCCCCTTCACTTATCACCCCACCAGCCTCCGCATTCAAAGGATCATCCTCCCCCATTTCCGCAACTCCAGCCTGATGCCACCACCAAACACATCTTCCCTTCACCCCCCCGGCAGCATTCCGCAGGGATCATTCCCTCCGGGACACCCTGGTCCACTCCTCCATCACCCCATACACCTCAACCACCTCCCATGGCACCTTCCCATGCAACCGCAGAAGGTGCAACACCTGCCCCTTTACTTCCCCCCTCCTCACCATCCAAGGGCCCACACACTCCTTTCAAGTGAAGCAACATTTCACTTGCACTTCCCTCAATTTAGTCTACTTGCATTCGTTGCTCCCAATGCAGTTACCTCTCCATTGGAGAGAGCAAGTGCAGACTGGGTGACTGCTTTGCAGAACACCTTTGGTCTGTCTGGAAGCATGACCCAGACCTCCCTGTCACTTGCCATTTCAACACGCTACCCTGCTCTCATGCCCACATGTTTGTCCTTGGCCTGCTGCATTGTTCCAGTGAAGCTTAACGCAAACTGGAGGAACAGCACCTCCTTCCGACTAGACACTTTACAGCCTTCCAGACTGAATACTGTGTTCAACAACTTTAGATCATGAACTCTGTCCTCCATCCCCACCCCCTTTCCGATCCCCCTTTTTCCCCCCAATAATTCATATAGATTTTTCTTTTCCCACCTATTTCCATTATTTTTAAATGTATTTCCATCCATTGTTATATCTCTACCTTTTAGCCTATTTTGATCCCTTCCCTTCCCTTCGCTCCACCCCAACCCCATTAGGGCTATCTATACCTTGCTTGTCCTGCTTTCTACACTTAATTAGCACATTCCTTAGATAATATCACCACCTTCAACACCTCTTTGTCCTTTTGTCTGTGACATCTTTTGGTTATCTCCACCTATCACTGGCCCTCTATCCAGCTCTACCCACCACCCCCCCGCCTTAAACCAGCTTATATTTCACCTCTTTTCTATTTTTACTTAGTTCCGTTGAAGAGTCATACAGACTCGAAACGTTAACTCTATTCCTCTCTGCAGATGCTGCCAGACCTGCTGAGTTTTTCCAGGTATTTTTATTTTTGTTTTAGGACATGTGTTGGACCTAGCTGCATCTACTGCAGGTTGCCACCAGCCTAGTCATGTGTGACTAAGGGCAACACGTGGTGTGATGAAGAACTCATCTCCTCATGAATCACTCAGGCTGATATAAGCATGGGCACTACCTGCTTGCCCACCCAGCTATACAAGAAATGCCCAACATGATTCAATGCAGTCATGACAGTAAGACTTGGGGGATGGGCCTCAAAGGTTAAGGCTACCTGCTGGGTTGAATGCCCAATGCTAACATGCTACTCACCCTTCCCGAGCGCAACAAATCATTGAAGCGCTTACGGCACTGAATCCAGATGCACCACACCACATCGCAGGAGCTCACCACCTCCGCCACGTACTCCCAGGCAGGTTTGGTCACGTGGGGGGGCCTCCTCCTCCCATCCTGGGGGATTAACACCTCCTGCCGTGCTGCCACCTCCTCCAGGAGGGCAGCAAGGTAGCCATCTGAAAAGTGAGGGGCGCATTGGCCCCCCCTGCTGGCCTACCCTGCAGCCTGCCCCACTCCTGTGGCAGACCCTGCAGCCTGGCCTGCTCCTCTGCCCTTCCCTCCAATCTGGCCTGCTCAGCCGACCCCCTGCGATGTGACCTGCAAGCGGCCACTGTGAGTAACATAGGCTTTCCTTTAAACAGACTGCCGGGTTGCCATTGGAGCCGGTGGTCTGTGCACGCCCACCGTAGCACCCACACTCCTGCAATTCACGGAAGTCAGCAAATACGCTTGGTGGGCCTTAATTGGCCTGCCCACGTAAAATGGCGGCACAGACCTGATCGTGGGTGCTGATTGGGTCCGCGCCTGGCTCTGCTCGCGCCAGCTCTCGCGCCCCACCCCCCTGTAAAATGGAAAATTCTGCCCATAGGTATCAAGGGAACATTTGCATTTTGAAATAAACCAGACCAGATTATTTTCAAGGAAGGGGTGAAATGTATCACCTAGCCAGGTGAAGTTATTTTTCCCAAAGATTACTGGTAAAATTTAGTGCTATGAGAAGCTTCTATTATCGGGGAGATAAAGTCCAAAGACTTAGTGAAACAATGGGTATTTGCATTCACATGGGAAAATATGTATAAAGGAGCAAAGGCTGTATGTCAAGGAAGGCATTTTTTAAAGATCTTACAAGTGTGTGAAAAGCCTTCAGCATCCATGCCTCAAGCTGCTGTCCTCATGGGACTGAAGTTAAGGAAGCTCACTTAGAATTTGACTTGTTCAGGGTATCATGTTTCTTTGCCTTTAAAATCTATTTTATTTATTAAAATCTTACTGTTGCCTTAATGGAAGTGTAACTGGGAGTTAGATTGATCAGGGGATTTAGAAGTTATCATTGTAGTAACTTGTAGATCTATGCATATTTTCAAAATCATTTCTCTTATAAATAAATGTTTAATTTAGTTTTATAAAAACCTATAAGACTTGGTGGTCTTATTACTATTGAATTTGAGGCACACGTTTCGAAAGTTATGCAAATTAAAAATTAGCTATGACAGTTGTTTCAAGTTTCCCTCTGGGATTTGAACAGCTCAGTGTTTACCATCAGCTGTGTCATAACAAGACAATAATTTACCAGCAAATATGCGTAGTCTCCTCCATCCAGTTTTGAATGGCTTGGAGAACAGCATGTTACGTCAGTGGCAGTCAAGGTGTTTGTTGCCTTGACCTTTGTTTTAATGGACACTGGTGATTCTAAGCATGAACTGCAATATCAGTGCATTTTCCTAAACTGCAATTCATAGCTATTTCATACAAGTAACACAAGAATTGTTTACCTGCACAAGCAATTTCATTACTTTCCAGGGGGATAGCTGGTTCAGGACCCAGGTTATGCAGCAGAATACTGATTTATGATCAGTTTAAAACACCCCACGCCGAAAGCAAAATAGAATTGGGAGCATGCAGGCACCAGGATCTTGGTGAAGCAGACCACTGGAATGCTGAGACAAGGGTTATTATGCTTCAACCTATGAGAAGGGGTTAGGCACTCTAGCCAAGGTAAGTCCTATTTATTTACTTTATGTACAACTTTGCCCTGCAAAAAGGATCAGTTCACTCAAGGAAAATGAGAGACAGCCTCAACCAATGCAGCAGAGGACCTTGACCAGCGCCTGTCTCATCCAACGCACATGAGAGACCTTGATGCAGCCCATGGTCAAGTAATTCGCCCAAGGCAGGTGAGACAATTAGAAAAGATATTGGTGCAGAAAAATGGAGGGCTGCGGGGGAAGGGCAGGGCACCGGGATTAGTTTTGGATTGCTTTAAAAATGAGCCAGCAGAAGGATGATGGGTTGAATGACCTCCTTTCCTGGGCCACATTTACCACTAAAACAGACCTGCTCCTTATCCCATTGCTCTTCACTGTAGTACCCAAATCGGCTGTTAGCATTTACTACACTTCAAAAAGATTTGGGATTGCCCAGTCAATGAAAGGTGCAATATTAATGCAAGGTTTTTATTTATATATTGGTACACGGCTGATCTAGTTTAGTTTGGAACCCGTAAGCCCTCCAAGGAGTGGAACAGTTGGCGTGGAAACATATTTTTCTAGTTGCCTGGCTAAATAATTCAGTTGAGATTCATATTTCAAAAGCCGCCATGATATAAAGGAAATCAGTTCCTGACATCAATGTTTCTTGAAACGCGCTTGGTTGCAACTCCAGTACTTGAATTCTAATGAAAGGTCACACACTCCTGAAATGTTAACCCTGTTTCTCTCACCACAGACACTGCCAAGCCTGTTGAGTATTTTCAGCATTTTCTGCTTATATTCGAGTTTTCACAGCTGTGGCTTCCATTTCAATGGTGCAGTGGTATTATTGCTGGGCTAGTAATCCAGAGACCCAGGGTAACGCTCTGGGGGCCTAGGTTTGAATCCTGCCAAGGCAGATGGTGGAATTTGAGTTCAATAAAAATGTGGAATGAAATGTTGGAAAAACCCAGCTGGTTCACTAATGTCCTTTAGGGAAGGAAATCTGCTGTGATTCCAGACCCACAGCAATGTGGTTGACTCTTAAATGCTCACTGAACAAGGCCAATTAGGGATGGGTAATAAATACTGACCACATCCCATGAACGAATAAAGGAAAAATCGCAGGCTCAGGAGACAATTTGAGGGCTACAATCCGGAAAGAAGTAACCTTTCGGGCACTGAGTACCGACTCCAAAAACGAAGTATTGGGCTCTTCGACAGAACAGGGCACAGGAAATCAACATTTATTAACAACTGTCTGTGCGTGGTCCATGACAGGGAATATCGCAATGAAGCTGCTATAGGTGGTTCTACAAGTGAACTAAAGGCTTACCTCCTCAGTGATTACACCAATATTGTTGACAATGAAGGGGCAAAATCGTTCAATTCCAATGATGTTTATGAATTTTCTGTGCAATTGGGTATACTTTTTTGTTTCATTCCTCATTTTGTTTTTGGCTGTGCACTTCACAGAACAGAGAGTGAGGGAATAGTGGCACAGCAGAAAATACGCCACTTATATTTTTATTATTTCATACTCATTCTCTTTTTGTTATTTGTAAGTGGGATGCGGAAAGAGGGAGAACGAATTGAATTTGAGGGTTGATGGTGTTATTTTGGGACAAAGTTCACATCATGAGTTGAGGAGTGGCAAAGCACGAGGGAAATTCCAGTTATTGTTTACAGGTAATGGTCAGTGGTGTAGACAACAGATTTGGAACTGCACTTACTCATCTCCAAAGCTGTGCTTCCTCCCCATGCACATTCACACATTCAGTCTGCTCCCCTAGACTTCAACCACTGGAGGAAGGTCTACATTGCATTCTGAAAAGCCTTACACACATGTGGTTTCGTATTTGATATAATTTTAATCCTAGTGTGCAAGTGATCTTTGGGATGATCCACATTTCAACAGATAAACCTAATCATTATTTTCTAAACAACTACTTGACAGTGATGCTCCTTCTTATTGGAGGCATTCCCACTCCGCTTCCCAGTTGCACTCGCCATCTCTAAACTACCAGTTCAGATGTAATCTTCACCACCACTCTTAGTTCACAGGGAACAAAAGCATCAGATAAACTAAAAGTTTTTTTTTAAATTTGCTTTCAGGCTGTGAGATCCCTGGAAAGGCCACATTTTCCCCCTCACCCTAAATTGCTCCTGAGGTGATGAAGGGTCTTCAACTGTCTTTGTGGTAATTTTTAAAAATTTAAATATGGGATGGCTACGTCAGCATTTATTGCTGCCCCTTTAAGCGTCAACCATGTTTCTGTGGGTCTGGAGTTACATGTAGGCCAAACCAGGTTAAGGACAGCAGATTTCTTTCCCTAAGTAGGTAGGATGGGTTTTAATGACAATCATCATACTTTTAATTTCAGATTTTTTTAAATTGTAGAGTTCAAACTTTACTGTCTGGGATTAGAACCCAGGCCCCCAGAGCATTACCCTGGGTCTCTGGAATACCACTATAGTGACAATACCACTATGCCACCACTTCCCCCCATGCATGATAAGCCACTCACAATGCTGTTAGGTCAGGAATATCATGATTTGGACACAGCAAGAATGAAGGAATGCTGGTGCTAGTGTGTTTTCAAACCTGGATGTGTGACTGCAAGGTTTTCTGCCCACTCGTGCTATTCTTCAGCATTAGGAACAATAATGGTTGAAGACGTGTTCATGGACATGCAAGTTTCCTGTTTCCCCTGATTGAATGCTGGTACCACCCATTAGTTGGCAAAAGGGACCTCGGTGTTCCAGTGATGTAAAGGGGCCTGCACAATGTCTGTCAGCATCTGGCTCTACCCATTGTATGCTCGGCGCGGTGCAATATTTACTGTTACGGCGAGCAGAAATGTGGGTTGGGGGGTGGGGGGGAGGTGCTTTCGACTTGACTTGGCAGCCACTTGTGGTGCCGCACCTCAAAAAACCTGTTCCAATCGAACCAAGAAGCAGATGCTAAACCAGCCACTAAAACAAATACACTCCTGTTTAAAAACTTTGCCAGATAATTCCACGGGACACAGTGCACATGATGGGTTCTGATGGTGTGTCACTGGCAGTGCTAAAGATCAGCCACTCTTCCCAGCTAACTAATCTGGGGGTGATTCCACAGTCTTCCATCCCATTCATAACTTCTCTGTTAGGAAAACATCCCATATCAGCCTGCAGCTAGGAGCTGAATAACATGCATGTTTAGACTGACAGATAAGAGGTCCTTTTCATCTCACATAAATGCCCTGCGATGATCATCTCCGGTAAGGAAAGGCCGGACCACCTTTGCTAGCATTGAACTGCACCCCCAACCATTATAACTTTGGAGCCACTAGCTGTATCAACAATGTAACAATAAATGACTGGGTATCAAGCAAGAAGTGGGTTACCTCCTGGCCCCAAGAGAAGCTCAGAAGAGGAATCTGCTGAAACCGCCATGGAGACCCTGGTCCAGGATGTCGTTCCTGTACTGCTGAGCAGGCTGAACTCCATCACTGACGCTCTTGTTGGCCTCCAACAGTGTGTACACGAGAGGGGTGTGGGGCAGCCTGATCTTGCCTCAAGGAGTCAGCCTGGGACCCTTGGGCACTTATAGGGAGGAGGATCTACCGGGGCCATCCATCCAGTTTACTCAGGGGGTGTCCGGCCCATCTGAATTCCCCCTTCCCTCTAGCTCCACAGGCTGAGGAGGGTGCCACTGCCACACAGCAGGACCCCGAAAGCAGGCCGGGGCACTCCAGGTCTCAGCCCTCCAGATGATGCCCGCCAAGGTCATCACAAACAGGGGGTAGCAGTCAGTAGGCTGCCTTCACCTCCGCTGTGGATGTCCAGGGAGCACCAAGATGTAGCGGTGTTGGAGATTAATCACACTGAGGCATCATTTAATATTTAGAAACCCATTTATTAGTTGTGCACAAGGGAGAACAATACATCGAGAGCTATTGTACCGTCTCATAGCAGAATTCACAAAAGCTTCTTAAAAGCATTTTTACAGCCAATCAGTAAATTTTGCACAAACCTCTCTGCTTATTTGCATAAGTTAACTGACCAATCCATGTTCCAGTAAATTTCCCTTTCCCTCACAACAGATGTTTGGTTATGCAGTTGCCTATCACAACCCTGATTACATTCGGCCTGAGAAAGAACAACATGGAATGTCTCAGGACTCATCCTACAACTGTGGTCAGACAAGATGGTATTGCTCTCAAGGCTGCGGTATTTTTCTCTTAGGCCTAAGCCTAATTCAACTTCTCCATTAACCCTTTTAGCACTAAGTGGGTTCCCTATAGTTGCCTAGGCCACCACAGCGGCAGGATTCAGAAAGTTAAGATGACGTAGTTGCACAGCCTGGGTATGAGTGTTAATCATTAGTGCATAATGTTCACTATTGTCAATAAACTCTCAAGAATGTCTCCCTGCCTATGGCTCCTTGTTCTGATGAGCAGTGTTCATGTCAATTGGTTGTGAAATCTTTCTGCACAAGATAAAGGCAGGTGTCTCAGTCCAGGGCCTCTTCCCTGTGCTCTGCATAGGGTTCAGACCAAAGTGATGGTCCGGCCTCACACTCCCTGGATACATTTCTGATGCCTGCACCTCAGCAGTGCTTGACATTGCTGCTAGAATGTAGTGAGCAGGAGTCACAAAGTTCCATCATTCTCTCTGTGTGCTCTCAGCATCTTTAAGGTGGGGCTCTTCAGCCTCCGTGAGCAGTGACACTGTTCTCCAGAAGGGGTCAGGCACTGAAGGCAGAGAAAGGATCAGATGCTTTTAAAGTTTCATGGCTGCTTCTCCATGACATCACCCTGATCACAGAGCGCAAGTGAGCTGCCCTTGGCCAGACAGGAGTCAGATATTCTCAGAGGCTATGTGATGATCTATGGAATGTCCTCATCATCCCCCTGCAACTGAGTGATTATCAGGGCCTCCACTGCGTCTACAAGACAGGAGCATTATCACAGAGGGTATGTGCACTGACATAAGCCGGACTGGAGTCAAATGCTCACAGATGGAATGTGAGGATCTTATGGTGTCTCCTCACTACATGTCATTATCATCCTCCACAAATCTAGCAGCTATGAGGGCCTCCCGAGCATGCCTGCCTCGTGTATTCAGTGAGAGGGCCTCATCGCTGTCATCGTCGCCTCTGAGGACCTCCTCACCCTCGTCAACATCGATGTCCTCCTCATTGGAGGAGATCTGCAGCTTCTGCACCTCCTCCTCAGCAAGCTTCTCTCCCCATTGCAGTGCTAGGTTGTAAAGGGCACCGCAGGCATCAACGATACATGACACCCTCTGTATTGCAGGGCAGTCCAGGCACCGGAACCTCATTTTCTGTATCCCAATGGTCTGCTCCAACAAGTTGCGAGTTGCAGAATGAGCCTCTTTATACCTTTGTTCTGCTGCAGCCTGAGGCTGCCAAATGGGTGTCATTAGCCACATCCTCTGTGGGTAGGCCTTGTCCCCAAGGAGCCAACACTGCAGCTTCTGTGGACCCTGGAAGACGTCAGGGATCTGTGACCAACTGAGAATGTAGGAGTCATGGACACTCCCTGGAAACCATGCACAGACCTGCAGGATGGGTTTGTGGTGGTCGCACACCAGCTGCACATTTAGCGATGACATATGACAATTGCAGATGACATAGTTGGCCCCTTGTTGCGATGGAGATCTGAGCGTCACTAAGAACCTCTCTTGGTTAAGTCTGAAGGCCTCTTAATGCATCCCAGGGAGTGCTGGCCACCACTTGGATGGCCAGGGTTTAGTGCGCTGCATGGCTGCCTGAAACCCCATCCACCTGGCAGCTGCTTTGCCCACTGGACTGTGTGCTGTGTTCTCAGCTCAGGCACAGGCATTCTCCTAACCCGCGCTGCAAGGCTGCACTGTTAGCTTGAACCATGGGGGAGACGGGTCCAAACGGGGATGCTGACATTGCAAAGGGCTGTGAGTGCCTGCAGCAGTGACTGCTCCATGGCCAGCTTTAGCAAGGAGATTGTACAACGTGTGCAGTCGTCCAGCTGTTCTGCAGTTCACTTAAACGTTCATAAGTTTGCAGTCTGTGCCCAATGGGTGAAAAGCTCTGGTGCACTTGGCGGCACTTGGATGCCTCTGCTTTGCTTGAGTGGGCAGATAAGGTAGATGCCCAACCCCATGCATGTCACTCTGGGTGCGAGTGTACTGCCTCAGCGGCAGAGGAATGGTCACTTTATACGAGGTTTCCCTAATGCGTGGCTGCTTTCCTCCCTAGCCCACCAGCCCACCCCCAAACCCCACACATGTTGCAGGGCAGCCTTTGCCCCTGCCCCCAAGTTGCCTCAACCACAGGGCAGTCCCTGCACCCACGCCTGCAACACGCCTCAACACTGAAGGCCAACAGGAGAGCCTCTTGGACGCTCTGTAACATTACTGTGTACTCACCCCTGCGTTCCCCTTAAAGTGCAGCCCGCCAAGTGCAGGCCTTATATATGTTGTTGTGAAACACGTTAGCCTGTATTCATGCTGACATGGGCAGATAATCCAGCGGGGGGGTGGGTGGCGTGGAGAGTGCACGGAGATGATTCCAGTGAGCTGGCTTTATAGTGATATGCAGATGTATTACAATGAGGTTTTTGATGTCCGATGGCGGGAAATGCAGCCCACCATCTACAGGCTGAGTGGACAATCGCAAACTGGCTTCACAACATGGTGAAACTGAGTCATGGCCTTCTCGCCATATTGTCCACTCATGCCACTGAGCATGCCCAACGCCAGCAGGCACGGAAAATTCCATCGTGTGGTGTTGGGGGTAATGTGCTAGCACGGGTAGAGGATCGGCTAACGAATGGGAAACAGAGTCGGGATAAATGGGTCAATTTCAGGTTGGCAAACTGTAACTAGTGGAGTGCCATAGGGATCAGTGCTGAGACCTCAACTATTTACAAACTATTGATGAGCTGGATGAAGGCACATGGCATACTGTAATCAAATTTGCTGGATGGCCAACAAAAGCGAGTTGCGAGAAGGGCAAACAGATTCTGCAAAGGGACATAGATAGGTGAAGTGAGTGGGAAAAATTAGGCAGATGAAGGGAAAATGTGAGATCACCCATTTTGGTAGGAAGAATAGAAAAACAAAATACTATTTAAATGGAGACAGACTATAGAATTCTGAAATACAGAGGGACCTGAGTGTCCTCATACATGTGTTACAAAAAGCATGCTGCTACAGCAAATAACTAGGAAGGCAAATGGAACATTGTCCTTTATTGCAAGGGGGATGGAGCATAAAAGTAGGGAATTATTTTGCTACAACTGCACTACACATTGGCGAGGTCACACCTAGAGTACTGTGTGCAGGTTTGGTCCCCCTATTTAAGGAGGAATATGCTTGCATCGAAAACAGTTCAGAGAAGGTTCAAGACGTAGATTCCTGGGATGGAGAGGATGTCTCATGAGGAAAGTAGAGCAGGTTGAGCAAAGATGCAGTGGAGTTTAGAAGAATAAGAGGTGATCTTATTGAAACAGATAAGATTCTGGGGGACTTGATAGGATATGCCAAAAGGAGATGCCCCTCTTGGGGGAATCTCGATCTAGGGGGCATAGTTTCAAAATAAGGGGTCTCCTATTTAATATGGAGATGAGGAAGAATTTCTTCCTCTCAGAGGATCATTACTCTTTTCAATTCTCTTCCCCACAGAGCAGTGGAGACTGGATCATTGAATAAATTCAAGGCTGAGTTAGACAGATTTTTGATCTAGAAGGGAATGGAGGGTTATGGGAGGCGGGCAGGAAAGTGAACTTAAGGCCATGATCAGGTCAGCCATGATCTTATTGAAAAGCGTAGCAGGCTTGAGACAATGAATGGCCTGCTGCTGTTCTTATTTCTTGAGTGCTTAATTTTCCTCTTTGAATAAAAAGATAAGATCGAACTAATGCCAAATCTACAGCTCAAATTTTCATAAAATGTTATGGGATCAATTTACCCTTACAAAGCAATATTTGTGTGGATAAGCAGTGTATAGGGCTAAAAGTGTTTGCTTCCCTAGCTGTTGTATTAGCCTCCTGCTGAAGTTTTGAGAGGGGATCAGGATTTCAGATGGGTCAGTAGGCCTGACCTGAGCAAAGAATTATGGCTCAGATCTTCCTGTTAGGATCAAATCCCCCATTTCTGACCCTAATCTGGCAAAAAAAAAACTCTAGACTCTTACCTTCTTCCAATTTTTCTGGCCAATCTTCTGATGGAGGATCCTGCAGAACCGACTCAATGCAGCAAAAGGGTAGCACGATTCCAGTTCTCTACTACTGAATAAGAATAGCAAATCACTATTGGTCAGTGCTGAGTGCAAACAATGCTCCCACTCCATCTAAAGGGGTTAAGTACACAAGATATAAAAGATAATTGGGCCTTAATGACGCGCTATTTATTCACACACAAAACAAAAATGGACGCTGGAAATCTGAAATAAAACCAAGAAATGCTGGGAATACTCTGCAGGTCAGGCAGCATCTGTGGAGAGAGAAACAGATGATGCCTGATTTTTATGTTTTATGTTATCAGGTTTGCTTTGTCTGATGAACGCTAGCTACGCCCTTGATATTAACATATTAATTGGTACTTGAAAAAATATAGGCAGAGAGACCGATTAACTGAACAAACACTTTATTGGAGCTAAGAGCAGAGCACTAACACCACGTGTACTTCTTCAATCACCTCCAGCTCCAGACTTCCAGTTACCCAAGTGGCCCATG
The DNA here is from genome assembly GCF_017639515.1 of Carcharodon carcharias. Taxonomy (NCBI): domain Eukaryota; kingdom Metazoa; phylum Chordata; class Chondrichthyes; order Lamniformes; family Lamnidae; genus Carcharodon; species Carcharodon carcharias. Next base: position 94,926,391 of record NC_054485.1, read on the forward strand.
CTGTGTTGCAATTGGTCAATACAGTCATATAGTCGATTAATTACATTCTCCTAAAGGTCCATAGCACTTCACTCTTTCAACTGAAATTCCACCCCTCATGTTTCGAACCCACCCAGGATTACAGGTATCTCAGGGACATAAAACGTTTCTCGGACTGCTGTTCCCGTCACATTCTGAAATCCACTCTCAGTGCCATGCGCCGCCATATGAACACACTCGACCTCTCCCTCCAGCAGCACCGCAGTACCCTTTTTCAAAGCTGCGCGTGCCCCCAGTTTCATTTTATCCTTCGGCTCATCCGACGCCTCAACAAGAAACTTTTTCTCTTTCTCTCAAGTGCTAAGGAACGCAAGCTCCAACAACTCATCGACACCAACACCCATCTAGGACCCTCCACCCCTGCCTGTCCCTCCGTCCCCACCCCATCTTCCAATCCCAACCCCAGCCGTGTATTCACTATACCCCCTGACCTTCCGCTCTCTGATGCTGAACGTTCAGTGCTCAGCAAAGGACTTAGCTTCATACCCTTACGCCCTCACCTCAATGAATTTCGGGCTCGGCATGATGCTGAACTCTTCTTCCGCCGTCTTCGTCTCTGGGCTCACTTCTTTGGGCAGGAGTCCTCTCCCAGTTCAACGGATCCTTTTACCCATCTCCAATATTCTCCCTCCACCTGGACCCCTCCCTCTGGATTCTTACCTTCTCTTGATCTTTTCATTGAGAACTGTCGGCGCGACATTAGTCGTCTCAATTTCTCTGCTCCTCTCACCCATTCTAACCTGTCTCTCTCTGAACTTACTGCGCTCCATTCTCTCAGGTCCAACCCTGACATTGTCATCAAACCCGCTGACAAGGGTGGTGCTGTTGTTGTCTGGCGCACTGACCTCTACCTCGCAGAGGCTGAGCGTCAACTCGCAGACACTTCCTCCTACCTCTCCCTGGACCATGAACCCACCACTGAACATCAAGCCATTGTTTCCAGGACTGTCACTGACCTCATCTCCTCTGGGGATCTCCCTCCCACAGCTTCCAACCTGATAGTCGCCCAACCTCGGACGGCCCGCTTCTATCTCCTACCCAAAATCCACAAACAGAACTGCCCCGGTAGACCGATTGTCTCAGCTTGCTCCTGCCCCACAGAACTCATTTCTCGTTATCTTGACTCCCTTTTCTCTCCCCTTGTCCAGTCCCTTCCCACCTACATCCGTGATTCCTCTGACACCTTACGTCACATCAACAATTTCCAGTTCCCTGGCCCCAACCGCTTCCTCTTCACCATGGACATCCAGTCCCTCTACACCTCCATTCCCCACCAGGATGGTCTGAGGGCCCTTAGCTTCTTCCACGAACAGAGGCCCGAACAATCCCCATCCACCACTACTCTCCTCCATCTGGCTGAACTTGTTCTCACGCTGAACAATTTCTCCTTCAACTCCTCTCACTTCCTCCAAATAAAAGGTGTGGCTATGGGTACCCGCATGGGCCCCAGCTATGCCTGTCTCTTTATGGGTATGTGGAACATTCCTTGTTCCAGTCCTACTCCGGACCCCTTCCACAACTCTTTCTCCAGTACGTCGATGATTACTTCGGTGCCGCTTCATGCTCTCGTCGGGACTTGGAAAAATGTATTAATTTTGCTTCCAATCTCCACCCCTCCATCATTTTCACGTGGTCCATCTCTGACACTTCCCTTCCCTTCCTTGACCTCTCTGTCTCAATCTCTGGTGATAGACTGTCCACCAATATCCATTACAAACCCACCGACTCCCACAGCTATCTCGACTACAGCTCCTCACACCCCGCTTCCTGTAAGGACTCCATCCCATTCTCTCAGTTCCTTCGCCTCCGTTGCATCTGTTCCGATGATGCTACATTCAAAAACAGTTCCTCTGACATGTCCTCCTTCTTCCTTAACCGAGGTTTTCCACTCACGGTCGTTGACAGGGCCTGCAACCAGGTCCGGCCCATCTCCCGCGCATCCGCCCTCACAACTTCTCCTCCCTCCCAGAAACATGATAGGGTCCCCCTTGTCCTCACTTATCACCCTACCAGCCTCCGCATTCAAAGGATCATCCTCCGCCATTTTCGCCAACTCCAGCATGATGCCACCACCAAACACATCTTCCCTTCACCACCCCCCCATCGGCATTCCGTAGGGATCGCTCCCTCCGGGACACCCTGGTCCACTCCTCCATCACCCCCTACTCCTCAACCCCCTCCTATGGCACCACCCCATGCCCACGCAAAAGATGCAACACCTGCCCCTTCATTTCCTCTCTCCTCAACGTCCAAGGACCCAAACACTCCTTTCAAGTGAAGAAGCATTTCACTTGCATTTCCCCCAACTTAGTCTACTGCATTCGTTGCTCCCAATGTGGTCTCCTCTACATTGGAGAGACCAAACGTAAACTGGGTGACCGCTTTGCAGAACACCTGCGGTCTGTCCGCAAGAATGACCCAAACCTCCCTGTCGCTTGCCATTTTAACACTCCACCCTGCTCTCTTGCCCACATGTCTGTCCTTGGCTTGCTGCATTGTTCCAGTGAAGCCCAACGCAAACTGGAGGAACAACACCTCATCTTCCGACTAGGGACTTTACAGCCTTCCGGACTGAATATTGAATTCAACAACTTTAGGTCGTGAGCTCCCTCCCCCATCCCCACCCCCTTTCTGTTTCCCCCTTCCTTTTTTTTCCAATAAATTATAAAGATTTTCCTTTTCCCACCTATTTCCATTATTTAAAAAAATTTTTTTTTAAATCTTTTATGCTCTCCCCACCCCCACTAGAGCTATACCTTGAGTGCCCTACCATCCATTCTTAATTAGCACATTCGTTTAGATAATATCACCAACTTTAACTTTAACACCTATGTGTTCTTTTGTACTACTGTTGTTGACATCTTTTGATGATCTGCTTCTATCACAACCACACCGCCCCCCTCCACCTCTCTCTCTCTCTCTCTCTCTCCGCCCCCCACACACACACCTTAAACCAGCTTATATTTCAACTCTTTCTTGGACTCGAACTCAAGTTCTGTCGAAGGGTCATGAGGACTCGAAACATCAATTCTTTGCTTCTCCGCCGATGCTGCCAGACCTGCTGAGTTTTTCCAGGTAATTCTGTTTTTGTTTTTGTTTTTGGATTTCCAGCATCCGCAGTTTTTTTGTTTTTTATCTCCACTATACCACACTGATCTGCTAAGTATTCCCAGCATTTTTGTTTTCAATTGCTATTTACTTAGATCCAGTGCACTTTGAACAAGATGTAGAGGCTTGGCCTAAGTAGCCAAGTGGTCATGGTACTGGTTTTGTAACCCCAAGATCAAGAGTTCAAATCTCACACTGGCAAACTATGAAACAATGTAACTTTATCTGAAAAAAACAGATGGAAACGTATTTGTACTCAAAAGAGTTACATCTTCAGCATTGCTACTGGGGAGACGCCCCTTTCGTGGCGCAGGGCCGTGATTGCCCTGCTGCCGAAGAAGGGGGATCTCCGCCTTCTTAAAAACTGGCGCCCGGTCTCCCTCCTCAGCACGGACTACAAAATCTTCGCCCGAGCCATGTCTTCTCAGCTTGGCACTGTGCTGGACCACATGATCCACCCTGACCAGTCCTACACCGTCCCGGACAGGACCATTTATGATAACATCCATCTGGTCCAGGACATCATCCACCATTCCCAGAGGGCTGGTCTGTTGAGCGCCTTCCTGTCTCTCGATCAGGAGAAGGCGTTCGACAGGGTGGATCATGAATACTTACTCGGAACTCTGCGAGCGTTCGGGTTCGGGACGCATTTTGTCGCCCGGATCCGACTTCTGTACACCGCCGCGGAGTGTCTAGTGAAGGTTAAGGGGTCCCTGACGGCGCCCCTTCGCTTTGGGAGAGGGGTACGTCAGGGCTGCCCCCTGTCTGGCCAGTTGTATTCTATTTGCGTGGAGCCTTTCCTGCGCCTCTTGCGGAGGAGGTTGTCGGGATTGGTTCTGCGCAGGCCGGGCATTGGGGTGGTCCTTTCGGCTTACGCCGATGACGTGCTCCTTATGTTTAGTGACCCGGCTGACCTGCGGAGGATGCGCGAGTGCCAGGAGGTCTACTCTGCCGCTTCTTCTGCCAGGATCAACTGGGGTAAATGTTCTGGACTCCTGGTCGGTCAGTGGCAGATGGATCCCCTACCCGAGGAGCTCAGGCCTTTCACCTGGATCAGGACCAGCCTCCTCTACCTGGGGGTCCATCTCTGCCCCACTGAGGAATCCTGGCCGGCGAACTGGCAGGAACTGGAGACGAAAGTCACCGCTTGCCTGCGGCACTGGACAGGACTGCTCCGAGTGCTGTCTTATCGTGGTCAAGTTCTGGTCATAAACCAGCAGATCGCTGCCATGTTGTGGTATCGGCTGGTCACTTTGACCCCTCCCCCGGAATTTGTCACAAGAATCCAGAGATTGTTAGTCGACTTCTTCTGGGACAAAAGGTTGCACTGGGTCACTGCCGAGGTTCTGAGTCTCCCGCTTAGGGAGGGTGGTCAGGCGCTAGTGTGCCTACGCACACAGGTGGCGACTTTCCACCTTCAGACCCTGCAGCGATACCTCTACGTCGAGCCTCCTCCTAGATGGTGTGCCCTGACGACGTATTTCTTCCGTCAGGTGCATGGCCTGAATTATGACGTGCAGCTCCTGTTTATAGAACAGCTGGGCCTCGGTGGCTCCTTGCAGGCGTTGCCCGTCTTTTACCAGGACCTGATCAAAGTCTGGAAAGTGGTCGCCTCGCGACGCAGCTCTCCCCCGTCAGGAGTAGTGGCTATCGTCAGAGAGCCGCTGCTCAGGAATCCGCCCCTCCGTCCTTTTCAGTGGTTGGTGGAGAGGAGGGCTGTGGCCGCAGGGGTGACCAGGATCGGGGACGTGCTGCGTGGCGGAGGACTGGGCTGGATGCTCCCGCAGGAGTTGGCGCGACGCGCGTCTGTGAGTGTCCAGGTCGCAGCCGATGCCATCCAAGTCCTGAGAACGGTCGTGCTGGGACCCGACGTTATTTTGGGTCTTGAGGTGACCCAGGTGCGTGGTGGTCTTCCGTCTGAACGTTCCCCTGTTCGGACAGAATTCCACATTGGCCCCAAGCCCTGAACCCTCCCTCGGGTGCTGGTGCCCCACAATATGAGCCGCCTCGGGGACATGCCCTCCGTGCCTTTTGGCACGGCAAAGAGGGGCTTTTTGTACGGACTGCTGCTGCACACCTTCCATTTTCTCGCCCTTGTCCATCGACCGGACATGCCCTGGCGTGCCTTGTTGCCGTCCAGCGGCGGAGGCCCCCGATGGGAGGCCCTCTACGGAGGTGTCCTCCCCCTTTCTATCGGGGACCTGGGTTGGAGGGTGTTGCATGCAGCAGTCCCCTATAGTAAGAGGATGCATAGGTTCACGGACTCTCAGGACACGTGCCCTTTTTGCGGTCTTGTGGAGTCCGTGGACCATGTATACATAGGGTGTTGTAAGCTGCACTCCCTTTTTAGTTATTTGAAAAACCTTTTATTGATGTTTTGTTTGCACTTCAGCCCCACTCTCCTGATCTCTGGGCACCCGGTGCGGAAGGGGGTCGGGAAGGAGGAGGACCTCCTCGTGAACCTGCTCCTGGGCCTGGCCAAGTTGGCCATTAACAGGTCCAGGCAGCGGGCGATCGACGGGGGTGTCCCGCCCAATTGTTTGTCCCTCTTCCGTGGCTACGTTCGCTGCCGGATGTCCCTGGAGAGGGAGCACGCAGTGTCTGCTGGCACTCTCGAGGCCTTCCGTGCTCGGTGGGCACCGCGGGGACTGGGGTGTTTTGTTGACCCCTTTAATCACATTTTGATTTAAAGTTTGTAAGGTTCCTTTAAACTTTTGTCCTTGGTTTTACAGCTGACCTGAATTAGGGGCTGTGCCTGATTTATCCCAATTTTGTTGATTTGATTTTCATTCAAGATTATCAAGAGTTGAAATCTCACAATGGCAAACTATGAAACAATGTAACTTCATCTGAATAGGAACAGATAGAAACGTGTTTGTACTCGAAAGAGTTACAAATAGTTGAACAAGATGTAAACTACTGACTAAGCACTTTCCTAAATATAAGGAACACTGAGCATGCTGTAAGCAGCACCTTTGATATGGGGCCTAATCATCTGAGAAAAATAAGCCTGTAAATAGCACATGCCTTTATTAATATGCAAATCACCCAACAAGTTCAGGAGATGAAGAAATAAAGAAGTACTGGAAAAACTCAGCAGGTTTGGCAGCATCTATGGAAAGAGAAGCAAGGTTTCGGATTAAATATGGCTCTTCTCCAGAACTGAAAGTGATGGGTTTGAAGCTTTTGAAAGGGGGAGGACGAACAGAGAGAAGATAATAGGTTAGGGGAGGGATTGAATGACAAAGTGTAATAGTACAACAGGCAAAGAGAGTGGTAATGGTTGTAATAAGGAAACAAATGATTTGCCCAGAGTGAGTGAATAACAGAATAATGAACAGTTTTATCCAAAAGCAAAAACATGAAAAACAAGATTCTGATTGGCAAAAACACAAGAATCAAAATGTGACACTGAGTTTATGGTCTGAATTTGTTGAACTCAATGCTGAGCCCAGAAAGCTGTAAAATGTGCCTCCAGCTTGTGTTGAGCTTCACTGAAACTTTGCAACAAAAATAAAAATACCTGGAAAAACTCAGCAGGTCTGGCAGCATCTGCGGAAAGGAACACAGTTAACGTTTCGAGTCCGAATGACCCTTCAACAGAACTCTGAAACTCTGCAGTAGGCTGAAGACAGAAAGGTGAGCTTCAGAGCAAGATAGTGAATTGAAATGGCAAGCAAGAGGGAACTCAGTGTCATGCTTGCGGACTGAGTGGAGGTGTTCCACATAGCAGTCACCCAATCTGCATTTGGTCTTCCCAGTGTAGAGGAAATGGTCATTGTGAGTAGCAAATACAGTATACTAAATTGAAAGAAGTACAGGGAAATTGCCGCTTTCCCTGGAAGGAGTGTTTGAAACCTTGGATGGTGAAGAGAGAGGAGGCAGAAGGACAGGTGTTACACATACCGTGAAATTTAAAACATTTTTTTTTTATCTGTTCACAGGATGTGGACGTTGCTGGCTAGGCCAGCATTTATTACCCTTCCGTAATTGCCCTTGAGAAGGTGGTGGTGAGCTGCCTTCTTGAACCGCTGCAGTCCCTGTGGTGTAGGTACACCCACAGTGCTGTTAGGGAGGGAGCTCCAGGACTTTGACCCAGCGACAGTGAAGGAACGGAGATATATTTCCAAGTCAGGATGGTGAGTGACTTGGAGGGGAACTTGCAGATGATGGTGTTTCCATGTGTCTGCTGCCCTTGTTGTTCTAGATGGTAGTGGTCGTGGATTTGGAAGGTGCTGTCTAAGGAAGCTTGGTGAGTTCCAGCAGTGCATCTTGTAGATGTTACACACTGCTGCTACTGTGTGTCAGTGGTGGAGGGGGTGAATGTTTGTAGATGTGGTGCCAATCAAGTGGGCTGCTTTGTCCTGGATGGTGTCGAGCTTCTTGAGTGTTGTGGGAGCTGCACTCATCCAGACAAGTGGAGAGTATTCCATCACACTCCTGACTTGTGCCTTGTAGATGGTGGACAGACTTTGGGGAGTCAGGAGGTGAGTTACTCACCGCGGGATTCCGAGTCTCTAATCTGCTCTTGTAGCCACAGTATTTATATGGCTAGTCCAGTTCAGTTTCTGGTCAATGGTAATCCCCAGGATGTTGATAGTGGGGGATTCAGTGATGGTAATGCCATTGAATGTCAAGGAGCAGTGGTTGGATTCTCTCTTGTTGGAGATGGTCATTGCCTGACATTTGTGTGGCAGGAATGTTACTTGCCATTGGTCAGCCCAAACCTGGACATTGCCCAGGTCTTGCTGCGTTTGGACATGGACTGCTTCAGTATCTGAGGAGTCGTGAATGATGCTGAACAATGTGCAATCATCAGCGAACATCCCCACTTCTGACCTTATGATGGAAGGAAGGTCATTGATGAAGCAGCTGAAGACGGTTGGGCCAAGGACACTATCCTGAGGAACTCCTGCAGTGATGTCCTGGAGCTGAGATGATTGACCTCCAACAACCACATCCATCTTCCTTTGTGCTGGGTATGACTCCAGCCAGCGGAGAGCTTTCCCCCTGATTCCTATTGACTCCAGTTTTGCTAGGGCTCCTTGATGCTACACTTGGTCAAATGCTGCCTTGATGTCAAAGGCAGTCACTCTCACCTCCATGCTGTTTGTCCATGTTTGAACCAAGGCTGTAATGAGGTCACAAGCTGAGTGGCTCTGGCGGAACCTAAACTGAGCATCAGTGAGTAGGTTATTACTAAGCAAGCGCTGCTGGACAACACTGTTAATGATCCCTTCCATCGTTTTATTGATGATGGAAAGTAGACTGATGGGGTGGTAATTGGCCAGTGTGGATTTGTCGTGCTTTTTGTGTAGGGGACATACCTGGGCAATTTTACACATTCTTGGGTAGATGCCAATATTGAGGTGTACTGTAGCAGCTTGGCTAGGGGCGCAGCAAGTTCTGGAACACAAGTCTTCAGTACTATTGCCAGAATATTGTCAGGGCCCATAGCCTTTGCAGTATCCAGTGCCTTCAGCTGTTTCTTGATACCATGTGGAGTGAATTGAATTGCCACCTGTGATGCTGGGGACCTCTGGAGAATGCAAAGATGGATCATCCACTGGGCACCTCTGACTGAAAATTGTAGCAAATGCTTCAGTTTTATCATTTGCACTGAATTGCTGGGCTCCCCCCTCATTGAGGATGGGGATATTTGTGGAACCTCTTCCTCCAGTGAGTTGTTTAATTGTCCACCACCATTCACGGCTGGACATGGTAGGACTGCAGAACTTCGATCTGATCCATTGGTTGTGGAATAGTTTAGCTCTGTCTATCACTTGCTGCTTATGCTGTTTGACACGCCTGTGTTATAGCTTCACCAGGTTGACACCTCATTTTTAGATATGCTTGGTGCTGCTCCTGGTAGGCCCTCCTGCACTCCATTGTTGATCCCCTGGCTTGATGGTAATGGTAGAGTGGGGAGAGGCTGGGCCATGAGGTTACAGATTGTGGTCGTGTACAATTCTGCTGCTGCTGATGGCCCACAGAGCCTCATGGATGCCCAGTCTTGAGTTGCTAGATCTGTTTGAAATCTATCTCACTTCGCACGGTGGTAGTGCCACACAACATATGGAGGGTATCCTCAATATGAAGGCAGGACTTCGTCTCCACAACGACTATGCGATGGTCACTCCAACCTATACTGTCATGGGCAGATGTATCCGCGACAGGCAGGTTTGTGAGAATGAGAATAACACTGTTTTTCCCTCTTGTTGGTTCCCTCACCACCTGCTGCAGACCCAGTCTAGCAGCTATGTCATTGAGGACTCTGCCAGCACGGTCATTAGTGATGCTATCAAGCCCCTCTTGGTGATGGACATTGAAGTCCACCACTCTGAATACATTCTGTGCCCTTGCTACTCTCAGTGCCTCCTCCAAGTGATGTTCAACATGGAGGAGTACTGATTCTTCAGCTGAGGGAGGGCAGTACATGGTGATCAGCAGGAGGTTTCCTTGCCCATGTTTGACCTGATTCCATGAGACTTCATGGGGTCTGGAGTCAATGTGGAGGACTCCCAGGGCAACTCCATCCCAACTGTATACCACTGTGCCGCCACCTCTGCTGTGAATGTCCTGATGGTGGGACAGAACATACCCAGGGATGGTGATGATGGTGTCTGGGACATCGTCTGTCAGGTACAATTCCATGAGGATGACTATGTCAGGCTGTTGCTTGACTAGTCTGTAAGACAGCTCTCCTCATTATGGCACTTGCCCCACAGATGCTCATAAGGAGGACTTTGCAGGGTCGACAGGGCTGGGTTTGCTGTGTCGTTACCTGTGCCTAGGTCGATGCCAGGTGGTCCATTCAGCTGCATTCCTTTTACACTTTTTAGCAGATTGATACAACTGAATGGTTTGCTAGGCCATTTCAGAGGGCAGTTAACAGCCAACCACATTGTTGTGGGTCTGGAGTCACATGTAGGCCAGACCAGGTAAGGACGATACATTTCCTTCCCTACAGGACATTAGTGAACCTGGTGGGTTTTTACAACAATTGACAATGGTTTCATCATCATCATTAAACTTTTAATTCCAGATTGTTATTGAATTCAAATTCCACCACCTGGCATGGTGGGATTCGAACCCGGGTCCCCAGAGCATTACCCTGGGCCTCTGGGTTACTGGTCTGGATTGCATGTGAAGGTGTCCTGGGAAGGGGACAAAGTGTTGGGAGGTGATTGGGGAGTGGACCAGGATGTCATGGAGGGAATGCTCCCTTTGGAACGTTGACAGGGGAGGGGAGGGGAAGATGTGTTTGGTGGTGGCACACTGGAAATGGTGGAGGATGACCTTTGGGATGGGGAGACTGGTGTGCAGGAAGGCACGGATAAGGGGAACCCTATTGTTGCCCTGGGAGTGAGGGGAAGGGTGAGAACAGAAGTGGGTCAGACACAGATGAGAACCCTGTTAGCCACAGTTGGGTGGGAGGGGTGAAATCCTTGGCTGAGGGATAAAGGGAAGATATATCAGAAGCTCTGTTGTGGAAGGTTGCATCATCAGAACAGACGCAATGGAGGTGGTGAAACTGGGAGAATGAATGCAGCCCTTACAGGAAGCAAGCTGTGAGGAGGTGTAGTCGAGGTAGATGTGGGAGCCAGTAGGTTTATATTAGTAGACACTCTATCCCCAGAAATGGGGACAGAGAGGTCAGAGAAAGGAAGGGGAGAGTCAGAGATGGACCATGTGAACGTGAAAGAAAGGAGGAAATTGGAAGCAAAGTTGAAAAAGTTTTTGAGTTCCAGGCGAGAGCAGGAAATGACACCGATACAATCATCAATGTGCCAGAGTAAGAGTTGGGGGATGGGGCCCAAGAAGGACTGGAACAAGCAAAGTTCTACATAGCCCATAAGAAGACAGGTATAGCTGGGACCCATATGGGTACCCATGGCCACAACTTTATTTCAAGGAAGTGCAAAAAGTTGAAGGAGAACGTGCTCAATGAGAGAATAAGTTCAGCCAGTCAGGTGAGGGTGGTAGTCAGTGGGGATTTTTTGGGCTTCTTTTCAAGGAAGAAATGGAGAGCTCTCACCCCGTCCTGGTAAGGGATGGAGGTGTCAAGAGACTGAATGTCCATAGTGAAGAGGAGATGGTTAAGGCCAGAAAATTGGAAATGTTGAAATGTAGGACATCAGAGGAATAACTAATGTAGGTGGAGACTAAACAATGGAAAAAAATGGAGTCAAGATAGGAAGAGATAAGATTAGTGGGGCAGGAACAGGCTGAAACAATGGGTCAATCAGAGCAGTCCTGTTTATACAAACATACGAATAAGGAGCAAGAAAAAGCCATTTGGCCCCTCGAGGCTGCTCCATCATTCAATAAGATCATCGATTATCTGATAGTAACCTCAAATCTGCATCCTGCCTACCCCCGATAACCCAACACCCCCTTGCTTACCAAGAATCTATCCACCTCTGCCTTAAAAATATTCAGTCTCTGCTTGCACTGCCTTTTCAGGAAGAGAGTTCCAGAGACTCACGATCCTCTGGGAGAAAAGTTTTTTTGCCTCATCTCCATTTTAAATGGGCGACCCCTTATTTTTAAACAGTGACCCCTAGCTCTAGATTCTCCCACAAGAGGAAACATCCTCTCCACATCCACCCTGTCAAGTCCCCTCAGGATCTTATGTTTCAATCAAGTCACCTCTTACTCTTCTAAACTCCAGTGGATACAAGCCTCGCCTGTCCAACCTTTCCTCATAAGACAGCCCGCCCATTCCAGGGATTAGGCTGGGAAACTTTCTCTGAACTGCTTCCAACGTATTTTATGGATTTTATGGATTCTGAGAAGGAGATAGAAGCGAGCTGTTTGGGGTTGGGGGACAATAAGGTGGGAAACTGCGGGAGGAAGACCTCCAGAGGAAATGAGGTCAGGGACAGCCCTGGAGACAGTGGCTTGGCGGTGGAATCGTCAGCTTCCGTTGGCAGGCATGTTTGGCAGCGTGAGCAGACATTCTGGTGGGAAGACCAAAAATCGGTTTCACGCCATCGTGAAGGCAGTTTGCAGTCACCCACGCTGCCTGTCAATGGTGGGCCTCGTCTCCTGCCATCCAACGTCGGGAATGTAACTTTAACGCATTTACATTGCATCATTGTGCCTGCACGCTGGAGTCATCACCCCCTTCATCAAATTTACCTCCCAGCGTGACTTCTGACCGTGTGATTTATGGCTGCCTTTAAAAGGTGTGCACCTGGCAAGCTGAACTTCAAGGGGAACTTGGAGGTGAAAGTACACAACCTTACGCAGCACTCGTGAGGATCACCCCGTAGGACACCAAGGGAGAGGCACCATGCATTCAGTGGGGGCACAGGCAAGTCACTTTTACACACCTGGCTTACAGTGTGGTGCAGGGGCAAGGGCTGTAGTGCAGTTGGGGGTGGGGTGGTGCAAGGCAGCACAGACTGATGGAAGTACACAGAGCAATGCCGGGCGGAGGGGCAGGGAGCGGCCCCACACTTGGGAAAGCTTGTCAAAAGTGAGCGTTCTTCCACAGCTGAGACCACTCAGCAGCAGCTCCATTGACATGCTTGGAGTCAGGCTTCTGAGGCATTTCTGCCCACTCGATCAATGCAAATGCTCCAGGGCTTTTCACCCCTCGGGTGCAGGCTGCAAATTAACCTGCTTTTTAGGGGGCAGCAGGACCATTGGATGACTGGGCAAGTTGTAGAATCCTCTTGTGAAAGCTGGCCATGGAGCAGCCATTTTCTGTTTTTATTTCTCTTTCCCTCTCCTTGATTCTCCTTCTTCACATAATTTGATTTATCCGTGGTTCCTCTGTTCCTTTCTCAATCCTTGGACCTTATTGTTGAGGAGACTGTTGGTTCAATCGTTTACTGAATTGCAGACATTGCATGACCTTCACAGCATTGATATCAGCTTGCCCCTCATGAAAGGGGCAACACTAACAATTTCAAACCGAAGGTTTCAGAAAAATATCTAACCAATGCTGCAAGATGTCCTGATTCAGCAAGGTTTTGCCTAATGAGTCAGAATTTACTGTAGCCTTTGTTGATCTTGCACTTGCCAGTTTAATGTCCCTTAACCTCTATCACCTTCAAGTCCCTCTCTGAGCTACAATAAAACTGACTTGGTCATATGTCACCATTCTTTAACTGTTGCTGGGTCAAAATCAAATCACCCCGTAAGTAACTACATCTTCACCATGTGGGCCGCAGTCTTTCAAGAAGGCAACCTAGCACCATTTTCTTAAGGAAAATTAGGGATGGGCAATAACTGTTGACCTTACCAGCAACTTTCGCATCCCAAGAAAGAATATATATGGAACAAATAACATACAACTTCCTACCCATCGACAGGCATGCTTCCAATTATAGGCATTTTTAATGCTGGGAGCTTAACCACAGTATTGAAATGAGGTTGTCCACAGAAATATATATATATGATCATTTTGCTAAAGGTTGTTCCCACAAAGTCTGATGTTCAGTGAAGTGTCAGCTTGACCAAGCATCTAGATTGCTGAATATATGTTCAGAATAAAATAAAGTTAACAATGATAAATTTTATTCTGAACCATTTTTACATTTTCTCAAAGCATTCCCCAGAAATGAGGCCAACAATTGTTATGAGTCATGCAGCAAAAAATTGGAACGTTCAATGTAAAATCACTTTTTAAACTGTTTGCACTGCCCTGATGTTTCCCTTCTGAGGAACCACCACCTAAAGGAGCCTAAAGGAGACAAGAGGTTCCAGTGAAACGGAATGAAGAGACATATAAAATGATGCTGGAGATTCTACTCCCATGCCTGAAACGTGCTGATGGTTCAATGGAGTTAATTACCACACACCAACAATATTTTAACTGAGTGCAGGTAGTTCTGGCAAGTCCGAGGATTGTGACTGCCATAAACCTAGCTTCTAGTTTTTTTTTTGAAGATTGTGCTTAAAATTGAAGGTGATTCTTTCATTAGAACAATCATTTCTCAGCTTTCTAACTTAGCTTTTTTGACATACAGTACTCACAACAGCCTATTAACAATATTAACAGAAGAACATTTAATGACTAAGATGGAGGCATTGCTGGATCTGGTGCCTGGGAATGAGGTGGACCAAGTGTATATGGGGGAACACATATCGTAAAGTTTAGATCAATAATAGAGATGAATAATCTAAAGCAGAACTTCTAAATTGGAAGAGGACTAAATTCACTGGGATGAGAGGGGATCTAGCCAGGGTTAAATGGAATCAAAGATTGACAGGAAAAACTGAAATAGAACATTGGGTGACCTTTAAGGAGGAGATTTTTCAAGTAGATTTCAAGGAGACAAGAAGGAAGAAGACTAAAGCCAGGTTCCTTGGATGACAAAGGAGATAGAGAATATGATGAAACAAAGAAAGAGGTGCTGGGGGATTGGAAAATAACAAATGTGACACACTTACTAAAGAAAAGGTGTGAGGATGTTTCTAGTAACTACAGGCCAGACAGTTTAACATCAGTGATGGGGAAGATTTTGGAAACAATAATCTGGGACAAAAATTAACAAGCACTTGGAGAAGTTTGAGGCAATGAAGGAAAGTCTGACAAATCTCATTAAATGATTTGATGAAGTAATAGAGGAGGTCAAGGAAGGGGATGCAGTGAATGTTTTCTATATGCTTTTGGCATGGCACCATATAAAAAGCTGGTTAACAAAACTGAGGCTTATGGAATAGGAGGATCAGTGTCAGTGTCAATAAATAGCTTAAGGACAGAAAACAGCTAGTAAATGGTTATTTTTCAGACTGGAGGATGGTAGACAGTGGTGTTGCCCAAGGATCAGTGTTAGGATCACTGCTTTTTCTGTCACGCCCTGTTTTAATAAGCTCGTGTGAAGGATATTGGCAGGGATGGATGGGTGGGTAGGGGGAAGGGAGTGGGAGGAAGGGGGTTGGTGGGTTTCATTACATTTAAGGCACCATTTACATATAAGGTGTTTTGGATATAGGGATACATAGTAAAATTTAAAAATTTGCCGATTGTACCAAACTTGGGGGTATGGCAAACAGTGAGGATGATACCAATCAACTGCAACAGGGCATAGTTGGCTAGCAGAATGGAGAGAGAAGTGAGAATGGAATTTAATACAGAGGAGGATGAGGTGATAAATTTTGTCAGAAGGAATAATAGAAACATTATATACATAACGTCATGGTTCTAAAGAATGCATGCAGATAGAGGAACCCTGGGGTTCAAATGCTAGGCCTCTGATGATGATAGGGCATAGTGAGAGAATAGTTAGCAAAGCATTATTTTTTATTTATTCATTCACAGACTGTGGGTGTCACTGTCTAGGTCAGCATTTATTGCCCATTCCTAATTGCCCTTGAGTAGGTGGTGGTGTGCCACCTTCTTGAACTGCTGCAGTCTATGTGGGTATAGTTACATGCACAGTGCTGTTCGGGAGAGAGTTCATAGATTTTGACCCAGCGACAGTGAAGGACCGGTGATATATTTCCAAGTCAGGATGGCGTGTGACTTAGTGGGGGACTTGCAGGTGGTGGTGTTCCCATGTATCTGCTGCCCTTGTCCTTCCAGGTGGTTGAGGTGCTGCAGTGCATCTTCTCCATCTGTAAACATCCCCACATAGGACCTTATGAAGGAGGGAAGGTCGTTAATAAAGCAACTGAAGATGGCTGGGCCTAGGACACAACTCCGAGGAACTCCTGCAGCGATATCCTGGAACTGAGATGATTGATCTCCAACAACCACAGCCATTTTTCTCTATGCTAGGTATGACTCCAACCAGCAAAGAGTTTTCTGCCTCATTCTCAATTGACTCCAGTTTTGCTAGGGCTCCTTGATGCCACACTCGGTCAAATGCTGCCTTTATGTCAAGGGCCGTCACTCTCACCTCACCTTTTAAGTTCAGCTCTTTTGTCCATGTTTGAACCAAGGTTGTAATGAGGTCAGGAGATATTGGCTCTGATGGAACCCAAACTGAGCATCAGTGAGCAGGTTATTGGATTCAGTTTTGATTGGCTTGTTTATTAACAAAGGGTATATTTAAACTGGCCACAAATAATAGGAGATTTTGAGCTTCATAAATGGAAGTATAGAATACAAAAGCAGGGGAAGTTACACTGACCCATTATAAAGCTAGGCCACAACTGGAGTATTGCATTCGGTCTGATCACCGCATGAGGCAGTCACCAGAATGGTTCCAGGGATGAGGGATCTCAGCTACAAGGTTAGATTGGAGAAGCTGGTTCTGTTCTCCTTGGCCAAAGGAGGTTGAGGAAGAGCGGATAGAAGTGAACAAAGTTGTGACAGGTTTAGATAAGGTAGACGAAGAAAAAAATGTTCCATCAGCTGATGGTACGAAGACTAGACGGGACACAGATTTAAGATTTTAGGCAAGAGATACAAGGATAGCATGAGGAAGATCCATTTTAGGCAACAAATGGTAATGAGCAGGAAATTGCTGCTGAGGAAGTTGGTGGAAAAGAAGACGATCAATTATTTCACAAATAAATTGAATAGGTCTTGAACGAAATAAACCTGCAGGATTACAGGGATGCAGCGCTGGGGGTGGGGGGGGGT
The DNA here is from genome assembly GCF_017639515.1 of Carcharodon carcharias. Classification (NCBI taxonomy): domain Eukaryota; kingdom Metazoa; phylum Chordata; class Chondrichthyes; order Lamniformes; family Lamnidae; genus Carcharodon; species Carcharodon carcharias. Next base: position 94,943,084 of record NC_054485.1, read on the forward strand.
GTGCGGTGGGGGGGCTGCGGGGGGTGGGGGGGGTGGGGGGTGGAGAGGGGGAGGTGGGTGGTTGGGGGGGTGGCAAATGGGACAACAGTGAGCCAGCATGGACTCGATGGGCCAAGTGATCTCCTCCTGTACTGTTATGATTCTATGACTCTGTATGACATATTTGTATAATATTTTTGTGACTACTATGTTAAGCCTGGAGTTAACACATTTGTTTTAAATATATTAATGCTCAAATATTGCTTAGAAAAATGCTGGAGCAGCACATATTAGCTCACATCACCAACAATGATTTCTGAGCTATTGACACATCACAGAATCACATAATGATTGTGAACTTTTAATGATCGTTTGTGGCATCCTTTGAATGGAAGAGAATAGAGAGGCTGTCCAAGTTTGATCTGCTGCTTTATTAAACATGGGGTAGATTTTAACTTTCCACCCAAATGTGAAACTGCTGTCGTAGATCAGCTGCTGGTTAAAAATGTTTAACTTTCCTCACCTTTTTCCCACATTCCTCACCTTTTTCCCACATTTCTTCATATTATTAGTCTGCAACTGAATACCTATCGGGGGTTTAAACATCTAATTTATTCTGCATTTGTAACAAATAAAATTTCACGTGCTAAGAGTTATATTGTTTGCTTATTTCCTACTCTGCCCTGAGTGTTTGGGGCAGTTTATTCCTGAGAAAAAGGACATGCTCTCAAACATGCTCTCCAGTGATGCAGCTCCACCAGAGTGGTCAAACTGGACATAGGGACGATGTTGAGGAGAACCCTGGAGCTGGTCAGGTTAGCTTGGCGCAGGTACTCGGGGAGCCAACTCAGGCCCAGCTCTGCATCCACCACCAGGCCCCAGTGTAAGCCTTTCAGCAACAGATGTTTGCCTGGTTCCCCGGCTCAAAGAAACGCTCCAGGATCAGGTGACTGTCCAGTGCCGTTCCAGCACGAAAGATGGAAAGCATAAGAAACAGAAAAAAACCCAAACTCCAGCAAGCAAGCAAAACAAAGGGGGGTGGGGGGAGAGAGAAACAAAAAATAAACACAGCAGCTGCATTGCTGAACCTCCCCATGGAGTGGAGAAACCACAAATCCCCTACAACTCGATAGCATTTGAAAAATTCTGGAGACATCAGGAAGATGACCACAAAATTTCCCAGCACAAATTGGAATGCCAAGCTTAACATTGATGGTGGGGTAACTTTTAGGAATGATAATTCGAGGCAAAATCAATCATCACTTGAGCAAATTCAGGAAAAAGCCAGCACAGATGTGGATAAGTCATTGATGGTGGCAGGACAGGTTGAGACAACGGTTAATAAATCATTCGGTATCCTCAGCTTTATTATTAGGGGCATAAAGTACAAGGTATTAGGAAATAGAGATGATTTAAGCAAGTTATATTGGTATTTGTGGGTTTTAGGAATGAGTTTAGCTTTAAAGTTTAAGTTTGATATGTATTTCTGTATCCGTGTTAAGAAAAGGTCAAATTGAGTTTTAGTTTCACTTTAATAGGTGCTTGCATTTCTAATGAGAGTTTTATGACTGTAAGCTAAGTTAAACAAACAAGAGTAGAAGAATTGGGTTGTCGCCTAGCAACCGGGATCCAGAGAGGCAGTTCCCTCCCACAAACACATGCAGAAAAACTAAAGAAACAGCAGTTTTAAGTTCAGTTTGAGCCAGGACTCCAGAGAGACTGGCACTGGGAGAGGGATTTGCAGATTTCCCAAAAGAAGCAAAAGGTCCCAAAGCCAAAGGAGTGAGACAGAAACAGGGGAAAGTCCCAAGCAACAAAAATAGAAAATGCTGGAAAAACTCAGCAGATCTAACAGCATCTGTGGAGAGAGAGAAAAAAACCAGAGTTATTGTTTCGAGTCCGTATGACACATCTTAACAAGGAGGTAGATGCTACCCAAGCCATGGTGACAGACGAAGAAACTATGACTAGAAGGGTTCACAATTGATAAGGAGGAAGTGTTGAATAGACTGTCAGTACTTAAAGTTGACAAGGCACTGGGACCAGACGAGATGCATCCAAGGATATTGAAGGAAGTGAGGTTAGAAATTGCAGGGGCACTGGCCATAATCTTTCAGTCTTCCCTAGATTCAGGGGTGGTGCCAGAGGACTGGAGAATTGCAAACATTATGCTCTTGTTCAAAAAAAGGTTGTAAGGATAAGCCCGCAATTACAGACCAGTCTGTTTAACTTCAGTGGTGAGCAATATTCTAGAAACAATTATTCAGGATAGAATTAGTAGACACATGGAAAAATATGGGTTGATAAGAAAGGGCCAGCATGGATTTCTAAAAGAGAAATCGTGCTTAACTAAATTACTGGGGTTTTTTGAAGACGTAATAGAAAAGGTTGATAGGGTAATGCAGTTGATGTGGTGTACATGGAATTTCAAAAGGCATTTGATACAGTGCCACACAACAGACTTGTGAGAAAAGTTCTTGTTCATGGAATAAAAGGGACAGTAGCAACGTGGATACAAAATTGGCTGAAAAATAGGAAGCAGAGAGTAATGGTCAATGGATGTTTTTGGGGTTGGAGGAAAGTTTGTCGTGGAGTTCCCCAGGGGTCAGTATTGGGACCCTTGCTTTTCCTAATATATATTAATGATCTAGATCTTGGTGTGCAGGGGACAGTTTCAAAGTTTGCGGATGATATGAAACTTGGGAGAGTTGTGAACTGCGAGGAGGATGGTGTGGAACTTCAAGAGGACATTGACAAGTTGGTGGAATGGGTAGATATGTGGCAGATGAAGTTCAATGTGGAGAAATGTGAGGTGATGCATTTTGGTAGGAAGAACATGGACAGACAATATAAAATGAGGGGTGAAGTATTGAAGGGGGTGCAGGAGCAGAAAGACTTGGGTATATATGTGCATAGATCATTGAAGGTGGCAGGACAGGTGGGGAGAGCAGTTAATAAAGCATATAGTATCCTGGGCTTCATTAATAGGGGCATAGAATACAAGAGCAGGTAGGTTATGCTGAATAAGACACTAGTTAGACCTCAGCTGGAATATTGTGTACAGTTCTAGGCACCATATTATAGGAAGGATGTGAATACATTGGAGAGAGTGCAGAAGAGGTTTACAAGAATGGTTCCAGGGATGAGAAACTTCAGCTATTAGGATAGATTGGAGAGGTTGGGACTGTTCTCCTTGGAGAAAAGAAGGCTGAGATGAGATCTGATAGAGATGTTCAAAATCACGAGGGGGTTGGAAGATAGGGAGAAACTGTTCCCACTCATAATAGGATCAAGAACAAGAGGGCACAGATTTAAAGTGATTTGCAAAAGAAGCAAATGTGATGTGAGAAAAAACTATTTAACACAATGAGTGGTTTGGGCCTGGGATGTACTGCCTGGAAGTGTGGTGGGGGCAGGCTGATTTGAGGCATTCAAGGGGGCATTAGATGGTTATTTGAATAGAAACAACGTGCAAAGGTCCAGGGAAAAGGCAGGGCAATGGCACCAGGTCAAAATGCTCATTTGGAGAGCCGGTGCAGACATGATGGGCCGAATGGCCTCCCTCTGAGCTGTTAAGATTCTTTGACTCCGTGCCGACAGACTTCTAGAGCTCATGGAATAAGAGGAACAGTGGCAGCATTCGTACGAAATTGGCTGGGTGCCAGGAAACAGAGAGCAATTGTGAACATTTGTTTTTTTGCAGACTGGAGGAATGTTTATAGTGGAGTTCCCCAGGGATCGGTGTCAGCATCCAATGACCTGGGCCTTGGTGTGCAGGGCACAGTTTCAAACTTTGTTGGAAGAAATGAGACTCGGAGGTGTAGCATGCCAAATATCGTGAACTATGAGGAGGTTAGTGGAGAACTTCAAAAGGACATAAACATGTTGGTGGAATGTATGGACAAGTGCCAGATGAACTATAATGCAGAGAAATGTAGAGTCATTCATTTTGGTGGGAAGAGTGCAGAGAGACAATAAAAAATAAAGGGCACAATTCTAAAGCAGCGTGCAGGAGCAGAGGGACTTGGGTATATATTGGCACACACCATTGAAGATGGCAGGAGAGGTTAAAGAAAGGGTTAATAAATCACATAAGCATCCTGGCCTTTGTAAATAGGGGAATAGAATACAAAGCCAAGCAAATCATTTCCATTTCTTTTCCACAACAATAACCAGTTTCAGAGGAATATTTCTCACCACTGTTGTGAGAGATTTTATCAGACATAGTTGAAAATCAAATTTTTAAACCTGTGACTTACTGTACAGAGAAATAGAACCTGACATTGGAAGGAACAAAACAGGTAAGCACCCAATGGCTCAAGGTCACCCATTTCTCATATGACCTTCCCACCAGGTTCCCGCCCACCCAACCTCTCTGTAATTTTCCATGGGCGAGGCCTAGGCCTGTCTGCCCGCTCTCCTCCACCACCACCCCCACATTGAGGCCCTTAATTGAGGCCAATTATTGACGCCTAAGGGCTGCTTCCCGCCAAGCCTCAGTTTTCAAGCTGGCAGGAGGAGTTCAGGGGCAGCGGGAAGCCCGAAAAGTAACCCCGTTCAGGCCTCCAGCAGTGTGGGAGGGGAAGCGCCTCCATCGTCAGCCTCCTTTTAGCATTGGATGCCCACTCCAAAAAAGGACTGGCCCCTGCAGGTCCTCCCTGCCTCCCTGACCCCTCTACCAACATCGCGCCCCCCCCCCCCCCATCCCCTTCTGCCAGCCCCTCTGGGCCTCACTTCCCCATCCTGCCCTGAAACCCCCAAATCTCACCTGGGCCAAGATATCTTGGATGGCAGGGTTTCCTGTTCTGCCATCCAAAGAGTCAACTGGCTACAGGCAGGGCTTCTGCCCTCACTCTGGAGGAAGTCCCACCTTAGAGAGCAGGATTGGCTGGGGGCTTTCGAGTCCCTGCAGCGAAAGAAGCTGCAGTGGACAGAAGAGGAAGTTCCTGAAGGTGTTGGTGCCTGAGTCCCAGGATTGGACAGAAAGGTGAGCTTTTGGGGTCTTGAAGCAAGGGGTGGGGGGCGTAGGGAAAATGGGAGTGTGGAAAGTGGGTGACTGGGTTGTTGGGAGAGAGGCTGGGGGGAGGGAGGTCCAGCAGCCATTAGACCTTAAAGTTGGGGGGAGGGGGTGTGGTGGAAGGGGTTGCACCTGAAGTTAGAAGGGGTCATCTGAAGGAGATGGGGTGGGGGGAGGGGGGGATAGATCGGAATGTGGAACTCGAGACACAGGCAGATTGGCCAAGATTTGTTGAATGGTGGAGCGGGCTCAGGAGGTCGAATGGCCTCCTTCTGCTCCTCCTTCGTATGTTCGTATGTGCCTCACCGCACCCCCCCCACCCCACCCCACCCCACCCCACCCCACCGCCTCTGCTGCCACCCTTCCTGCCCACTGCCGAATCATTTTCGGGCTTTCCCCACACCCGGGAAATCCTCCCGCTAGCCTAAAAATTGAGGCTGGGTGGGAAATGGAATTGGCCACGTAAGGGCCTCAACTGTGGCGGGCGGCCTGTCCGAACCTCGTTCACCCTAACGTAAAAATCACTGAGAGGTCGGAGCAGGCAGGAAGCCTGTTCCTTCCAATTAACGCTCCCCCCCACACCCCCCCAAGCTTAAAACCCCGCCGATGGGGGAGCGTGAACTTCAGGCTCTGGTTCCTGCCTTCCTGGGACTTCACTGGGGACCGCTTGCTGTCCCAGTCCTGTCCACTGTAAATCATGTTGACCAGCAGCCCTCTGAGGTGGGGAGCTAAAGTCCTGCTGCCAGCCAATTAATGCTTGTTGGAGCATTAAATGACTATGGGGCAGGCAGTATCAGTGGCGATGTGTTCTCCGCTGACCTCCTCAGATGGTGGGAAGGCAAACTCCACCACCTTAAAAATTCTGGCCCAGGAAATCCAATTTTTTCACAGCTGAACTCAGAGATTTGGCTTCAGGCTTGGAGGGTATTTAAAAATACTTTTAAGCCTTTCAGTCCTTGCAAAGCTAAGGTGCCACAGCCTTTCTCTGTAGCCGTTATCTTGTCAATGTTATTCTTCAGATTGCCCCTGGTGTCTTCTGAGTTTTGGGATTAAAGGGTTTCAGTGTCAGAGAGTCACGTAGCCAATGGCCATTGCTATAGAATCGAACTTGGGGTTAGCTGGTCTCATCAGCTTTCCTTTGTTACATTGTAAACCGGGCGACACGGAGCAGAATTTTGCCTTTGGCGGTGGGGCAAATGGGGGTAATCAGGAAGCCGACTGCTGCCTCCGATCAGGTCCGCACCACGATTTGACGCTGGCAGGCCCAGCGTGGAACACGAGCGGCACCGCTCAGATCTACCTGTGCGAGCTGGGGGCTAGCGGGCCGAGCATGAACTTTGCACATGGGCGCGCGTGAGCGCCTCATAATCTCCCTGAGGCACAGAGCTGCCTCAGGGAGATGAAGCGCTGTTTGAAACAAAAATTTAAAAAAATAAAAATGTCATAAAACATGTCCCTCGGATGACTCTGTCACGTGAGCAGGGACATGTTTTTGATTCAAGCGTAAAATTTTTATTTGATTTTTGTTTGCTTTAGGAAACCTCATCCCGCCTGCCCATCAACCGTTAGGTTGGCGTAAATTTGAATTTAATTAGCTTTTTAATGGGCTTAACAGGCCTTTCAATTGTCGGCGGGTGTGCTGCCAACTCCAGTGCGTGCCCGCCGAGCGAAATATCGTGGGACTGCACGGTGATGTCGGGACGCTTGCCTGAGGTCATAGCGTGTCATTTTACGCTCGGCCTGGTCGGGGTGTACCCGCCCGCCGAGCTTAATATTCTGCCCATAGTGTGGAGTCTTGTTGAGGCATCAGGGGGTCTTGCCTGCTGGTGTTGGAAACCCCCCACCCCTGCCTCTTTTCAGGAAGGCCCACCAAACCACATGCCAATCAGGCAGTGCTGAGACCAGCGATGGGTCTTGCCCTGGAATCAAGTCGCTTGGATGGGAGTCTTGCCTACTGAAATCAGTCAACCAATCAGAGGATGCATTATGTAATGGATTGTATGACCAGAACATTTGGCCCGATAGTTAATGATTTTAAAGCCCTTAAAGTTCATTACTGACCTGGCCATATATCTCCCTTTCAAGCCTCCTGCAATCCAGCCAAAAGCTTTTACTATTTTGGTACTGTCCTCTTATGCACGCTTCCCATTTCAAGCCTCGATCCTCAGTGGTAGCATCTTCTGGCCTCATGCCACCACACTTTGGATCATTCTCCTAAGCCACCTTCTCCTTGCTCCCACCCCACTCTCTGAAGCCCTGTTGAAACACTAGGCGTTCAAACTAGCAATCAATCACTGATTCTGATTCCACTATTCAGTCCATTTTGGGATCTAATTCCACCGAGTTGTTTTGCTACTTTAAGGTATAATCAGTGAAACTAAAGAAAGCTGTCAGGGAATATTTGCCCACTTTAACCTATTTGGCCATGCACATTGGATAACTGGCTATCAGAGCTATATCCTACTCTCTGTGCACCTGTACAGTGTTGTGTATTGTACATCAGAACATGGGAGCTATATCCCACCCTCTGTAGAATGGGCTGTATTATCTATCGAACTGTGGGAGGTATATCAACTCCGTAGCACAGTACATTACATGAAAGATCAATTAAACAGTGTGAAAGTTTCATTTCAATTTCATCTGCAAGGCATCAAACAGTTTCAGAGTAATGCTGTGGGAGATGTTATCAGACATATTTGTAAACCCCATGTGTAAATCAGGTTTGGACTGACCATACAGGGAAATAGAAGCTGAAATTTGAAGAACCAAACAGGTAAGCACCCAATAACTCAAAGCCATACATTTCGAGCATAGCCAATCAGGGAACAGTGGATACATCTCAACTTGCAAGGAAAACAATAGACAAATGACAATGAAATCAACAGGTTGGTGTAACGTGCTGAGCCAGTTACCCAATTCTCAATGTGAAGCAATATCTGCCATCTGTATTTGTGCTCATCCCTGGGACAAGGTGCTTACTCTATTGCCCTCAGGGGCGAGAGTGGTTGAAGCTAAAAAAGGTCTGAAAATTAGTGGCAGGGGACATAAAGGTCTGAAAAGTGTTGGTGAGAAGGAATCATGTAATTATAGCACTTTTATCATCTGTGGTGAAAAGCAAATGCTTCTAGGTCACCTCAAATGAGTGATATCTTCAAATTTCAGGTGTGTAGAAAGATTAGTTAGCGATTTTTTTTTACCTTCTTTTACTGCCAAGACTGTGGACCGATACATTTGTATAAAATCAGCCAACCACCTTCCCCACACAATCACTCATCCCTTCCTCCCCACCCACCCCACTCACTCAACTCTCCCCTCCCTCCCCAATCCCCATTTTCATCCTTCTTTCCCTCCCTCCACACCCACCCCTCACTCACCCAGACCCCCTTCACTCTTCCCATCCTCATCCTCCAACCTCCCCATCCCACTTGGATTTCTCGAATTTACTCGGACTCAGCTCCTCGTCGCTGCTGCTGCTCCTGCTGTCCCTGGGCGGCTGTGGCTCCTCCTCGGCCAGCGCCACTTGGATCCACACTGCCAGGAAAGGGAAAGCTGCTGCCCCATGGGGTATCAGCTTGAGGCCCTGATCGCTCAGAATCTAGTGGGGCGGGGAGTGCAGCCTCCTCCGTCACTAGGGCTGGGGTCCTAGGTGGCACAAAACAGCAACGGCTGCCAAGGGTGGGATGTGGCAGAGAACATGGCTGCCTGGAATCTCCCTCCCTTCCCCCACCCACAGCGTTGGGGCTGGAGCCTAAAGCCAAGCAGTGGGCTGTAGTTGGGTTGGGGCCGAGTCACTCTGTCAGTAATAGGGCCTCAGGTTTGGCAAAAAGATCCAGCTGCCCAGCGCCAGCAGCAGTGGCTCCTGCAGTGGAGGTGGCACCAAGAAGGAAGTGACCGAGGCGCACTGCGGGCTGCACATCAGAGCAGAGCCCCTACTTCTCCCAAACACAGAAAATGAGTCAAAGGCAGGACAGAATTGGCAGTGGATTAAAGAGAAAGGGGCTAAGTGTTGGCTCCACAGGTACTGGCGGAGGTCAGGACAAAAAATAATTAAAGGCTGGAATTCCATGAAACAAAAGCCATAATTCCACCAAATGTCAGAAATTTCTCTTCCTTGTGCCCTGTAAGTGACAGCAGTCTTCATGGCCTTTCCCATACAAAGAGATAAGGGAGGCCCTTTGATCCAACTTGGCTCATCCATTCAGAAAGACCCAACAGGTTTTTGTCGGTATTGTTTGAACATATGAGCTCTTCCCAAAGGATGCTGAGGCACAGTTGGCTGTGGTCTTTTATCTATTGGGATGATGGACCAATTGTGGGCCACCATAGGCCGATTTCCCAGGGTGTCCCCAGTCAATGGAATCTTACACTCAAACACTTAAGATGGATAATAAATGGGCTAATTTGAACTAATTACAATAAGGTAATGTAGGTGCTTTCCATTGGCCATGCATTCTTACCTCTTCGCCCCACTAAGATCCATTTCCAGATGTTCATCACTATGCATGAAGACAATCCTGAATATGTCTTTCACCAGGTTGACCCTTTGATTTAAGATCATATATATATCCCTTTAATATCACCTACCATGTGCATCTTTCAAGGATGGATAGCCCATACTTTGCCAGTCTTTCCTCATAATCCAGACCCCCTTCGTTTTCAGGCCCAGCTCCATGGTTTCCCTTCTTCATTCCTCAGTTCCCAGGATCGAATCCTAATTCAATGGATTATATGACTAGGGCATTTGGTGTGATGCACAATGATTTTATAGTCCTAATGATTCTTTACTAATCTGATCACAAATTCTTCTCTGAAGCCTCCTGTCACCCAGCCTATATCATTTACCAAAAATACTGCAGATCCAGAAACCTAAAATAAAAAAAAAAGCTCGAAATACTCAGCAGGCCTGGCAGCCCCTGAGGAGGGAGAAACTGAGTGAATGTTTCAGGTTGAGGATATTTCATCAGGCTTGATCGGATGTGGATTTGAACCTGCTCACATATGTGGGTATGTACACATGAGCTTGAGGCAGTGTGCATGCATGGGCTTGTGAGGCTGTGTTTATGTGGCTTTGTAGGTGTGTGCTTTTGTGTGCGGCCAACAGGACTGGGCTTGGCTGTGATGCCCTCTGTGTAAAATAGCCAGCTAAAGGGTTTGCAGTCACATGTGAAGATCTGACTGACTGAGATAATAGGGGCATAGAGTACAAGAGCAGGGAGGTTATGCTGGATTTATCTAAGACTCTTGTTAGACCTCAGCTGGAATATTGTGTACAGTTCTGGGCACCACATTATAGGAAGGATGTGAACACTTTGGAAAGAGTGCAGATGAGGTTTACAAGAATGGTTCCAGGGGTGAGAAACTTCAGTTACAAGAATGGATTGGAGAGGTTGGGACTGTTCTCCTTGGAGAGGAGAAGGCTGAGAGGAGATTTGATAGCGATGTTCAAAATCATGAGGGAGCTGGACAGAGTAGATAGTGAGAAGCTGTTCCCGGTCCTAAAAGGGTCAAGAACGAGAGGGCACAGATTTAAAGTGATTTGCAAAAGAAGCAAATGTGACGTGAGAAAAAACTTTTTCACACAACCAGTGGTTCGGGTCTGGAATGCGCTGCCTGGAAGTGTGGTGGAGGCAGGTTCAATTTGTAGCACATCTTTTTCAGCTTCTCCCATTTACTAGGGGATGCCAAAATGATGGTAATTACACTTCTCCAAGTCCTTCTGTTAGTGACTCAATCGTTTTCCAACCCTACTGCATTTAAGCATCTTGCCAACTCATCCATTTGGGCCTTCCTCTTCTTCTTTAGCCCCATCTCCATTACTCACCTCACCACATGTCCTCTCTCTGAAACAGAGACCCGTACCATTTCAATCCCAACTTGGCTACTTTCTTCAATACTTTCACAGTCTTCAGTGACCCCCTGAGGTACTGGTTCCTGATCTTGTCCTTTCTCATGACTCCATACATCCATCTCAGCATCCACATCTCATTAGTATCCAGTTGTTGTTCTTCTCTTCTTGATGTTGCCCCGGTTTCTGCACTATCAAACAAGGCCGGTCTCCCAACTGTCTTATAGATTTTTTTTTCTATCACGGGACAGTCCACTAAAGTTCTTCCAGTTACTCTAATCAGAGCTACCTGTTGCTTAAATTTTATTTCCAATTTCCATCTTCTGTCATTGCTGACCCCAGGCACTTGAAACTATTCACTTTCTTCAGGACTTCACCCATAACATTTCACTCCCATCCTCTTCTCTAGGTCCAGACTGACAATCCATATGTTGGATCTTTGGCCTTCATACCAGTGGCTTCCAGTGCTTTTCTCCAGTTTTCCAGATACTCCAATGTATTTTTGTCACCCTCGCCAGATAGCTCAATATCATCGGCAAACATCATTGGCCGTGACACTTACTATCTTGTTTTCTTAGCTAGAACACCCATGGCTATCGGGAAGAGGGAGGAGTTCAGAGCTGATCCTTGGTGTAATTCAAATTTGACTTCAAAGCTCTCACTCTTGAAGGTACTCTCCCATATCTGGAAGGGACAGTATGTGGTAGGAGTTTAGTTCCTTAGCAATTTTTGCAATCTTGAATATCAGTACTAGATAACTTTGCATTTATGCCCTTGGGATTTCCTCTTTTACCATAACACAACTGAATAGCTTGTTACGGGCCTGGGCCCATGTTTACCAAAACTGTCAAACTTCCACTGGTATCTCATTTGACCCCACTGCTGCCACCCCTTGCCCGCGCCCGCCGAGTGAAATATCACGAGAGTGCGTGATGACGCCGGGATGCTCGCCTGACGCCATCGCGCACTAGTTTACTCTCCTTTGGGCCAGGCGCGCACCTGCCTGATGAGGGAAAATTTCATCCTGCGGTGTATGGAAGTGAGGGGTCTGCAAAGCTTCATCTCAGTAAGAGTCAGCACCTACACGTGAAAGGTTTCTGTGTAATTTCAGGTCAGCAAGAGTCAAGGTCTGTACGAATGAAACTGTACCCCAGTTAGAGTCAGGAAGGACAAAATTCAATCACCCTCAAAAATGGTCACTAGGAATCCTGAAGCAGCATTGCTGTCATTTCTGATGTAGCGGCACACCAACTTAGTGCAGCCAGTGCTAACTGCCCAATAGGTAAAGCAGTTCTGGCCAGTACTCTTATTTCCCAGTTTTTACTGTCTTTTTTCATTCTGGGCATGCATGCTATTGATTGGTTGTACATATCAGCAGGGGGCCCAAAATCAAATTAATTAAACTAAATCTACTTAACTCAAACTACTTAAAACCAACCTCCACTGCTTAAAGTCACCGTAGAACTCTTAAAGCTTTTTTGGGGAGGGAGTTGGGATTGGAGTTGGGTTGGGGTTGGGGAAGGGGCTTGGGGTTGGAGTTAAGGGAATGCGTGGTGGCCAGACTATGTGCTGGAAGTTGTTCTGCAATTGATTGTAACCTGGAAACATCTAATAATTGCATATCGTGGGGGAGGTGGGATCCAAAGTTTTTTCCAATGACGCGCTGGAGGTTTTTGAGGAGGAGGATAGGAAGAGAGATGTGCTGTGTCCACAAGGCATCCAGGAGGCTGCCTAGGCATATGCTCAAATGGCAGTGGGAGCCATGGCGTTCAATGCAGAAGTTCCAAGGAGCTGGATGCAGTGTCATAAGAAGTTCCATGACCTCACACCAGATAGTGATCAAGGTCAGTGAATATATTTTCAAATGCCATGTTTTAGCATCCACACCGTCAGTCTCTGACTGTTGTTTATATTGTACCCCCATCATTCACCCATCAAATATCTCTAACAATCAAGATTCCTACTTGATATTGAGAGTATCACGTTGCCCACTTAGCATTGCCACAAGCCTTACAGCTTTTATATGTTTATTCAACCTTAACAGCCATATCACCCAAACAGATTCCACCGCAAAGTTCCCACTTTCTTGCAGGACAAGTTAGTGATTAACCGGAGAAAATAGAAACTTTTATTTTTCTTTATCCTTTCACGGGATGTGGGCATCATTGGGAAGGCCAACCTTCGCATTGCTGTGGATCTACAGTTACATGCAGGCTAGACCGAGTAAGGATGGCAGATTTCCTTCACTGAAGAGCGTTAGTGAATTAGATGGGCTTTGAAGACAATCGATAGTTTCATGTTTACCATTACCGAGACAAGCTTTCAATTCTAGCTTTTATTAATTGAATTTGAATTCCACCAGTGGCCATGATGAAATTTTAATGCATGTCCCCAGAGCATTAGCCTGCATCTCTGTATCACTAGTCCAGTGACATTACTACTACCATCATCTCCCCTTAATCAACATGGCACATGCATATCTGCATCTCCTATTCTCATAGAGATGATAGTTTTGGCTATTATTGGGACACCATTGTTGAGGACTGTTATGATGTGACAGGTGATATGTGCCAGGCGGACCTAATCCACAAGGGAAACTTGGCCAAGCTATCACAACAGTTTTTCAATTTGTATTTATTATGAGAAGATTTGTGCACTGAAGTCAGAAGTAATGAGTTCACTGTACCTTTAGTGATTTTAAAAATTAAATTAAAGCATTTATTAACAAAAAAGGAACCAAAACAATAAACACACACAAGGTCAGAATTTTCTGTGCCAACAGGGTTCGGGCATGTTTGGTGGCATGAGCAGACAATATGGCACAATCAGTTTCACGACGGTGTGAAATCAGTTCATGATCGTCCACTTAGCCGCCAATGGTGGGCTGTGTTTCCCACCATCGGACGTCAGGAACTTCATTGTAATACATAAGAACATAAGAACTAGGAGCAGGAGTAGGCAATTCAACCCCTCGAGTCTGCCCCGCCATTCAATACGATCATGGCTGATCTCATTTCGGCCTCAACTCCAATTTCCTGCCCTCTCCACATAACCTTTCAACCCATTACTAATTAAAAATCAGTCTATCTCCTCCTTAAATTTATTCAGCATCCCAGCATCCACTGCAATCTGAGGTAGTGAATTCCACAGATTCACGACCCTTTGAGAAAAGTAATTCCTCCTCATTTCTCATTTAAATATACCACCCCTTAGCCTAAAACTGGCCTCTCATTCTAGAAAGACCCACAAAGGGCATCTGCTGCACATCTACTTTGTCTATCCCCTCTAGCATCTTATATACCTCAATTAGATCTCCTCTCATCCTTCTAAACTCTAGCAAGTATAGACCTAAACTGCTCAATCTCTCCTCATAAGACAAGTCCCGAATCTATGGAATCAATTTAGTGAACCTCCTCTGAACTGCCTTCAACGCAACCACATCCTTCCTCAAGTAAGGGGACCAAAACCATGCACAGTACTCCAAGGTGCGGTCTCACCAATGCCTTGTACAGTTGCAACAATACTTCCCCATTTTTATACTCTATTTCTTTAGCAATAAATTCCGAAATTCCATTTGCCTTCCTTATTACCTGCTGTACCTGTATACTAGCTTTCAGCGATTCATGCACAAGGGCACATAGATCCCTCTGTACTGAAGCATTCTGAAGTTTCCCTCCACTTAAATAATAAGTCACCTTTTTATCCTTCCGACCAAAATAGATAACCTCAAATTTATCCACGTTAAACTCTATCTGCCAAATTTTGGCCCATTCACCTAACCTGTCCATATCCATTTGTAAATTTCTTATTTCTTCATTGCAACTTACTTTCCCACCTATTTTGGTGTCATCTGAAAATTTAGCTATAGTACCTTCTATCCCTGAATCCAAGTCATTAATATAGATTGTAAATAGTTGAGGCCCAAGGACCGAACCCTGTGGCACCTCGCTAGTTACAGCTTGACATCCAGAAAAAGACCCATTTATCCCGATTCCCTGCTTTCTGTTGGTTAGCCAATCCTCTATCCAAGCTAATACATTACCCCTAACTCCGTATGATCTTATCTTGTGTATTAATCTTTTGTGCGGCACCTTATCAAAGGCCTTCTGGAATACTACATCTACAGGATCTCCATTATCCACTTTGCTTGTCACATCTTCAAACAACTCTAGCAAATTAGTCAAACATGATTTACTCTTCATAAAACCATGCAGACTCTGATGGATTGCATTTTGCCTTTCCAAATGCCCCAGTACTACTTCCTTAATAATGGATTCCAACAATTTCCCAATGACAGACATTAGACTAACTGGTATATAATTTCCTACTTTCTGCCTCCCCCACCCCTTTTTGAATAAGGGAATTATATTAGCATTTTTCCAGTCCACTGGAACCTTTCCAGAATCCAGGGAATTTTGGAATGTTATAGCCAATGCATCCACTATCTCCGCTGCCACTCCCTTTAAGACCCTGGAATGTAGGCCATCAGGTCCTGGGGACTTGTCACCCTTTAATCTCATTAGTTTGTTCAGTACTTTTTCTCTAGTGATGGTGATAGTTCTAAGTTCCTCCTTCCCTATACCCTCTGCACCACCTGTTACTATTGGGGTGGTACTAGTGTCCTCCACCATGAAAACTGAGGCAAAATATTGATTAAGCTTCTCTGACATTTCTGCATTCCCCACTATTAACTCCCCAGTCTCATCCTCCAAGGGACCAACATTCACTTTAGCTACTCTCTTGCCTTTTATATACTTGTAGAAGCTTTTGCTATCAGTTTTTACATTTTGTGCTAGTTTTCTTTCATAATTTACCTTTGCTCTTTTTATTATTTTTTTTTAGTAACCTTTTGATGATCTTTAAATTTTCCCAATCTTCCAACCTGCCACTGACCTTTGCAATTTGATATGCCTTAGTTTTTGCCTTTAAGTCATCTTTAACTTCCTTGCTTAGCCATGGATGCTTTTCCCTCTTCCTTTCTTCCTCTTTGGAATATATTTTACTTGGGAGGAATTGAATATCTCCTTAAATATCTGCCACTGTTCATCAACTGTCCTATCTTGTAGTCTTCCTGCCCAGTCCACTAGGGCCAAATCTGCCCTCATGCCTATGTAGTTACCTTTGTTTAACTCCAGAACACTAGTGTGGGACTCAATTTCTTGCTCAAACTGAACTTGAAATTCTAGCATGCTATGATCACTCATCCCTAGAGGATTCTTTACTATGAGACCATTAATTAATTCCATCTCATTACACAAAACCAAATCCAGAATAGCCTGGTCCCTGGTTGGTTACACAACATATTACTCCAAGAAACAATCTCTAATACATTCTATGAACTCTCCCTAGAGGTTACCCTTGCCAATTTGATTAGTCCAGCCAATATGCATATTAAAATCACCCATGATTATTGCCATGCCTTTCTTACATGCTCCCAGTATTTCCTGGTTTATACTGTGCCCTACTGCTGAACTACTCTTTGGGGACCTATAGATTACTCCCATCAGGGAGTTCTTTCCCTTGCTATTTTTTATTTCTACCCAGACTGACTCTATGTCTTGCTCTCCAGTGCCTATATCATTCCTCACTATAGCACTGATCTCTTCCTTTACTAACAAAGCTACACCATCTCCTTTTCCTTCCTGCCTATCCTTCCAAAACACTGAGTACCCTTGGATATTCGACTCCCAAACCTGTTCTCCCTGTAACCACGTCTCAGTAATCACCACAAAATCTTACCTATTTACCTCTATTTGCGCAGTTAACTCATTAGTTTTATTCTGAATGCTAAACACATTCAGATACAAAGCTTTCAAACTTGCCCTATTATCAATTTTCCCTACTCTTATATGATTCTTTGGTGCAATATGGTGTTCACACACTCTGTCCCTTCCTTTTATTTTTTGGTAATAGTCAGCCTCTTCACTAACCTGCACTCTTACCCTCTCCTTAAACTTTATTTTTTTTTTTATTTCCATGCAACTGAACCCTCCCCCCCACTATTTAGTTTAAAGCCCTATCTACAGCCCTAGTTATGTGATTCGCCAGGACACTGGTCCCAGTATGATTCAAGTGGAGCCCGTCCGAACGGAATAGCTCCCTCTTTCCCCAGTACTGATGCCAATGTCCCATGAATTCGAACCCATTTCTCCCACACCAATCTTTGAGCTACGCATTTACTTCTTTAATCTTATTGACCCTGTGCCAATTAGCTCATGGCTCAGGTAGTGATCCGGAGATTATTACCTTTTTGGTTCAGCTTTTTAATTTAGTCCCGAGCTGCTCGTATTCCCTCAGCAGAACCTCTTTCCTCATTCTGCTTATATCATTGGCACTTACATGGACCACAACAACTGGATCGTTCCCCACCCCCTTTCTGATCCCCCTTTTTTCCAATAATTAATATAGATATTTCTTTTCCCACCTATTTCCATTATTTTTAAATGTATTTTGATCCATTGTTTTATCTCTGCCTTCTAACTTTCCCCCCACCCCACCCCCACTAGGGCTATCTGTACCTTTATTACCACATTCCTTAGATAATATCACCACCTTCAACATCTCTTTGTCCTTTTGTCTGTGACATCTTTTGGTTATCTCCACCTATCACTGGCCCTCTATCCAGCGCTACCAGTCCCACTGCCCCCCCCCCCCCCCCTTAAACCAGCTTATATTTCACCTCTTTTCTATTTTTCCTTAGTTCTGTTGAAGAGTTATATGGACTCAAAATGCTAACTGTATTCCTCTCCACAGATGCTGTCAGACTTGCTGAGTTTTTCCAGTTATTTTTGTTTTTGTTTTGGATTTCCAGCATCCGCAGTTTTTTGCTTTTAATTATTGGGCCAGCTCACTGGAATCGTTTCCCCCCCACCACCATTCCACCCCCCCCCTCCACCCCCCCCCACCCCTTCCACCCCCCGCTGAATCATCCATCCACATCGGTGGGAAAGCACGCTGAAGTGTTTTACATAAAAAGTGTGCACTTGGCGGGCTGCACTTTGAGGAGAACTCGGAGGTGATTACACAGTAATGATGTGCAGCACTTGCCAAGGTCGCCTGTTGGACTTCAAGCTTGAGGGACATTGGGGGATAGGGGTTAAGAGCAACCCAGCCGCTGAGGCAACTTGTGGGGGGTTGCTGGGGGGAGTGGGGTGGGGGGGGTGCTAGGGCAGGCCTGCCATTGAATACAGCGCACCAACATTTGGGGTTTGGGGGGGTGGGGGGGGGGGGTGGGGGGGGCGCAGGGTGAGCGAGGCAAGTGGCCAAGCATTAGGGAAACCTAAAGTGACCATTCCTCTGCAACTCAGACAGCTCAGGCACAGCCACATTGATATGATTGGAGTCGGGCCTCTACCTAAGCTAACAATGCAGCCTTGCAGCATGGGTTAGGAGAATGCCTGTGCCTGAGTCGAGAGCACAGCATGCAGTCCAGTGGGCAAAGCTGCTGCCAATTGGTCAGGTGGAGAGGGGTGGAGGTGGGTGGGGTTTTCGGGCAGCCATGCAGCGCACTAATCTCTGGCCATCCAAGTGGTGGCCAGCACTCTCCTGGAAGCATTAAGGGGTCTTAACACTTAAGCAGGACAGGTTCTGAGTACAGCCATGCTAACCATGTGTGTCTCTTTCATCCTGCAGGAGGAGTACATCAGGAACATGGAGCCTGGTGAGCTAGCTGTATGCCTGATGGCCTACAGAGAATGGAGACATGGAGGAGGGAGTGGCTGAAGCTCCTGGCTGCACAGAGACAGGAGCAGCAACCTCAGGAAGAAGGGGCAGCTGGGGCTCCCACATACACCACCGAAGAGCCAGAGCGAGCCCTTGCTGGTTGGCGCCTAGCAACACCCAGGGTCTATTGACAGCGCCTGTTATTCCTGCAGATGACTGAGAACCAGTGTCACTGAAGGCTGCCCATGTCTAGGGTACTAGTCAATCACATCTGCCAGCTACTGCAGGACTTGGTGCCATGGGACATGGAGGGCATCCACTGCCAGTGGCTGTGAAAGTGACATGGTGCTCAAATTCTACACCAGTAGCTCCTTTCAGGGCTCCACAGGTGACTTCTGTGATGATCTTGACCGGTGTCTTCTAGAGGGCCGCGGCCTGTTTTCAGATGGATGGCCCCAGACTGTGCACTTGCTGATCCTCCTCACTATGGGTGCCCGAGGACCCAGGCTGACCCCTTGAGGAGAAGGGGTAGTTTGAGCTGCCCAGCATCCCCCTCACATACACACTGTTGGAGGCCAACTACGGCATCAGCAATGGAGTTCAGCCTGCGCAGCAGTGCAGGAGAAACGTCCTGGACCAAGGCCTCCATGGTGGCCACTATCCTACCAGCATTGATCTCAGTGCGTTGACATGCCGGTGCTATCACCTTAGCCTGAAGGCAGACAGATTCCTCTATCCATCCTTGAAATCTGAGGAGTGCAGCAGACATCCCTTCCTGACGTTCCCAATCTTGCCTTTGCAGCTCCAGCAACTGTGACATGACCAAGTCCAGAGGCTCATCACCTGACTCAGACTCAGCAACGTTCTGGCCTCCAGCAGTCCTCCAAATTCCGGACACCAGAGAAGTCCCTGCCGCCGCCTGCTATGGATCAGACAATGCGATGTGCTCACCAAATCATGACAATGAGGTTATTCTAAAGCCAGGTTCCACCAAGGTGTGTCTCTCTGCATTGGTGGGGGCTGCGGTGTGATGGAACTTCAAGGACGGTGACTTCAGATTCCTCTTCAGAGGTTTCTTCTGGGATTGGATGGAGGCCCTGGGTCATGGACTCCGTCGGCTGTTTCCCAGATGTGCCTGCAGGAGTGACGACAGATAATTAATGCATGGCAGTGGCCTGTGAACCAGGAAACATTACTCACACCTTGGCTGTCTGATGGATGTTGCACTATTCGACCCTCACTTGGTAGAGCACTGGCGACCTCATTGTCAGTACAGGACCAGTCCAGATCCTCACTGGCCAGCTGGGTGGCTCTGTTTTCAAAGTTTGTGAGGTCTTGATTTCAGGCATTCCTCCACCGGTCAGCAACCTCTCTCTGTTGTTGTGTGCCAGCTTGTCCTGTACGGATAGAGTTGGAGAAAGTGTGAGCAGGACGCCTGGCAGGCCAGATAAGTACGTCTGGCATGTGTGGGTGGTGAGTGGTCCCATGGACAGGACGAGGACAATGACAGTGAGTGTGAGACAGTGAATGGTGATGTCCGATGAGCTGGAAGTGAGTGAGATCCCTGTGGATGTGTGATGGGTTTGAGAGTGTGAGTTGAGAGTGATGGGAAGAGGCGGGACAAAGGAGATCATTCACCCTCTTGTGGCACTTGGTGGTTGTCCTGGTTTGAAGGGCATTGGCACTGACCCCCACTGCCACAGCCTCCCAAGCCAGATTAGTGAGGTTGCTGCCCATCCTGCAGCCACAGTTGGGGTACAGGACATCCCAGTGGGACTCCCTGCATCCAAAAGGTGTTCCAAAGACGCTTTGCTGAACCAGGGGGCGGGAGCGGGAGGAGCGGGGGTGGGCTGCTGCAGTCTTTTTGCCTTTCAAGGCCATGTTGTCTTTGCAGCAGTCATGGCCTGGAAGCACTGAGATGTGTGCATGCGGCTGGACTTTAAATATGGTGCCTGGCGTGATGAAGTGGTGAGGTGATGGTGGGCGAGTGAATGAGAGCCCACTCGTCATGGATACGGCATGTTTCCCAGGAGTGCATAAAATATGTGGTGGGTTCGAGATGATATGGCATGAAAACCCACCATCGCAGCCAGCGGGTAAAACATCATTACCTGCCCGCTTCTGCACTTGGTGCAAATCTGGGATGATTCTGTCCATGATTACAGTTACACGGTAATTTAGTGTTAACAGTTCCCAAAACTCTTAATTAAACAGGCTCCCAACTACACACAGACGTTAAGGCAACAGTCCAAAACAGATTTAAATTTAAGAGGCAATCCAGCAAGGTTACCACAGCATCCACTCGACAGTGGAATTCCAAAGGCTTTTTCCAACTTTGGTTACTGGACACAGCAGACTTCTTCTGCAAAAGTGGATAGAGGCTTTTTCCCAAGGCTGCTTCACCCAGTGTCCTTTCAAGATTTTACCGCCCCCACATAGCCTTCCATCCTTATTTCTTCCCCTTTAATCTGTAAATTCCATTGATCTACATGTCTTTGGAAATTTACTTTCCCCAAAATATAAAAATCTTTCTTGTGTCAATATGGTCGGTACTTTTGGGAAAAATCAAGATAATAACCTTTCCCTATTCATCTTGATAGTCGTAAAACCTTGTCCATGTCTCCTTTGAAAATCAAACAATTCCCCGCTTATCTTCAAATGCAGAGGTCATTCACACCCGATATGCTCAGCCTTCACCCATTAGCATTTTCAAATACCCTTCTTACACCTCTTTTGATAATATCAACATTGCAACCCTATCTGACTCTTTCAATTAAATCAGCCACACAGACAGAACCATCTACACACACACCCATAAACCTACAATAATATTATGAAAAATATTATAGTTTCATGACAGGCCATAGTCAGCAGCGTGACTGGTTACATAGAAGTTCACTGTATCCTCATGCCTAACATAACATCAAATAAAAACAAAAAAAATGCTGGAAATCCTCAGCAGGCCAGGCAATACCTGAGGAGAGAAACAGTTAACGTTTCAGATAAATGACCATTCATCAGAACTGAAGGATATAAATATAAGAGTTTAAGAAGTGGGGAAGGGGCAGGAAGAACAAAAGGGAAGATCTTTTGGATGGATGGCAGGAGAGATTAACTAACAAAAAATGCAAAAGCCAAACAGAGTGGTTATGGAATAGTAAAGGAAGAAGATGAGGCATTAATCATGAAATAGCAACTGCCTGAATACAACATAAATGGATAAACAAACCAGCAAAATGAAACCCCTCAAAAACACATAGAACAAGAAGGAAACGGAGTTTATGATCCAATCTGCTCAAGCTGTTCCAGTACAGCTACAACACTGGCATCTACCGGCAATGTGGAAAATTGCCCAGGTATGTCCTGTACACAAAAAGCAGGACAAATCCAACCCAGCCAATTACCTCCCCATCAGTCTACTCTCCAGCATCAGCAAAGTGATGGAAAGTGTCGTTGACAGAGCTATCAAGTGGCACTGCTCACTGATGCTCAGTTTGGGTTCTGCCAGGGCCATTTAGTTCCTGACATCATTCCAGCCTTGGTCCGAACATGGACAAAAGAGCTGAATTCCAGAGGTGGATTGAGAGTGACTGCCCTGAACATCAAGGCAGCAGTTGACCGAGTGTGGCATCAAGGAGCCCCAGCAAAACTGAAGTCAATGGGAATCAGGGGGAAAACTCTCCACTGGAGTCATTACTAGCACAAAGAAGATGGGTGTAGTTGTTGGGAGTTAATCATCTTGGCCCCAGGACATGGCTGTAGGAGCTCCTTAGGGTAGTGTCCTTGGTCCAACCATAAGAACATAAGAAATAGGAGAAGGAGCCATTTGGCCCCTCAAGCCTGCCCCGCCATTCAATAAGATCATGTTTGATCTGCCCCAGGCCTCAACTCCTCTTTTGTGCTAGCTTCTCTTAGCCCTCAACTCCCCAATATTTCAAAAATCTATCCACCTCTTTAAATACTTTCAGTGATCTGGCCTCCACAGCTCTCTGGCGTAGAGAATTCCAACCATTCACTGTCCTCTGAGAGAAGAAACTCCTTTGCATCTCAGTTTTAGATGAGTGTCCCCTTATTCTGCAACTATGTCCCCTAGTTCGTGATTCCTCCATTACTGGAAACATCTTCTCAACATCTACCCTGTCAAGCCACTCAGAATCTTGTACGTTTCAATAAGATCAACTCCCATTCTTCTAAACTCATCCCCTTCATCCCAGGAATCAGCCTAGTGAATCTATTTTGAACCGCCTCCAATACCAGTATATCTTTTCTTAAATACGGGGACCAAAACTGCACGCAGTACTCTAGATGCAGCCTCGCCAACACCTTGTACAGTTGTGACAAGACTTCCCTATTTTTAAACTCCAACCCCCTAGCAATGAAGGCCAAAATTCATTTTGCCTTCTTAATTACTTACTGCACCTGCATGCTAACTTTGTGTTTCATGCACAAGAACACCCAGATCCCTCTGCTCTGCACTTTTTTGGAGTGTCTCTCTGTTTAAATAATAGTCTGACTTTTGATTCTTCCTACCAAAGTGCATGACCTCACACTTTCCTACATTAAACGCCATCTGCAAATTTTTGCCCACTCACTCAACCTGCCCCTTGCAGATTCCTTATGTCCTCATCACAACTTGCCCTCTCACCTATTTTTGTATCATCAGCAAATTTGGATACATTACACTCTGCCCCGTCCTCCAAGTTATTAATATAGATAGTAAATATTTGGGGCCCTAGGACTGATGCAGGGACTGGGGTTACAGATTGCTGGTGGAATACATTGCTTCTGCTGCTGATGGCCCACATCGTCTCATGCATGCCCAATTTAAGATGCTCGACTTATTAGCAATCTATCTCATTTAGCACAGTGCAAGTGCCAGGCAACACAATGGATGGCTTCCACAGTGGGAAGACGGGACTTTGTCTCCACAGGGAGTGTGCGATGGTCACTCCTACTACTGCAACCCTAGATGGCTGCATCCGCAGCAGGTAGATTGGTGATGGTGAGGTCAAATATGTTTTTCCCCCTTGTTGGCTCCCTCACCACCCGTCGCAGGACTAGTCTGGCAGGTATGTCCTTCGGGGCTCATCTAGCTCCATCAGTATTGGTGTCAGTAATGGTCTTACCAAGCCACTGTTGGGACCGCCCCACCTCCCCAACAGTATATGATGTGTCCTTGCTACCCTCAGTGCTTCTTTCTTGTGGTATTCTCCACGGAGCAGCATTGATTCATCAGCTGAAGGAGGATGGCAGACAGTAATGAGAAGGAGGCTTCCTTGCCCACGCTTGACCTGATACCATGAGACTTCAGGGGGCCCAGAGTTAATACTGAGGGCTCCCAGGGCCCCTCTCTTCTGACTGTATACCACTGTGATGCCACCTGTGCCCTCCTAATGGGGCAGGGCATACCCAGGAATTGTGACGGAAGTTTCTGGGATATTGGCTGTAAGGTATGACTCAGTGAGTATTACTAGGTCAGGCTGCTGCTCCCCACTTTTGGCATAAGCCCCTAGGTGTCAGTAAGGAGAACTTTGCAGGGTTGACTGGATATGTTGTGCCTTTGTCATTTCCCATGCATAGGCCTAAGCCTAGTTTTATTCCTTTTCAACTTTTGTGTAGTGGATTATTGGCTTGCTAGCCTATTTCAGTTAAGAGTCAAGCATATTGCTGTGATCCAAGAGTCACACATTGGCCAGAGCAAGGTAAGGATAGCCGATTTCCTTCCTTAAAGGGCATTAGTGAATCAGACGGGTTTTTACAACAATTCAACAATTTCATTGTCAGCATTCCTGAGATTAACTTTTAAAGCCAGATTTGTTAATTAATTGAATTTAAGTTCTACCAGCTTCTGGGATTTGAACTTGTGTCACCAGAACATTGTCCTGGGCCTCAGGATTACTAGTACAGTAACAGTACCACAACACAACTATCCCCTCTGAAGGATAAAATGTCCACTCCTCTGAATTCAGTGAACAACCTCACCTGCTGGGCGCCTATATAGAAAGCTCAAACCTCATGACCTCCCATGTGTGCTATATACAGACAGGACAACAGAGGGCAAGGCTTTACAACAGACCTGATAGAAAACATGAAGAAAGGTCTCTGAAAGGGGGTCATACGGACTCGAAACATTAACTCTGTTTCTCTCTCCACAGATGCTGCTGCACCTGCTGAGATTTTCCAGAATTTTCTGTTTTTCAGACAGAAAACATACCCTTGCAGAGTGAAACAACAGTTTTGAAACTTAAAATGTAAATATAAATCACTAAATGATGTTCCATGAATGAAGAAAGATATTGCAGATGTTGGAAACCTGAAGGGAAAAATGGAATTCTGGATACACTCAACATGTCTGGGCAACATCTGTGCAAAGAAAAAAAGTCAGGTCGATGATCTACCATCGGAACTATATGAATGAAATGTGTTAAGAAAGTTTTGGATCTGTGGAGCTTCTAAAATTATTTCTTAGAAACCTTGCAATCACTCATGAGTACTCTGATAAATGAGTCTGAATAACAAATCACCTGCTTGAGAGTGCTATTGAATCAAATAAGAGACTTGTAATCTAACAGGGGAGAGTTGGGGGCCCCACTGCCTCTTGACCTAGGAACAAGAGTAGGCCATTCAGCCCCTCTAGCTTGTTCCACTATTCAGTGAGATCTTGGCTAAATAGTCTCTCAATTCCATCCACCTGACTTAATGGCTCAATATCATTTAATAAGCTTGGCTAATAAAAACCTGCCATCCTCCGATGTAAAATTATAAATTGATCTTGCACTGACTGCTTTTTGTGGGAGAGATTTTCACACTTCTACCGCACTGTGCACAAAGAAATATTTCTTAACTTCTTTCCTGAATAGTCCCCTTGTCCAGCAGAAAATGTTTTTCTCTATCTACCCCATCAATTGCTTTTTAAAAAAGCCTCAGCTACATCAACATTTAACCTGCTATATTCTGGGAAATAATAGTTCATGGAACAAAAACGGAAAATGCTGGAAAATCTCAGCAGGTCTGACAGCATCTGCAGAGAGATAAACAGAGATAACGTTTCGAGTCCATATGACCCTCATGGAACCGCTCCTCAGAATCTAGCCCTTGGAGACCCGTTAGCATCCTGATGAATGTTTGCTGAATTCCTGCTAATATACCCTTTAGAAGATGGAGCGCCCAGAGCTGTATATGGCAATGCAGATGTGCTCTAACCAATGATTTGTATAGCTCTACAAATTTACTCCCCTTTATTTTCTACCCCTCTAACATTCCATTAGATGTTTTTTTTTTATCTGGCTACTAGACTTTAGCAATATGTGTGCATGGAAATTATATCTAAATGGCTTTGGACTTCCATTGTTCCTAGCTTTTCAACATTTAAATGATTTTCTTAGGCTTGTTAGAACTTAACCACCCTTTAAAAATATCTCAGCTGACACTCTGTTGCAGTACCAAGAGAGTGCTGCGTTGACAGAGGTGCCCTCTTTCTGATGAATTATTACATGGTGGTCCTGTCTGCCCTCCCAGGTGGAGATAAAAGACCCCATGGCATTAGTTCAAAGAAGAGTAGTAGAGTTGCCTCTGGTGCCCTGGCCAATATTTATCCCTCAGGCAACCTCAAAAAAAGAGCTTATCTGGTCTTTGTGGGAGCTGGCTGTGCACAAATTGGCTGCCACATTTTCACATTACAACAGTAACTACACTTTAAAATACTTCAATGGCTATAAAGTGCTTTGAGACAGGTGCTGGTAGTGAAAGGCTCTTGGTTAAGTACAAGTGTTTTTTTAACCCTTTATCCATATTAGCCAAGTCTAATCAGCTCAACTGTCTTTAAATGCTGAATCACACTGTCCCTATTTATAGATCCAGTAAATTCCCCACAACAGATATAGGATGAACAGGTTTATAATATAAATAATATATCTTAATATGTTGTATAGGTGTAATTTTCTAATCTAGAGGGAGAGTGGCTGAATTGAGAGAGTTTTGAACTGCCACGGTCAATGGCACTGATGTGATGTTCGCCAGTTAGTAAATAATCACTATTGTTTGTTGCGATCAGGTGAGGTGGGGTCAGATGACTCTACTCTTTCCCTCTACTCGATTGAACCCCAACAGATTTTTTAAAATGATAGGCTAGCCAATTCTGTGAGTGTTTAACTGTTTATGTACTGCGACCATAAAAGACAGGTTTTCTTGTGTTTTTAAAAGGAAAAGGAGGATAGTTTTTATTGCACTTAACCCAGTCAAGTAAAATAATCAATTGCTCCGACTTTCACTCTCATAGACACTCGAAGTTCACACGCACACAAATAGATTACAGAGTGAGGGAGGATAGATTAAGCAATTTACAATCCAGCAATAGTAAAAGGATATACAGCTCTTGAAGGTTCATGATTCGGGCTGAATTTGGAGTCCTGCTGCCTTCACTCGGTTGCCCTGCTACTTTTAGCATTGAAGCGATTTGAAGATGTAGATGGACGTTTTATCAATTCTTTGGAGACAGCAATACTGGGTTGATCTATTTTTAAAATCTCTATCGGTAGCACCTGGACAGTCAAAATCAGCAAACAAAGTTCAAAATCTTGCAAGTTAGATTGTGAGGGGGGGGTTGGAGAGAGAATCACAAAATTGTTACAGCGCAGAAGGAGGCCATTTGACCCATCATGTTTCTGCTGGCTCTCTGAATGAGCATTTCACCTAGTGCCATTCTCCTGACTTCTCCCAGTAACCTTGCTTTCCAAATAATTATCTAACTCCCTCTTGAGTGTCTCGATCGAACCTGCCTCTAACTCACTCTCAGGTAGTGCATTGCAGACCCTAACCACTCGCTGTGTGAAGACGTTTTTTCTCTTATCACTTTTGCTTGTTTTACCATTTATCTTAAATCTGTGCCCCCTGGTTCTCAATCCTTCTGCCAATGTGAACAGGTTGACCCTGTCTACCCTGACCAGGCCCCTCATAATTTAGAATACTTCTATCAAATCTCCTCTCAGCCACCTTTTCTCCAAGGAAGAGTCCCAACTTCTCCAACCTACCTTCATAACTGAAGTTTCTCGTCCCTTGAATCATTGTCAGAAACCTCGTCTGCACCCTCTCCAATGCCTTCACCCCTTTCCTAACATGTGGCGCTCAGAACTGTACACAGTACTCCAACTGAGGACTAACTAGTGTCTTATAAAAGCTCAACATAACTCCCTTGATCTTGTAATATATTCCCCTATTAATAAAGCTTAGGATCCTCTATGCTTTATTAACTGCTTTCTCCACCTGTCCCACCACCTTTACTGACTTATGTGCATAGACACTCAAGTCCCTCTACTCCTGCACCCCCTTTAGAGTTGTACCTTTATTTTATACTGTTGCTCTGTGTTCTTCCTACCAAAATGTATCACCACATATTTCTCTGCATTGAACTTTATCCGCCACCTATCCACCTATTCCACCAACTTGTCTATGTCCTTTTGAAGTTCTACACTGTCCTCCTCATTGTTAAAATGGTTCCAAGTATGGGAGAATAAAATACATCTACAGGATAACAAAGGTTTAAGTGGTTAAACCACAATGGAAAACTACGACGACGTCCCCTTGCACCAGTAGCAGACAAACCTGCGCTGTCAGCTGTTGTGAAGGAAGAAAAACAAGTATCATAAACAAATTACCAAGAGTCTTGAAACAAAGTTAGGAGGTCTGTTATCAGCACATGAGACAGTGCCTAGTCATGCTATCTGTTGTCTGTCCAGATGACTAGTCACCAGATGGGCTACTCAAGGTTTTGTGTAACTACTCAAGGTTTTTGCGTGATTATAAAATAAGACAGAACAATTGTATGCATGCCAAAGATAAAATTTCAATGTTATTAATTACACACGCTTTTACTATAACTATGTGTGTACTCTGATGCTTTCTCAGAGTGCTGGCTAGCTCCACTATATGCTGCTGGGCTCTCCGTGATATCACGATTCAATAAAGGTTTCCGAGACAAACCTCCTGGGTCTGAGTGTTCACTCCGTTTTCCGCCACAAATTGGTGACGAAATGGGATCTGACTGAAGTCCAGTAGCCTCTTAAGTTGGAGAGGTGATTGAAATCCTGGGCCGTCAGATCTCTAAAAAAGAATCCTCGCGGAGAAAGGGAGGAATAACTCTCCTAAGTTAGGGAGAGTACAAACGGCATCCTAGCTGAGAGGGGGATTGGAGTGAATTAGCGTCCCAGCTGAAAGGGGGATTGCGAGTAAAAGGGTAGCTACCGACCAAAGAGACTTAAGTGACCCAAAGAATCGGAGGACTTGTTAAGGAACTCTTAAACACCGGTGAGCACATAGGGTAGGAAACACGCCGCGCTGTTAATTGTGTTTTCTTTCCAGAAATTGAGATGTCGCAACAGCAGAGCGGGCTCTGCCACTCCCCCGCTTTGCAAAGTACTAAGAACAACTGAAACCGGCGAAACTGGAGCTTAAATCAGGAACTTTGAAGATGGGTAAGGAAAAAAAAGAATTGTGGTTGTATACCCAGGGGTTCGAGTCCCCTGGAGGTGAAAAGTAAGTAATTTCTATGTTTCCTTTTGTGTATATTATTAAGTAAATTGGGAAATATGTCATCAAAGAAACCCAAGGTTCCCCCTTTGAAAGGGACCCCAAATGCTTATATGTGTGTCCGTCATGGTCCTGAAATTGTCCAATATGCTTCTGATTGGGTTAAATGGACTCAAAGTAAAGGAGACAGCTTCCCACTAGCTGGAACTTTCAATCGGGACAGATTTGAGCACTTATAATATGTTTTAAGGGAAGTAGATAGCCCGCTTCTGTATTTTCTGTAACTTAAAAAAAATGAATTGATCTAAGTTACAAGAGCTGTTTGTGCTGAAGAGAGAGAGAGAGAGAGAGGTCGGGGGGGGTGGGGGGGGGTACCCCTAGGAGGTTAATGAGCAATTGACAAGCAGCAGCAGAGAAAATGTGAGCTTTCGTCAGTTTGAAGGTCCCTGTAGATGAAGCCTTCAAGATCCCTTTATTCCCTCACTGCTACTCGAAGCTTCGTTTAGTGTTAAGTTCAATATTATGGGAGTATCGATACATACCTTTATCTACGTGTTTGTTTGTGTGCAATGAAGCATTTGTATGTGAGCTTTAATGTGTTTTCATCCCTAAATTGTCTTTTGTGTGTGTAGTTGAGCACTTTAGAGTCGAAAGCCCCATATTAGATTAAAGGAAAAGTTTATTCAAATATTCCAAAGCTTTGAGTATAAGGTTTGAGTTGAGATTTCTGAAAAAAAAATCATAATTTGAAGGTAGTGTAAAGATAAAACAGGGCTTGCCTTTGTTTGAGATGAACCAATCCTTGAAGCACCCTCTTGCAGACTAGTAGGGAATAAACCTCATCATCAGCTTCCAAACTGATTGGGATTAATACATATGAGTTCGTATTCTAAAATTCTGAGGAAAAGAAATTACTTGAAATTCAGAAGGATTCTAGGAAAACCAAAAGACATAAACACAAGGTCTAGGTGGTTCCAATGGATAAAAAGGGGTTTCTTAAGAAGAGATGAATTAAATATTAAAGGAAATGTGCTTTCCAAAAGCACTGGAATTTGAACTTGGGAGAATCTTGAGATGTAAAGTGCAGTGTAATTTAACAGGTTACTTTTGAATCACTAGGATGCTATCTAAGATAAAGAATGTGTCGATAAACATACTTAAATTATAACTTGGATACAAATCATTACACATGAAAAAAGGTTGTTTTAATTTTGATAGTGTAAATTACAGTTCTTACAAAGTTTAAAATTTTGAGGTTTGGTTCTGGATAAAGTTCTCAAAAGGGAATTTTCATTTTAAAAGGTCTGACAACAATTGGCACTAATTCAAATGCTGCAAGCTTTTGTATTTGTAAGTCTGTTCCCAAAATATGAAGCTAAGCTCAAGACCTTGACAAAGTTTGGCAGAAATCCAATTTTAGGCTGAGTTAATGAATCTGGGATAATTCTAAAAGAAAAGGGTCAGACACAATTTAGTGAGTTACTTTTAAGTCAATAAAATCTTTGCGAAGAAGAAAAGGAAGCAAAACATGTCAATACCTGATTTCTGTTTTTAAAGCTGTTATGAGAATATTTTATTTATTTTAAAGTCTCTCCAGGCAACCTGAATAAGATAAGATGGTAGCTGTTGCATGTGTAAACTGGAATGAGAAAAGTAGGAGAATGAGTCAAGGAAAGAGGATATGATGTACAAACTGTTTTAAGGGAAATGAATTTGATAATCTGGCCATCAACTGAGGCATTGGAACTGCACAGGGAGAGATAAGCAAGCATCTAGAGACAGAGATCCCTGTTGAAATGGAATAGTTAATATGGCCTAAAGAGTAAGGAAACATTTTAAACAATCAAGACAATCGAGAAACTGAACTGAAGAGAATCTTAGGATGATCATGGTCAGGGAAAAAACTTAGAGGTAAAACTATGTGGAATCTGTAGTTAGGAATTGAAATGTAAGGAGAAATAATAGTTAACAACAATTTACCACAAATTGGATACAGGTAAAGGAAAGTTGGAAAAAGGCTAAATAGGTGTATTACTGATTATATTACTGTGCCTGTGAGCTACAAAAAGTAAGACCACAGGATTAACACCTTGATGACAGGCAGAGTTAAACAGTTCCCAGAGAGAACCATCACAGGAAGTGAAGATACTGAGCCATTGAAAGATAGGATAAAAAGGTGCATTGTAGAGTTGTTTAAGGAGTTGAGGTCCGACATGAGACAGCAGCAGGAGAGAGTAAACTGGAAGGAGTGGGGTTGCTTACCCAGATGGATTCAGATCAGGGAACTCATTTCAGAGGAAGAGTCATTAAAGAAGTGTGTAATCTTATGGAGATTAAACAGAAATTCCATATTCCTTACCACCCCAGAGTCCAGGGATGGTGGAAAAGGATGAACTGAACTTTAAATCAAGAGACAGGGAACAGCCCAATATTCTAATGCACTGTGGGCCACCCCAAGCAGGACTGCCAGGTTCACCCCATTTGAAATGATAACAGGTAAGGGCCTTGCAATTACCTGAAGGTATTATAGTAGGAGGTGTAGGACCACTGAAAGGAAAAATACAGGACAATGTAAGGGTTTGCTTCAGATTGGGCATGGGAGGTCTGCCACTACCCAGCCACCTCCCACCTTTACTTTCAAAGTCCGAGTAGAGATAATTGAAGCCCCTCAAACCACACCGACTGATCCATCTTGTCCGACTATGCATCCAGGCCCGATGAATGGTTTGGTATTGGTTAATCAGAAGTTTTGTATGATAATGTACACCATGAGCTGGTACCTGTAGTCTTGAATGTATCCGGTGTCGACCTACCCCAATGGTGCTCAACCCATACCCAAGCACTCCATATGGCTCTGACGCGACAACTGATGACTGAAGCAGTTCATTTCAGTGGCGAGATGCGATCAGGCTTGGGAGGGAACCCCGTTAAGTGCAGCCTGATAAATGATGCCGCTATGATATTCAATATAGGGACATCATTGGTTAATCCAAAGCCTGGCTACCGTGCTCGAAAATCATGCGGGGACTATCAATAAATTAATTGAAATAGGGAAAAATATTTCAGACGAAGCGAGCAGAAATGATGTATGCAGCACCTATGGATCTTGGGCACTGGAACAACCCCAAGAAAATTTAAGACAGATTAAAGAAGGGGTAGTCTCTTTATGGGTAACTAATGAGCATCTATTGAATCTCTCACGACACAAGAATCATGCCTTGACCAGTGGCCAGCTCAGGGGTTTAACACGTGTATATAGGATGAATGTTGAATGTATAGTGAATGTATAGTAAATAGTAATATGCTAATAGGCATTGTATTAGTAATACCTGTCATACCTATGTCAATGACATAACCCAGGCAAGACGCCCACAGTGACTGCTGGTACGGGACCACAGCCATGGGGCTCATTTGTACACCTACAAATGGACTTTATACAAATGCCTAAATGTATGGGATATAGTTGTGTTTTAGTTCTAGTATGTTTATTCTCGCAATGGGTGGAGGCGTATCCCACCCAAAGAAATGATGCTGTTGTTGTTGTAAAATTGTTGTTCATTTTACTGCTAAAGTGATAAAGGAACTGTTGAAGGCCTTACAATGCAACCATCACCTTTCCTGCCCATACCATCCCCAGTCTACTGGAGCGGTGCAAAGACAAAATGGTATTTTGAAAAACAAAATAGCTAAATTATGTGACGAAGCCAGTTTGAAAGGGCCTGAAGCTCTACCCTTGGTGCTCATGACTATGCACTCTCACCTTAACTGTCTCAAGAGCTTGCATATACGGGTAGTAGAAGCTCAGAAAAAGCCCACCATTGAAGATTGCCATCAATACCAGCCCGGGGATCTAGTCCAGCTAAGGACCTTCAGGAGAAAGTACTGTTTGGAACCTCGATGGGAGGGGCCTTTCCAAGTCCTGCTCACCACCCATACGGCCGTGGGTTGAAGGACGACCCTTGTGGATCCACGCATCACACATCAAGCGAACGCTGACCTCGGACGCAAGTGCTTGTGCAAGAACTTTAACTGAGCTGTCAGAATGCTGACGATGATTTGGCCCCTGTCCTGCATGGTCCTTGCGGAGGCATGGAATACCAATTCTGCGGTTCAACGAATGCAGGCCGTCGCCTCGCAAGTTAATCGGACTAAATGTATTCATTTTCCTCTATGTAAAACAGCAGCTGAATTGCATGAGAGGGTGGAAAGGACCCTCCCTTGTGCTGCTAACAACTCGAACTGCCTTGAAGGTTAAAGGGAAGGAAGACTGGGTCCACGCCACTCACTGTAAAAGACATTGTCTAGCAACAATATAGCAGCTGTTACCAAGTGATCTAACTTGTATTATGTATTGAAACAGAAAGTTTGAGTAACTTTTATAAAAAAGATTCTTGGTGGTCTGTAATACTAGGTTGGTTCTCAGGTTGGGGAAGTTGGTTGCTATACGTTTTAATTGGGTTGGGCGTAGCATGTGTTATAGGGTGTTGTGCATGTGTTGCTTTGCAGATTTGCTGCTCCCAGATTATTAACAGTGTCTCTACTGGATTAGGTGGTGCCCCAATTGTTCCCCAAATGATGCGCACTGGCCTCAGTGAAGCCCACTGGTGGGGAGAGAAGGTTTACCCTGCCAGAGTTCAGCCTTTTCCTTATGGTTATGAACCCCCTTATGATAATGAAGATTCTATTCCTCATTGGTATTAATCTAGATGATTAACAAGGAGGGATTGTGGGAGAATAAAATACATCTACAGGATAACAAAGGGTTAAGTGGTTAAACCATAGTGGAATACTACAACGACGTCTCCTTGCACCAGTAACAGACAAACCTGCGCTGTCAGCTATTGTGAAGGAAGAAAAACAAGTATCATAAACAAACTACCAAGAGTCCTTGAAACAAATTTAGGAGGTCTGTTATCAGCACATGAGACAGGGCCTAGTCATGCTATCTGTTGTCTGTCCAGATGTCTAGGCGCCAGATGGGCTACTCAAGGTTTTGTGTAACTACTCAAAGTTTTTGCGTGATTATAAACTAAGACAGAACAATTGTATGCATGCCAAAGATAAAATTTCAATGTTATTAATTACTATAACTATGTGTGTACTCCTTTGCTTCCTCAGAGTGCCACTAGCTCCATTGAATGCTGCTGGGCTCTCTGTGATATCATGATTCAATAAA
The DNA here is from genome assembly GCF_017639515.1 of Carcharodon carcharias. NCBI lineage: Eukaryota > Metazoa > Chordata > Chondrichthyes > Lamniformes > Lamnidae > Carcharodon > Carcharodon carcharias. Next base: position 94,977,287 of record NC_054485.1, read on the forward strand.
GGCTTCTGAGACAAACCTCCTGGGTCTGAGTGTTCACTCCATTTTCCACGATACCAAGTTTTGTATATCCGCAAATTTTGAAATTGTCCCCTACGCATCAAGATCTGGATCATTAATTTATATCAGGAGAAGCAAGGGTCCCAAAACCAGCCCCTAAGGAACTCCATTACAAGCCTTCCTCTAGCCCAAAAAAACATCCAGTAACCATTACTCTCTGTTTCCTGACACCCAGCCAGCTTTGTGTCCATGTTGCTACCATCCCTTTTGTTCCATGAACTTTTCTCACAAGTCTGTTGTGCACCATTCTATCCAATGCCCTTTGGGAGAGAGAGAGAGAGAGAAAGAGAGAGGAAAGGAACCCACTCAGGGTCTTGTTCCTTCAGTGTCTTAGTTGCTCATTCAGTTTTACAGAGAAAACAGGTGCTTAAATACACAAAGGGTTGTCCTGTGACATGAACTTTTCTCTCCAATTGCCCAGTTATCTAAATAAGGCCATGGTTAGTGTATTCCAGTTATAATTTGACTAGCTCATGGCTGAGAATTTTCCTCTCGGCAAGGGTCTCATTGTCCAAGTGTTTATGTCCAATGGTTTGTCTCCATGGAGTTGAGTACCCATGTGAGTGACTGGATGTTTTGCGAATGGCATAGGAGAAGCCCCCCCAACCCCCACCCACCCCAATTCATCCTCTTTTGAGGCCATTGTTCTTTGTGTGTCTTTTCAGACAGATTATCCCCATTTTAATGTTTTTGGAATGCAGAAGGTACAGTGATGCAAATGTGTGGCCACCTTTAACTGAGCTCAAGTCACTGGAATGTGGCTTTTGACTTTAAAAAAAAAATCAATTTGGGGTTTCCAGCCAGTAATTTAAAAAATCATGGTTTGATTTAAAGCTTGGTTTCATAACGTGTTAAATATCTATTCCACAGATAAGTATGTGGATTAAAAAAGTAACAATAAGCTAGTGATTCATCAGCCCAAGCTGAGAAACTTCCAAATTCTACATGCTGCTGTCCCCTTTCATTGAAGCGAAGGATCTTCCAGTGTTCACCTGTAACAATTGTATTAATAAGACACTGGGTGATGAAAGCCACGATCGTTATAAGGTAGCAATTGCTGTATATTCTTCTGTTACTTGCTAAAATATTGCAATTGTTGGGCAGGCCTTGGGCACTGACAGTAACCTCTGAGGGTAGTTCAAACTTTGGGTGATGGTACAAAAGGGGGTGATATTGGATCAGCCCGCTGAATTTGCTCTTTATTAAAGTCAATAGAAACTAAAACTAAACATTGAGGAGGTGCCAATCGGGGGAATAAATCTGCATAGGGGGCAGCTCAGAGAATGTTTCACTAGGTTGGTTTCTGGGATGAAGGGCTAATTTTATGAGGAAAGGTTGAGTAGTTTGGGTTTATACTCATTGTAGTTTAGAAGGATTGGAGATGATGTTATTGAAACATAAGATTCTGAGAGAGATATTAATAGGATATACCCCCTTGCGCAGGAACCTAGAACCAGGGGGCACAGTTTCAAAATCTCCAATTTAAGATGGCCATGAGGAAGAATTTCTTCTCCCAGAGAGCTGTTAGTTTTTGGAATTCCCTCCCCAAGAGAAGCTGGATCATTGAACATATTTGAGGCTGAGTTAGACAGATTTTTTTGATCTACAAAGTAGTCAAGGGTTATGGGGGGAGTAGACAGGGAAGTGGATTTAAGGCCACAATCAGCTAAGATCTTATTGAAGGCAGAGTGAAGGTGAGAGACCGCATGGACTACTCCTCTTATTACTTCTGTTCTTATCAGCTATCAGCCAATTTATATGAAGTTCAAAGTCAAAATTGCAGTCTAACTGGGACCTTGCTCTCTCCCAGAGCTGGAATCCTTGGACCCCTGGACCCCTCTACAAACCTGGAAACATCTGATCCAAAACTCCCCCTAAGGTATTAAACTACAAGCCCACAAATGGTTTCCACACTGGTGCTCTGTATTTTGTGGTGTTACGAACCATCCAATTGTGCCTTTTCACCTTCTGGCAGTATTTTTTAATGTTTCAATATTTTGGCACAGCAATTGTGATACTTTTTCTGGCTTCAGAGGTAGATAGATTCGTGACTAACATGGGAGTCAAAAGTTAATCGGGGGCAGGCAGAATGTGATCCGAATGAATGGTGGAACAGGATAAAGTGGCTGAATGGCCTACTCCTGTTCCTAATTCAAATGTTCATTTGTGTGTTCTGGTGAATTTTACCAGGGACTTTTTATAGGAGTCCCATGTGTAACCCTGTTATCTTTTCAGCTGTGAATCCTTGAGAGCAGTAACTCATTTTGTGTTTTTTTAATATTCTTTCATGGGATGTGGGCATCACTGGCTAGGCCAGCATTTATTGCCCACCCCTAATTGCCCTTGTTCAGAGGGCATTTAAGAGTCAACCACACTGCTGTGTGTCTGGAGTCACATATAGGCCAGACCAGGTAAGGACAGCAGATTTCCTTCCCTAAAGGACATTAGTGAACAAGTTGGGTTTTTACGACAATCGGCAATGGTTTTGTGGTCAACATCAGACTTTTAGGGCAGAATTTTACGTTCCCGCTGAGGTTTATAATGTCTCGCTGCATATTAACGCCCTGTCCCTGCCGAAACAGGGCCGTAAAATTCTGCCCTTAATTCCAGCTTTTTTTTTATTGGATTCAAATTTCACCACCTGCCATAGTGGGATTTGATCCCAGGTCCCCCCAGAGCATTACCCTGGGCCTCTAGATTACTAGAGTGACAATACCACTATGCCACCGCCTCCCACACAGGGGGGCTTGAGAGTGGGAGTGTGAGGAAATACACGGAATTGGTGGATTTATTGGCTAGAAGCTGCTAAATGAATTGTGAAAAGGTTGGAAAGTCTTCATCTGCAGCATCTGTGGGTGGCCTGGCTAGTTCAATTGTTAGACAAAGAGAGTCTTGATATCATGGTCAAGTTTCAACCCACAGAAATTCCTATTTTCATGCAGGGTCTGGACTCGGGCCAGTATTCATGCATGCACAGTTTATGGAAGCAGCTGGGCATTTAAATCATCAGCTGTCTCCACTGAATTAGGATCTTGGTGAGCCAGGATCCTTAAGTGTGCACATTACATCAGGTAAGGGCTGGTCTAAACTTGATGGATTCATTTCGATAGTCAGGGTACCTCTTTGGAGAGGCAATGGCCCCCTTTGGATATGGTTCCCAGGACACCTTTGGGAGAGATAAGACACCTTCTAGGATTGTTGAAAATAAAAGTGATTGTGTGGAAATATATATAACCTTATTGGAACTGTTAAAACTGTCAAAACAACTGTCAAGCTGTCAAAGAACTGTCAAAGCTTTCAAAGAACTGTCAAAGCTGTCAAAGACTTTTCAAGCTGTTAAACAATTACGCAACTTCATTGTACTGTCAAAATTGTCAATGGGTTTAACACTGCTGGGATTTAGATTTAAAAAAAAAACAGTCTGGAGTTAGAAATAAATCAGGGCTTGATATTTCATTCTGTCTCTTTACATAACCTTGAGGGCTTCATTATAGGATTTGTGCTGCAATACTGATTTTTAAAACTAACATTACCTGTGAAGTGAACTGTTTGATTAACAGCTCAAACTGGTTCTAGAATAGAAATGTTTGTTTTCATAAGAGATTCATTGAAGGAAATTCTATGTAATGAATGTTTTTTTAAAAATCACAGAGTGTTTTTTTCATTTAAAATAGTGACATCATCAGTACACACATAATTTTGTTCTATGGCAGCATGGCTCCTGAGGTTTGCCCATGGTGGCTACTAGGAGAGTTGGTATGGAGGGGATAAGGGCAAAGGGTGGTTGGTGGGGAGCGTATATTGACATGAGTTGGTACTAAATTGACATAGGTGCTATAAAGGGCCATGGAGATGTTGAGGACATAGGGGGTATGGAGCGCATGGGGAGTGGTAGAATAAATACCACTCAACTCGGCCAATCCCTATCAATGAATACTTTTCAAAATTCTAGATTTCCCAATTGAATAGAGAATGGAAATGCGGTGTTCATAGTACATGATTTAAACAACAATACATATAATTTCTCTAATAGTCCTGTGCCTGCGTGATTGGCAATTGGTGCTGCTACATGTTAGATAATTCTGCTGATAAGAGATCCCAGTTCTGCTGCATTCTGCTGTCTGTCCATCTGAACAAGGAAGTGGAATTGACATTGTCGAACAGCCATATTATCGGTGATACTGTTAGTGCAATTCAAGCATCACTTCAAGCCCTGCATCATTGAAAGTATATTGAGACTAGGCTCAAATTTATAAAACTGAATTAATGTTTGACAAATTGATTGGATATGAATGGGTTTAATCATTGAGTGTTTTCACATCGATTTCATGATGGTCATGGATTGATGTTGAATGAGTATTTTTACATTGATATGATGAATTTACCACATCAAAGGTTGCTACACAAGATAAAAGTATATGGTTTGGGGAGGGGGTGAAATATTAACATAGATAGAGGAATGGTTAGCTAACAGGAAGCAGAGAGTAGGGATAAAAGGTAGTGAATGGAAGGGAAGGATGTGGCATAGGGAGTTGATTGGATGGTCTTTAGCCTAGTGACAAAGAAGCCCATGGGCTCCTCATGCTTATTGTTGGAGGTGAGGGTGGAGGGGAGGGGAATTTCAGAAGATGGTTTGTGGTGGAGATAAGAAGCTTGGTATTATCTTTGCATCCAGGGTGAATTTGAATTAATGAGCAGTCCTAGCAGACGTGAATAGCACCCGATAGTGTTTCAAGTGGACTAGCCGGAAATGGCTAAACCAGTGGTCTGCCATATCAAGTCTGTGTGAGTCCAAACCCTACCATGGCAGCTGATGGCCAAGCGGTAACTAGGCGACTGCCACAGGGATCAGTGCTGAGGCCTCAACTATTTACAACCTGTATCAATTACTTGGATGAAGGGACAGAATGTATGGTAGCTAAAACTGCCCATGACCCCAAGGTAGGTAGGAAAGCAAGCTGTCAAGAAGAGATAGAGAGTCTGAAAAGGGATATAAACAGGTTAAGTGAGTGGGCAAAAATCTGGCAGATGGAGTGTAACCTGGGTAAATATGAACTTGTTCACTTTGGTAGGAAGAATAGAAAAGCAGAATATTATTTAAATGGAGAAAGATTGCAGAACTTGGAGGTACAGAGGGATCTAGGTGTTCTGGTACATGAATCACATTTATTCAGGTGTAGCAAGTGATTAGGAAGGAAAATGGAATATTGGCATTTATTGCAAGAGGAATGGAATATTAAAGTAAGGATGTTTGACTATGGATACATAAGGCTTTTGTGAGACCACATCTGGAGTCCTCTGTGCAATTTTGGTCTCCTTATTTTAAAAAAATATATAATTGCTTTAGAAGCCATTCAGAGAAGGTTCACTAGATTCATTCCTAGGTTGAATGGCTCATCTTATGAAGAAAAGTTGAACAGGTTAGGCCAATATCCATTGGAGTTTAGAAGAATGAGAGGTGATCTCATTGAAACGTATTAGATCCTGAGGGGATTTGATAGGGTGGGTAACCGAGGAATGTTTCCTCATGTGGGGAGACTAAAACTAGGGGATATAGTTTAAAAATAAGAGGCCTCCCTTTGAGGACAGAGATAAGGAGGATATTTTTTCTCTTGAATGGCTGTTGGTGTGTGGAATTCTCTCCCCCAAAAAGTAGCAGAGGCTAGGTCTTTAAATTTGCCCAAGGCTGAGTTGGACAGAGGTTTGATAGACAAGTCCTTAAGGGTTAAGGGGAGCAGACAGGAAAGTGGTGACCACAACCAGATCAGCCATGATCATATTGAGTGGCGGAGCAGGCTCGATGGGCCAAATGGCCTACTCCTGCTCCTATGTTCCTGTGGTTTCAGTTGATATCAAATGGAATTTGACTTCAATGGAAATAAAAATTGGGAACAGTGTATTGGGCAGATCTTTACTTATCACCAAAACCATTTTTTATTTGGAAGTTTTCAAGCTGATCAGCTCCCTCCCAGTCACTGGTATGTCTTTTACTTCCTCTCTTTCCCTTCCTATCTGCTTTGGTTTTTGCATGTTTAATTCTTATCCTTCACTCTGATGAAAGTTGAACACCCAAATTGACCTTTTGTAGATTAAAAGCAGGAAGAACAGGGTCATAAGGACTCGAAACATTAACTTTGTTCTTCTCTCTCCACGGATTCTGTCAGACCTGCTGAGTTTTCTGTTTTCGTGTGGATTTTTTTGCAGAATTGTGTAGTTCTGATATTTCCTCTTTTTTGAATTTTGAATTCCCAAGGCTTGTATTTTTCTTTTAAATACCGTTTCATTTCCTCTTATCTCAGGTTTTGTATACACAGGGGAAGCCCATGCTCAGTTTCTGTTATGTAGTTATTGGGTTAAGGTTTTGATACTACTGACCGCTAAATGCTGTTGGTACAACTGCAGTGATTTTGAAACAATTGCCAGTACACAGAAACGTTTAAATTTAAGGAACAAGTGCGGGGAGCAGGTGGGTCTTGTGGACAAGATGACCTCAGAGAGGGCATGAGGAGAAATGGGAGAGAAACAGTTTCAGGCCGAGGGCATAGGGGAACATTATAGAAAGTTTGGTAAGGTAGCAAGTGGAAGGGAAGGTTGAGGCAGAGAGAGTTGATTGGATGGTCTTTAACCTAGTGGCAAGAAGTCCATGGGCTCCTCATGCTTATTGTTGGAGGGGAGAGGGATTTCAATTTGTGGTAGAGAAAAGAAGTTGGTGTTACCTTTGTATCCAGGAGGAACTTGAAATAATGGGCAGTCCTAGCAGATGAGAATAGCACCCAATAGTGTTTCAAGTGGACTAGCCAGAAATGGCTAAACCAATGGTCTGCCTTATTCTTTCAAGTCTGTGTGGGTCCAAATCCTGCCATGGCAGCTGATGGCATTTGAAATAAATTAGTAAGATGTGGAATGAAAGCTAGTTTCAGTAATAGCGACCATAAAGCTATCATCAATTGTCACAAAAACCCATCTGCTGCACTAATATCCTTGACAGAAGAAAATCTGCCATCCTTACCTGGTCTGGCCTACATATGGCTCCAGACCCACAGCAATGTGGTTGACTATTAACTGCCCCCGAAGTGGTCTAGCAAGACACTCAGTTCAAGGAGCATTAGGGAGGATAACAAGTACTGACCTTGACAGTGATGGCCACATCCCTTAAACAAATGGGGTCACAGCAGGTGGAATGACCAGGATGAGAGAGAGAAATTGGGGAGCAGATTTCAAAGGTGGAGGCGAGGGTATGGTAAAGCAAATCAGTAGCTACAGAAATGCTGTGGTGAATGGAGGGCCAAAGGTTAGTTGGAATTTTGTAAGTGACATAAGTTAGTGATCAGAAGTGGCCTTATCTATAATTGATATGATGGGTCTAACGAGATTGTGTGACATGGGAAGGTCAAGGGAGTGGCTTTGCATATGGATCAGGGAATTTACATGGAGGGAGCTTAGGGAGGAAAAGTGGGCAATGAACACCGAGGAGAGACAGAGAATGATGAGCTGAGAATGAGGTTAAAATCACTGAGGCTGAGAAGTCACTTGGTGCAGAGGCTGAGGGAGGAAGGCAGTGAAGATACCTCAGTGAGAATATTTTTATCATCCTGGGGATTGTGGTGAGGAAGATGTGGGGTTGAAACAAGGTGAATTACTCAAAGTTGTAGGAAGTGCCAGAGATGTGGGGAGAGCAGGGTCAGCCCAAGGTGTGATTTGGTGATAAGAGCCACCCCAATACCACGATGCTCTTGGATCAATTGGTGGAATGTATAGACAGGTTAGGGAGGATTCGTTAAGCGGAAAGATATCATTATGCCTCAGCCAGGCTTTAGGCCCTGATATCTATGAGAATGCCTGTTATGTAACATTCAGGGTGGCAATTTTCATTGGGGAGGTTTTCTGGGACATTTTATGAATTCAGCAATTGACAGCACAGCAGAGGCCAATTGGCCCATTATGTCTGTGCTGGTCCAAAATGTCCTATCTAGCTCAATCCTACTTTCCAGCCCTGCTGTTGAATCTTGAATGTTGGATGTATATTAGCATATTACTTATGACTTGTGAAATGTAATATTTGAAATGTTTTAAAGGCCAGAAGCTTGGATCATGTAATATGGCCCATTATATGATCCAAGTTAATGAAAAGTTTCTGTGCTTCTGGTAAAATCCTTTGTCTGCCTTATGAGATAAATGGTGGCTCTTAGCCCCTTTGTATGGGTAACAAGTTTCAGTGGCTCTCCCTTTGTTATAGTTTAGGCTGGAGAGACTGACTGTTTGCTGCTCCCTAATTTTGTTTATTGTCATGTCCTCTCAAAGAGCAATGTGAGCTTCCACAGTGATGAGGGTTGTTTTTACCTTTAACTATGGTTTGGAAATTTCCAGAAGCTGTGGCCAATCTTGAGTCATGTGACCTGCAGCAGTCATCCTTTAGCTCAGCTGAGTCCATTGTAAGTAAGGTTTGATTTTGAACAGTTTATGATTCCTTTCATGAGTTAGGGACATGACAAATGAGATGAAACATTTGCTCACCAGCTGAACACAGTTCACTTCGTAACATAATCCCGCAAGTATGGTGGATATTTTTGAGTAGGATATGGTCTAACTTCAGGTGCAAGCTTATTTAACTCATCTGAGATGTCAATGTTGGAATCAGATTCAATGCTTACGAATGAAGTTCTCAGTGAAGGATGATGCATTTCATGTGATGATTTGCATTTAGCAGTGATAATTGATCCTTTTGCATTGGTCACAACAAATAGCTGAATGTTGTAAGGGGTTGTTTACTGTCCAATATGACCACCATGTTTCACAAGCACTATATAAATTTCCTGTTTCACTCTTCTGTATGTATCATTTTTTTCCAAGGAACACATAAACCTTTCAACTTCCCCATTAGCTCTTGGCCAACACGGTATGGATTTTTCGATAAGTGAAACCTAGATAAGTGAATTTGCAAGCGGGCTCTTCACTGTCGAATGGGGGTCCATTGTCACTTTGCACCGTTTGAGGGGTTCCAAATGGTCAAAGTCCGGTCAAGCTTTGGGGTGACTGCTTTTGTTGGAGTTGACAAAACGATTTCCACAACTGGGAATCTGCTGTAGTTGTGAGTAAGAGCAGACGTGTCTCCACCAGAGGGAATATCTGCAAAATCAATGCTAACTTCAATCATGGACCTGCAAGTAGTTCAGTCATCTCGATAGGATCACGAAAAATTTGATGATTTGATGTGGTTCCTTGACATGGAAAACACTGTTCTACGACGTGGTCAATTCCTGGGAAACACATGTTTTCCCTAAGGTGGTGTTTGGTTTTGACAATTCCCTGATAATCTTCAGGTGCGATATCGGAAACTGATTCCCTCCATGATTGTGAAACAACAAAGCAGTTGCTGCATAACAAGGGGCAGAATATTACGCTGATCGGGCAGGCGAGTGTCCCGACCTGATCTGGCGTGAAATCGCGTGAGATGACGTCGGACGAGCGTCCCGATGTATCTCACGTGATATTTAGGTTGACGGGCACATGTAAAAGTCGGCAGCGCAACCACCGACATTTAGGAAGCCTGTTAAACCCATTAAAGTAACAATTGATGGTGATTTTTCACTGCCCGTCCAATGTTATGGTTGTTGGTTGGCAAATCTGCCAGGCGGGCTTTGCCTTTTTGATGAAATCTTGTCCGACGGCAGGATGAAGTTTCCGCTGTTAATTTTTAAAAAGTGTTTGGACAGAATTTTCATATCTATATTTCCACATGAGTGAATCTGATCTGTGGACATTTTTTTTTCTGCAGTTTCAGATCTTTATTGATTGGTTTTAAATTCTTCGTTGTGCGCTCCCCCCATGCCTGTGCAGACTTCAGCGCTCGCCGTCCTCCTGCCCCCCACTCTGTCAGCGCTCCCCTCCTCCTGTCGCCCACTCCATCAGCGCTGAGCCTTTCACCACACATTTCACGCTGGCTGAACATTAATTGGCTCCTGGGCCTGTCAATCATGATCATCCGCTCACCCAAAAATTCTACCCCATGTTTTTGAGTATATTTCTCTCTCTATTTGTGAATAACATTGCTCCAATTGTGTTAGCAACCCACATGCCATGCATTAATTGACACATTCCCTGCCTTGTCTTTATGCAAGAGAATTGCACCTAAGCCATCCGGAATTGCACAGTCAACTAGCTGGCTGGTTTTCTCAGTCAAAATAGGAAATTGTGCAACTTGCTGCCAACAATCTTTGATCTGGTGTACAGCCTGTGTTTGTGATGTAGTTCACCCCCATTTGATGGTCTCCTTTTGTCAGATCACACAGGGGGCACAGATTGCACAGGGAGGTCAGGAATGAAGTGAGTACAGAATGTAATGAGTCCTGCCAGACTCCAGACTTGCTGCAAGTTTTTAGGATCTGCAGCATTTGCAATGACTTCAACTTTCCAGGTGATACTTCTTCACTGCTGATCCCATGGCTGAAGGACCTGATTGTGCTGTCATTGAACAAGCATTTGTTTCCCTGCAGGACAAACTGAATCATGTGTTGAAATGAGTCAGCAACTGAACTGACTCAAGTTGAGCCTCTTGTATCAACAAAGTCCAATGTGAGTGGAGAAAACTGCACAATACCTCTATTCTTCTGCAAGCTTAATTTGATAGTAGCCTGCACTGAGGTCAAGTTTAGCGAAGCGTTTTGTGCTTTCTCTATGAAGCTATCGATTGTCAGTGTCAAGCATGTTTCTTGTTGGATGGCTTGATTTGCTGACCACGCAGCAACACAGCTTCTAATCTGGTTCTTGCTCTTGTGCTTCTTGACAACTTCTCTGGGCCAGACCAAAGGGATAGGTTTGTCTCCAAATTTCTCAATAATGTCAAGGTCAAGTAGATGTTGGCGTTTCTCCTCTGTCTGCTTCCTGAAATAGTATTCATCGCTGCTGATGTGCAACTGGAGGCATATTGGGGTCTACATGCAACTTGCATGTAACGCCTTTCAGTTTGCTGATACCAGTAAAGTGGTCAGCATACAATTCAAGCATGTAGTTGGTATGTGTAGGAATTGTGTATGTGACAGCAATCATATGCAGATCTGTTGCTGTGTGAAAACTGATCAGCTTGTCACCTTGTCTAGATATCACAAAATACAGCATTCATGCTGGTGTCTTGATATGAGATTGATGTTTCAAAAACATGAGGATCTTCAGTGGTTTGTCAGTATTGTGAAGGGAAAGTTTTTCATTTCCCTAGCTTGCAGAAAATGGGGAAATCCTAAAATTTTTTGAATGGTTTGTCTCCCATGATAACATTTTGGCAAAGGACAACAGTTTGTCTCCCTCACAACATTTAAGAAATATTTAGATTAGTAATTGACACACCATAGCATACAGGGCTACAGGCCAAGTGCTGGAAAATGGGATTAGAATAGGTAGGTGTTTGATGGCCAACATGGACACGATGGACTGAAGGGCCTGTTCCTGTGCTGTATAACTCTATGACTATGATAATGACAGATGCTCCTCTATCTATGTGAGCATCTACTTCCGAGCAGCCAATGGTCACTGTCACACGGGCTGTTTGTTATGCCTGAAAGAGAGCACAAAGTATGTTCAGGGTCATCTGCCTCTACATTGGCTACATCCTCTCAGCATTTTGCTGTGGTAAGCATACAGGGCACACTTCTGTTGTTCTTGGCCTTAGTAGTTGATTCTGTTGATGAAAGACAAACACGATCAAAGTGGTTGGGTTTTGCACAAACTTTACACTGTTTATCAATGGCAGGATACTGTGTCCAATGTGGGTAAGCATCACCATAGTGGAGACATTGTTTGGACAATTCACAGCTCTGTTTGTGAAGCTGTTGTTGCTTTGCAGATGGTTTCCTGGCAGGTGAGCAATGAACGGTGTTCACAGGAGTTGAACTTGGAGTGTGGTAGTTACTTCTGGCAGCCTCAATTTCAGCTGATCTGGACTCTGAAAGCAAAATTTTTTTCATGAGATGTGGGCATCGCTGTCTAGGCCAGCATTAATTGCCCATCCCTAATTGCCCTTGAGAAGGTGGTGGTAGTGATGGAGAAGACTTGTTCAAGAAAAGAGGAAGAGAGAAAACAGGGAACTATAAGAGTGTTTGTCAAACTGGCATCTACCCGGCTACGTGGAAAATTGCCCAGGTATGTCCTGTACACAAAAAGCAGGACAAATCCAACCCGGCCAATTACATCCTCATCTGTCTATTCTCAGTAAAGTGATGAAAAGGGTCATCAACAATGCTATCAAGTGGCACTTGCTTAGCAATAACCTGCTCACTGATGCCCAGTTTGGGTTCTGCCAGGGCCACTCAGCTCCTGACCTCATTACAGCCTTGGTTCAAACATGGACAAAAGAGCTGAACTCCCGGGGTGAGATGAGAGTGTCTGCCCTTGACATCAAGGGGAGATGGTGCCTTTGAAGCATATGCCACTGGTGCCTTAATTTTCAAAAGGCCCAGTCTGTGAAGCGTCCACTAATATCTTGACCAGCCGACTGACATTGTAATACTTTACCACTGGCGCCTGGGTCAGTGTTCTCTTCAGACTGGTCAACGTTTCCTGGTGACTTTGTTCCCAGTACCATTCCACGTCATTTTGTAGAAGTTCCCTGAGAGGTGCTGTTTGTTCTGACATGTTCAGAATGAATTTCCCAAGATAGGTCACCATTCCTAAAAACCACTCCAAGTCTTTCTTACATTCTAGATCATTCACAACTGCTTCAATTTTACTCAGGTCTGGCTTCAGACCCTCATTTGTTAGCACATGTCCCAAATATTAGATTTCATGAAGACCTATTTTGCACTTCTCCTCCTTCAATTTGAGGTTTCATTCTCTAGTCCTGGCCAGCACTCACCTCAGTCTGCGGTCGTGTTCTTCTCGTAAGACTCCCAAGACTAGCACATCGTTGATATAGGTTTCCATGCCCTCTAACCCTTTAAACAGCTGCTTCACTGTTCTGTGGAATACCTCCGGGGCTGAGTTATTACCAAGAGGTAAGCGTAAAAACCTGTATCACCCATATGGTGTGTTGAAGGTACAGAGATAGGAGTTCAGTTCATCCAGCTTGACCTGCCAGAAGCCTTAACTTGTATTCAAGACTGAATAATATTTAGCATCAGCTAGCCTATACGTGATCTCTTCTACTGTAGGAAACTGGTAATGCTCTCTTTGCACTGCTTGGTTTAGGTCTCTGGGATTTAGATAGATTCCCATCTGATTTTCCTACAATTACAATTAGATTAACCTACTTTGTCAGCTCTTCAATTTTCTTGATGATGTGAAGTTTCTCCATTCTGCTTTCTCTCAGCATTACTGGTATTTTCCTGAGTGAGTGTATTTTGGGTGTCACAGTTTCATCAACCCTGATGGTGTGTTCTCCATTTAGGCAGCCAATCCCCTGGGACACATCTTTGTACCCACTCAGGATGTCATCAGTGGTGACTGTCATTATTCTCTTAATTAGTTTCAGATTTTTACAAGCTTTGATTCCAAAAATGGGTTTTGCATCAGTTTTCACCACTATGAATGGAAGTGCTAGAGACTGTTTTTTGTAGTTCACTGTGAGTGCACACTTCACTTCTGCAGCAATTCTTTCATGTGTATAAGTAGACAGCTTCACTTTTGTTTTAGTGAGCTGTTTTTCTTTGCTTAACTTACAGTGGAGGCTTTTGGGAATGACATTTGCTTGTGCAGCTGTGTGAAGCTTGAAATTCACCATCCTATGGGCAATTTTTATATCAACCTTCCACTTGTCTTCTTTGGAATTCATTGTTCCTGCACCAAAAACTTCAGTTTCATTACCTAGTTCATCACCTACAATTGTGTGGACTTTCTACGATTTACACATTTTAGCAAAGTAATTTAATTTAGCACGGTTCCTACGCTGCTTTCGTAGGCTGGACAACTACATGGTAAATGCTCTGTTCTGCATCAGCTGCTATTGTGTTTTAATAGCAATTTTGTTCTTTTTATCTTTAGACTGCCTAGTTATTCTTTCCGAGGCTCTCTCTGTTTAACTGCATCTAACCGTCTGACCATGTGCGGCTTATCGTCTGCTATCATCTGTTTAATCTGCCATTTCATTTTCTCTGCTGCTCTGCAGATATTTATTGCTTTCTCCAGCATGAGATCAACTTCTCTCAAAAGCCATTCTCTCAGGGAGTCATTTACGATTCTATTCTATCTTGGATGAGTGATTCCTCAAGCTCTCCAAATTCACATATTTTCCACTCAGTGATGTACTGTCTGATGTTGTCTTTGCCTTGCGAGCACATTAAAAATCTGTATCTTTCATATGTGATGCTTTTCTTAGGGCTGCCGTATGGGCTTCGAATTTTTCCATTATTTCTTTCAAGATATCTTGTTTCTCATCACTTCAAAATATGAATGTGTTATAGACTTCTAGGGCATCTTCCCCTGCTACATGAAAAAAGGTGGAAAACTGTACCTGTGACTCTTTTTTATCACTGCCCGTTCGCTGTGAGGTACAGCTGAAAATGCTGCCGTTCCTCCTTCAGTTTTCGGTGCGATTGCCCCAACTGAGCTCTGTCGGTGGTTTCAGAAACCTCATTGTTGCATTTAGTTCACTTCAGACACTATGTCTTGTTTCTGGCCTCCTTAGTAATGATACATGCATGCTATTTTAACTGAGCTAACTTTATAATAACACATTTTCCTAACATGAACACATATTTACAATGGTTGAACTCCATCAGGACAGGCTCCAACATGTGCTATCTGCCCTTACAACCCCCAGGTCAGGTGACCTGTATCTAGTGCAGAGCACTGTATAGTATCTATTACTGGAGTCCACGACCACCATCACCTAACCTCATGACAGCCCCCATCATCATAGATGACAGTCTTCAGCCAGTTCGATTGTATGGTGTGCCGTTTTGGTCTCCTTACTGAAGAATGGATATTATTGCTCCAGCGGTGGTGCAATGAAGATTCGCTGGACTGACTCCCGGGATAAGTTGGCTATACTGTAGTATAAGGGCCTGGTATATACAGGGTTAATGTGGAAATGAGTACAGTACTGCCCACACAGTGATGTAAGAAGATACATGACCTAGACCATCCTAGGTGGTGTTGAGCAGAAACGTGCTAAGATCTAGACATGGAGATAGCCCCTTGCCTGTGTCTTTTACTGTATATTTGTCTATAGTTAATAAACACTTGCTGTTAACAGGAGACTGGGAAGACTTCCTGAACAGATATGCTCTGTAACCATCACCATTTCAACACAGTGGCAACTAGGAATCAAAAACTCTCAACCTCACAAGAATGCTGAAAAAATAAGAAAGGAAAATCGTCAATGGATTCTGAACTGAAGGAAGCTGCCAACTGAAGTTAAAGACACTGAGAAAATTCATCAGAAAAGGCTCCAGGCAGAAGACCCTGGAAGCTAAAGACAGAAGCTTTACTGCAGCAGAAAGCTCCACAGAATCCCCCTTGGAAGTCTAACTTCAGCACACAATGTGCATAGACTGCAAGGGTGAGCTAAACCCTTTTAGCTTCCAGGCTGCAGCCAGTCCTGAGACGCCCCTTTGACTAGCTCAGTCAGAAATGCTATATGAACAAAGCCCGACTCAGCCTGAACAAGCGGCCTCGAGTTAAAAAGAAAAGGAAATTAATAAGAAGCTTACTCAACTCTTGGGAACCTCGCGACCATCCAAATCCTTAACCAGCAACCCTACATTGACTTCGAATTCATGATAGTAAATCACGGAATGAAAGATAAAAGCGAAATACTGCCGATGCTGGAAATCTGAAACAAAAACAAAAATAGCTGGAAAAGCTCAGCAGGTCTGACAGCATCTGCAGAGATGATGACAGTTAACATTTCGAGTCCGTATGACTCTTCATTAGAACTAAGGAAAAGTAGAAATGAGGTGAAAGATAAGCTTGTTTAGGGGGGTTGGACAGGTAGAGCTGGATAGGAGGCCAATGATAGGGGGTGGCAAAGAAGATATTGCCAAAGATGTCATAAACAAAAGGTCAAAGGGGTGTTGCTGGTGGTGATACTGGCTAAAGGATGTGCTAATGGTGACATTAAGGGCAGAAAGCAGGATGAGCAAGTGACAGGTAGCTGTAGTGGGGGTGGGGTGGGGGAGGAAGGGATCAAAACAGGCTAAAAGATGGAGATAAAACAATGGATGGAAATAAATGTTAAAATAATATAAATAGGTGGGAAAGGAAAAATATATTAAAAAGATATATAAGTTGGCAAACAGCCAACCCACACAGCCATGGTTGAAAACATTTTCAGCCAGAAATGCACTGCCACCATCTTGCCGAGATGGCCAAAACCAGCGAGCGCGGGGACTCCATCTTGAATTCCGAGGAGCTGAAACAATCTCCGTTGAGAAAAAGCTTTAAAAAAATCAAAAGGCAGAGCAAAAATTGCCTTGAAACCGACCTCCAATGATCAGAGGAGCAAATAGCTGGCAAAGACAATTAGTTTATAAGTTTTCTTTTTGCAGAATTAAACAGTTGACAAGTAAAAAATAAAACAGTCTGCAATTGCAGCGGGAGCTTACTGACTCCAACAAAGCACAGGGAGATTGGAGAGAAAATAACTGCAGCTGCAGGGCCATTTTGAAGAGAGAAAAATTGGTTCCTTCAGTGCAGCAAAATGTTAAGTGGCCATTGGTCAAAAAATACAATTTACGACATCAGTTTCGACTCGTCCCAGGGCCAAATCTAATGAAAAATTGGGTTTCCTTGAGGGCGGAATTTAGAAGCTATTGGAGAATAGCAGGTCTCAGTAATAATTCAGAAGAAGTCCAGATTAATACCTTTGTAAGCTCATTTGGTGACCTTGCTGATGATGTAATCCTAAAGCAGTGTATTGATGAGTCTGCAAAAAGCTTCGATGAAATATTAACAGCCTTTGTTGAATGTTGAAGTGGAGGAGCTTGAGGAGCTTAAAAAGATGCATAGAAAACCCCTTAACACCCATTAATATATCTTTATGGGAAGCCCGCGGCAGAAGGCCCAAATGATTTCCTTTTCTCGGACATGGACACATTTCCAGGACTGTACCAGCAGTAGTGAATGACAAGGAAAAAGCCCTGCATCTGGTGGATCAAGAAAAAGCAGAAGTACAATCAGAGAAGGTTCACCTCAAAGTTAAGTTGGAAAAGTCAAACTGAAGCACAACCAGGCACGACAGCAGACAAGAAAGGCACTCAGAGTTCATTGTCTTGGAAAGCTCTTTGATAAACCAATGCATGCCTCTGGAAAACAGGAGGAATTGGAAAACAAATTGAATGTTCTTTAGGAAAAAGCAGCAATGGAGCTATCAGCAATGACAAAGTTCTGCACTGCCATGCAGCATGAGGAGATAAGAGCTAAACATGAAAATGAACAGTTGAAAGAGCAGCTAACTGTCCTTCAGAATCAGATTCAAAACAGTCCGTTACCCTTTAGCTACATGAAGGAATAAAGAATGCCTTGAGCAGTAGAATGGCAAAACAGCGTAACAAGCTCAGTGAGGTTCTGGTAAATTACAAGAAAACTCCAGATGAAGAGCTTGAGCTTTGCAATGTAAGGAAAACCCATTGGAGGACCTTCAAGTGCTACAAGGATCCCTCAGGCCCAAGTTTGTCCCTAGGGAACATTATGAAGCATAACGGGAATATTTCAGAATATACAGAGTAGATATATTCCAATGAGAAAGAAAAATTGCAAAGAAAGGACCCACCATCCGTGGTTAATTAAAAAAAAAGTTAAAGATAATATCAAACTTAAGGTAAAAACATGTAATTATGCAATGATGGGTGGCAGGTCAGAAGATTGGACAGAATATAAGAACCAGCGGAGAATGACTGAAAGATTAATAAGGAAGGAAAAGTTAGAATACAAGAGAAAGCTAGCTAGAAATATAAAAACAGATAGTAAGAGTTTCTATAGATAGTTAAAAATGAAAGGCATTAACAAAGTTAGCACTGGTCCTATGGAGAGTGAGTCTGGGGAATTTATCATGGAAAATAAAGAGGTGATAGATAAATTGAATAGGTATTTTACATTGGTCTTCACTATAGAGTAACACCCCAGAAATAGCTGTAAATCAGGTGATGGGGCAGGGGGGAGGAACTCAATGAAATTCAAGGTAATCAGGCAGAGTCAACATGGTTTTCTAAGAGGGAAATCATGTTTAACCAATTTATTGGAGTTCTTTGAAGAAGTAACATGTGCTGTGGATAAATTGGAGCCAGTGGATGTACTGGGCTTAGATTTCCAGAAGGCATTTGATAAGGTGCCACATCAATGCAGAAAATAAAAGCTCATGGTGTAGAGCATAACGTATCGGCATAGATATACGGTTAGCTCGTTAACAAGAAACAGAGACTAGTCATAAATGCGTCTTTTTCTGGATGGCAAGATGTAACAAGTAGTGTGCCACACGGATCAGTGCTGGGGCCTCAGCTTTATATAACCTATATAAACAATTTGGATAAAGCAACCGAAGGTACATTGGCTAAATTTGCTGATGATACAAAGGTAGGTAGGAAAGTAAATTGTGAAGAGGACGTAAGGAGGCTACAAAAGGATATAGATAGGTTAAGTGAGTGGGCAAAGATCTGGAAAATGGAGCATAATGTGGGAAAATGTGAAATTGGCAGGAAGAATAAAAAGGAAGCATATTATCTAAACAGTGAGAGATTGCAGAGCTCTGATATGCAAAGGGATTTGGGTGTCCTAGTGCATGAATCACAAAAAGTTAGTATGCAGGTACAGCAATGTTATAGACTTGATTTTGCAGACAGGTTTCTCATAAGAAACAGTGAACTTTCTTTACAGGGCTTCACAGCAGTTACATGCTTCCATCAAGATCCACAACTAGACACAAACTCCACCCCTAAGGTTCCCCATGCTTGGTACTGATTTATTCACACTGTCACGTGACACCACACAGTGCAATAAGACTTGAAGCTACAGCCACTGCATTTCTTAAAGATACAGTTACTATAAGCTAGTAATTAGGAAAGCTAACAGAATGTTTTTTTTTTTTTGCAAGAGGAATTGAATACAAAAGTAGGGAGATTATGCTTCAGTTATACAGGGCATTGGTAAGACCGCATTGGGAGTACTATGTACAGTATAGGTCTCCTTATTTAAGGAAGGATGTAAATGTAGTGGAAGCAGTTAAAAGAAGGTTTACCAGACTAATACCTGGAATGGGCGGGTTGTCTCATGAGGAAAGGCTGGACAGGCGAGACTTGTAACCACTGGAGTTTTGAAGAGTAAGAGGTGAAATGATTGAAACAGATAAGATCTTGAGAGGTCTTCACAGAGTAGATGTGGAAAGGATGTTTCCTCTTGTGGGAGAATCTAGAACTAGGGGTCACTGTTTAAAAATAAGGGCAGCCCATTTAAGACAAATATGAGGAGAACATTTTTTCTCTGAGGGTAGTGAGCCCTTGGAACTCTCTTCCTCAAAAGGTGGTGGAAGCAGTGCCTTTGAACATTTTTGAGAAAGAGCTAGCTACATTCTTGAGAAGTGGGGGGGGGTGAAAGTTTCTCAGAGGTAGGTGCGAATATGGAATTGAGGGTGTAATCAGATCAGCCATGATCGTTTGAATGGCCTTCTCCTGCTCCTATGTTCCTATGGTGCTGGATGGATATCAAACAGATATTTGACTTCAGTGGAAATGAAAATTGGGAGAGAGGTAATGGGCAGATCTTTCATTATCACCAAACCATTGTTTATTTGAAAGTTTTCAAGCTGATTAGCTTCTTCTCAGTCTTTGGTATGGCTGTTCATACTTATATTTCCTCTCTTTCCCTACTTTTGTAACCTTATAAGTTTGCATGTTTACTTCATAGCTTTCATTCTGATGAAAGATGGACACACAAATTGAGTTTGAATGTGACCTACCTGTTATGTAGTTCTGATGTTTCCTCTTTTTTTAAAAATTTTGAATTGCCAGCATTTGTGTGTTTTTCTGTTTTGAAATGCTGCTTTATTTCCTCTTATCTCTGAATTTGTGTCAAATGAGAAAGCCTATCCATTGCCCAATTTCTGTTCTGCTATTGTTAGGTTAAGGTTTGACATTGCTGCATTGATTTTGAAACAAGTGCCATTTCCGGGGAGTGTGAAGTGTATGAGTGTCAAAAAGGCTCACTATGGGGAAGCAGTGGCATAATTAACGTCATAGTACCTCAGCAGATGGGTGTCACCATCACTAGTTGTTTTCATGTGGGTGAAAGCTACTTCTTGTTTTATGCCCCAATACTATTGAGCATCCTTTTCAGTGGGATTGCATACAGTTTCACACACTGATGACAAATTGAGTTTCCCCGTAGTGAGGCTTTTTGACACTCTTACACTTCGGACTTCTGGGAAAATTGGGCAAGAACTTGGCTAAGTAAATCCAAAAATCCAACAAAAGGTTGCACTGCCTGCACACCAGTTGGTTGCTGCACCCCAGCTACCACTCCCACCTCATCAGGACCCAGGGAAACTCCTTTTGCTATCAGTACATGACCTATGCACTTGACTTCAGTCATTTTCAGTTGCATTTTCATCTTATCCAGCTTCATGTTCATCTGGCGAGCTCTTTCTAGCAGTTTCACTAAGATCTGATCATGGGGAAAAGTTTTCCCCCCATCGGGGTGGTGGGGGGGGTGGTGGTGAGGGAGTGCAGGAGTGGCCGGGGGCTGGCGCGCCACCATTTTACTTGGGCAGGCCAATCAAGGCCCACCCAGCATGATGTCTGCCAGGAAACGCATGCACACGAATGAGCGCACTGATCTCCCTGAGGCTAAGTGCTGCCTCAGGGAGATCAGCTCTAAATTTAAAAATGTTAACGAGACAAAAACAAAATTTCCCTGACATGTCCCCTCATGTGACACTGTCACATGAGTTGGGACATGTCCATCACTTTCAGTGAAACCTTTATTAAATATTTTAAAACCCTCATGAAGCCTCATCCCGCCCGTAGATGAGGTTCCATGCTTTTTCTTAAGCCTGTCAGGGCTCCCGGCCTGCCCACCAACATTAAGGTTGGACGGGCAGGTCCATTAACTACGTTAAGCATTTTTTAAATGGCCTCAATAGGCCGTTGACAGGTCGGCGGGCGCATAGCTGATTCGGCTGCGCCCCCGCTGACCTGAAAATGGAAATGAGGTGGGGTGACATCGGGAGTTCCACTCACCGACCGGAAGATCCTGCCCATGGTCTGCGATGGTTTCTTCCATGATATCTCCATATCCATAGACTTTCAGGTCATCTGCAATTGCTTTGACTCCTGAAAGATCATTGGCTATCTCACGCTGATGGCGTTGATTGCCTTCCAGAGCAGTAGAAATTGCAAACAGCATGTGCAACCACCTGTACCTTCTAAATGGCATCCAGAATTTAGTCAGGAAACTGAAATAAAAACTGAAAATGCTGGAAAACCTCAGCAGGGTCTGACAGCATCTGTGGAGAGAGAAACAGAGTTAACATTTCTAGTCTTGTATGACCCGTCTTCAGAGCCAGCATTTTCTGTTTTTATTTCAGATTTCCAGCATCCATAGTATTTTACTTTTTTCTTAGTCAGGAAACTGCTGTTTTCATCCAACTTCACTTGCTAGTATCCACCATTCACATCTAGGGTAGTAAAGACTTTTGCTTTGGCAAGTCATGGCAACATTTCTTCAGTGGTTGGCATGGGGTACTAGGATCTCTTCCTAGAATTATTCAGGTCCTTTGGATCTATACGCACTATCAGGTTTCCAGGCCGTTTCACTGCCATCCTGCTGCTAATCCAGTCTGCAGGAGTTGTCACTTTCTTGATTACTCCCTTCTTTTCAAGTTCCTCCATCTCCTCTTTCAGCCTGGACATGAGAGAAGCTGGAAACTCTCCTCAGAAGATGCTGAGTTGGTCTCACACTCTCATCTCCTTCAAGGTGTTATTCATCAGGAAGACCATCCAAGACCTGTGAAAACATCTTTGTAATTTGTTCAGCAGCCTGATATGACTTGTTCGCTCTGATATGGCAGCATAGTGCCCACATGCAGGAGAGGTGGTTGACACCATATCTGTTAATGACACTGTCTGCTAGGGTACGGTAATGCTGGTCTTTCTGTATCCTACGAGATGCATTTTGACACAATGAATCAAAATAAAATGGCATTGGGCCATGCAAACCTCTTCTGGTACAGGGAGAGTTACAAGTCCAAGTTTTTGACTTGCTTCAGCTGAGGTTTTGCTTAGTGTCTAACATTTGGAATGACAAATCTTCTTCCTTTCCACCAAAATTGTGGTGGCAGATCAGTGAAACTCCCAAGAGATGCAAATGGCCAAAAATGCATATCAGGGGAAACCCCCACAGAATTTCAAGGCCACGATTCCCAAATGAGAAGAAGAGGGAAATGAAAGTCATAGGAGGGACTAGCGTGTGAGGTAGGGGAGGTAATCGCAATTGACATGATCAAAGATGGTGGGCTCATGCCTGAAGGGAAGGAAAAATGGGAGACTCCAGGATAATCCTGGAGGCTTGGAAATCCTAGCCAATCTCTCTTCCCTTCCCTTCCTCTAATGTTGACAAGCTCATCCCAAACCTCCAGCAATCACGGCTGATGTGAAGGTGCAGCCTTTAGTTAAGAACACCATTAATACCCAGAGAAGTGCAGGGTGTGCAGGAGAAAGTCAGCTTCATTGGAACAATATAGAAAGGTCAAAGGCAGTGAGATTTACATTGAGAGTGGGAACCTGACAGACATCTGAAATGATGTGCGCCAGGGAGTTTAGGATCACTCTTTTAGGGAAATTGTGCCGATCCCCCTCCTCCCCCTACAACAAACTAGGGATTTTAGCAAACGGAATGCATGGGGCTGTGGAATTTCCTGTGATGCAAAATGACCTCGAGTTACAGTCTGCAGGCATTAAACAGAACAGAAAGATGATTCCACCCTGGCCTGTTTAAATGTACATTGGGACAGGATGTAATTCCCCTTTCTGGAAGGAACGTGCAGAAGCAGAGGTCGATTTTATCTTGCCAGTTATCATTGTAAACCTTAGAGAAACAATGTCCATTCAGATTCCAATGATGCGCTTGGTTAGAAAAACAGCTTTCAGTTCTTAGCAAAGTGATTTTTTAATCCAGGAAATGGCAACTTCACTTTGGGCCCCAGAGTGAAATATAACAGTCATCCAAAGTCGTTCTACAAGACGGGCAATAATAGTGGCAATTCTTCACTATGAAAAGATCTAAAATAAGGCACAGAGACCCACAACTCTGTTTTTTGTAGCTTTATAGCCAGTTCAGCATCTGCTCTGGGTGCTGTTCTCTGCGCGCAGGGTCAGGGTCCACATCTGGCCTGTGGTAGTGAGAATGTGTGTGCCATATGCAGTGGGTGAAGCATACATTTAATGGGGGGTTTGACGCATACATGCGGGAGAAGAGGACAGAAGGATATAAGATGTGAGAGGGCTCACATGCAGCACAAACACTGGCACGGACCAGTGGGAATGAGTGGTCTTTTCCTGAGCTGTGTGTGGTGCTACGTGGAACACCGCTGTCCACATTCTCCTTCCAATGTGTGCATGTAGTATTGCCAACACTCCAGGTTTGACCAGGAATCTCCAGGAATTAAAGTTTAATCCCCTGGACACATCACGCTCCAAGCAAATCTCGTGGAGAAATATCAAAGGGCATTAAAAAAAACAACGCAGCAATTTCTACCGCATTTTCTTTGATTACCAGCTTTAAAAGATATTGGAGACGGGAAAAAGCCTTTTTGACCAATGGATGGAGGTTTGAGGAAATCGGGGTGGGGGTCACATAGGTAATCTCTAGTAATGCATCTAGCCAGAGTTGGGAACTCTAATGTACCTCAGTGCTGACAGTACCACACTCATTGCTCTGTGTATGGATAGCAATCACCATTATAGTCACAGCAGCCCCTATGTCTACAGTTTGCTTGTCCAAATCATGGCTCAAACTGTTCAAGTAGCCACCAGGAGAAGTCAAAATTCTGATAAAATTGAGGAAGAAGGAGAATTTATCACAGAATCACACAGTGCAGAAGCGGTCCTTGGGCCCATCGAGTCTGCACTGACATGTGAGAAACACCTGACCTACCTACCTAATCCCAATTACCAGCACTTGGCCCATAGCCTTGAATTTTATAGAACAAAAACAAAAAATACCTGGAAAAACTCAGCAGGTCTGACAGCATCTGTGGAGCGGGACACAGTTGACGGTTCGAGTCTGGATGACCCTTCATCAGAACTTCATCAGCTTGCTCTTCAACCCTGAAACTCTAACTCTAAATGGGTGACATTTTCACTCAATGAAACATAGAAACCTAGAAAATAGGATCACGAGTAGGTCATTCAGCCCTTCGAACCTGCTCTGCCCTTCAACATGATCATGGCTGATCGTCTATCTCAACTCCGTACTCCTGCACTCTCCCCATACCCCTTATCACCTTTAGAGTCCAGAAATCTATCTATTTCCTTCTTAAATATATTCAGTGACTTGGCCTCTGCAGCCCTCTGTGGTAGACAATTCCATAGGCTCACTACCTCTGAATGAAGAGATTTCCCCTCATCTCAGTCCTAAATGGCCTACCCCGTATCCTGAGACTGTGACCTCGTAATCTAGAGCCCCCAACCAGAGGAAATATCATCCCTACATCCAGTCTGTCCATCCCTGTCAGAATTTTATTTATTTCAATGAGATCCCCTCTCCTCCTAAGCTCCAGTGAATACAGGCCTAGTCGGCTCAATTTCTCCTCGTACGATAATCCTGCCACCTCGGGAATCAGTCAGGTGAACCTTCGCCGCACTCCATTTATGGCAAGTATATCCTTTCTTAGGTAAAGATACCAAAACTGCTAATAGCACTCCAGATGTGATCTCACCAAAGCACTGTATAGCTGCAGTAAGACATCCTTGCTCCTGTACTCAGGTCCTCTCACAATGAAGGCTAACATACCATTTGCCTTCTTAACTGCTTGCTGCACCTTTATGCTTGCCAGGTCCTTTTGCACGTGAACATTTGCCAATCTATCACCATTTAAATAATACTCCTGCTAACTAGTTAGACTAACTGGTCTATAGTTTGTTGTTTTCTCCCTCCCTCCTTTTTTAAATAGTGGGGTTATGTTTGCCACCCTCCAATCTTCTGAGACTGTTCCAGAACCTACAGAATTTTGGAAGATGACGATCAATGCATCCACTATTTCCATGGCCACATCCTTTAGTACCTGGGTTGTAGATTATTGGGCCCTGTTGGGATTTATTGGCTTTCAGTCCCATTAATTTCTTCAGCACTATTGTTTTAGTAATACTGACTTCCTTCAATTCTGCTTTCTCACTAGACTCTTAGTTCCCTAGTATTTCTGGGAAGTTATTTGTGCCTTCCTCTGTGAAGGCAGAACTAAAGTAGTTGTTTAATTGCTCTGCAATATTGTTGTTCTCTATTTTTTCCGACCAAAGTGGATAACTTCATACTTATCCATGTTAGACTGCTTCTGCCATGTATTTGCCCACTCACTCAACCTGTCTAAATCGCCTTGAAGCCTCTTAACGCCTTCTTCATCACTCATATTCCCACCAAGTTTTGTGTTGACAGCAAACTTGGAAATATTACATTTGGTTCCCTCATCCAAGTCGTTGAAATATATTGTGAATAGCTGGGGCCCAAGCACTGATCCCTGTGGTTCCCCACTAGTCACCGTCTGCCACTCTGAAGAAACCCTATTTACTCCTACTCTCTGTTTGCTAACTAATTCTCAATCCATGCCAATATATTCCCCCCAATCCCATGTGCTTTAACTTTACACACTAACCCCTTATGTGGGACTTTATCAAAAGCTTTCTGAAAATCCAAATACACCACATCCACTGGCTCTCCAATATCTATTCCACTGGTTACGTCTACAAAAAAACTCCAATAGGGTTATTAAATATGATTTCCCTTTCGTAAACCCATGTTGACTTTGTCTAATCCTGTTGATATTTTTTAAGTGTCCTGTTATCACATCCTTTGTAATAGACGCTAACATTTTCCCTACTACTGATGTTAGACTAACTGGTCTATAGTTTGTTGTTTTTTCCCTCTCTCCTTTTTTAAATAGTGGGGTTACATTTGCCACCCTCCAATCTTCTGAGACTGTTCCAGAACCTACAGAATTTTGGAAGATGATGATCAATGCATCCACTATTTCCATGGCCACCTCCTTTAGTACCTGGGTTGTAGATTATTGGGCCCTGTTGGTATTTATTGGCTTTCAGTCCCATTAATTTCTTCAGCACTATTGTTTTAGTAATACTGACTTCCTTCAATTCTGCTTTCTCACTAGACTCTTGGTTCCCTAGTATTTCTGGGAAGTTATTTGTTTCTTCCTCTGTGAAGGCAGAACTAAAGTAGTTGTTTAATTGCTCTGCAATATTGTTGTTCTCTATTATAAATTTTCCTGTTTCAGACTGCATTTGCCTTCGCTAATCATTTTTTTTTACAAACTTATAGAAGTTTTCACAGCCCTCTTTTATGTTCCTTGCAAGTTACTCTCACTCTATTTTTCCCCTCTTGATCAATCTCTTGGTCCTCCTTTGCTGAATTCTAAACTGCTCCCAATCCTCAGGCTTACTGCTTTTTCTAGCAACTTATAGAAAAAGGGGATAAAAGGAGATAAAAAGGGGGTAAAACAATGAATAAATGAATAAAAATAAAAATGAAAATAGTGGATAAAAATAGAAATACATTTTATAAAGGAGGATTAAAAAAGGGGTGAAGATAGAGGAGAGAGTTCATGGTCTGAAGTTGTTGAACACAATGTTAAGTCCGGAAGGCAGTAAAATGCCTCACTGGATGATGAGGTGCTGTTCCTCCTGTTTGCATTGGGCTTCACTGGAACATTGCAGCAGACTGAGGATGGGCAAGTGGGCATGAAGGCAGGGTGGAGTGTTGAAATGGCAAGCGACAGGGAGGTCTGGATCATGCTTGCGGACAGACCGAAGGTGTTCCGCAAAGCGGTCACCCAGTCTGCATTTGGTCTCCCCAATGTAGAGACCGTATAGGGAGCAGTCAATGCAGTAGACTAAATTGAAGGAGGTGTAAGTGAAGGACTGCTTCACCTGAAAGGAGTGTTTGGGCCCTTGGACAGTGAGGAGGGAGGAGATAAAGGGACAGGTGTTGCACCTTCTACGATTGCATGGGAAGGTGCCGTGGGAAGGGGATGAGATGTTGGGGTGATTGAGGAGTGGACTAGGGTGTTCCAGGGGGAATGGTCCCTACGGAATGCTGACAGAGGGGTTTAGTGGAAGATGTGTTTGGTGGTGGCATCATGTTGGAGTTGGCAGAAATGGCAGAGGATGATCCTTTGAATGCAAAGGCTGGTGGGGTGAAAAATAAGGACAAGGGGGACCCTATCATGGTTCTGGGAGGGAGGGGAAGGTGTGAGGGCAGAGACACAGGAGATGGGTCAGTTCCACGACATACTAGTCTAAAAAACCATCTTGTACACACTCCAGAAATTGAATCGCCTCAGTATTATTGCTAATTTGCTTTGCCCAGTCTATGTGTAAATTAAAGTCACCCATGATCACTGTAGCACCCTTGTTACATGCATCTCTAATTCCTGTTTCATGCCATCCCCTACCTTACCACTACTGCTTGGAGGCCAATAGACAACTCACACTAATGTTTTCCGTCCCTTGTTGCTTCTTAGCGCCACCCAGACTGATGCTACATCTAGATTTTCTGAGCTAATATCCTCTCTCATTATTGCACTGATTTCATCCTTAACTAAAAATGCCATGCCACCTTTTTCCTTTTTTGGCTGTCCATCTTAAATATCGAGTATCCTTGGATGTTCCCAGCCTTGTTCACCCTCTGTAATCACAATCATATCATACCCGTTTACATCTATTTGTGCTGACAGTTTGTCTCCCTTATAGCGAATGCTCCATGCATTCAGATACAGCACCTTTAAACCTGTCTTTTTAACATTTTTATACACTTTTTTTGTTCTAAGGCCCTACATGCTGCTAGCCCCAGTTTCCTCTGCCTCCCATTTTTTAGTTTCTATTCTTCTGTCTTTCATTCCTACCTTTGTTTCTCTCTTGTGTCTCCCCACTCTGGTTCCCACCTCCCCTGCCAATCTAGTTTAAACCTTCCCCCACAGTACAGAATACCCCTGTGAGAATATTGGTCCCAGGCTGGGGTGCTACGCATCCAGCTTATCTATGTCCCATCTACCCAGAATTGGTCCCAATGCCTCAGGAATCTAAATCCCTCCCTCCTGCACCATCTCTCCAGCCATGCATTCATCTGGTCTATTCTCCTATTCCTGATCTCACTAGCACATGGCACTGGGAGTAACCCTGAGATTATTACATTTGAGGTCCTGCCTTTTAATTTATTTCCTAGCTCTCTATATTCTGCTTTCAGGACCTCATCCCTCTTTTTACCTATGTCGTTGATACCGATATGGACCACAACATCTGGCTGTTCTGCTGCTGCTCAGTGACATATCACAGAATCACATAATTGTTACAGCGCAGAAGAGTCCATTCTGCCCATCGTGTCTGCAGCGGCTCTCCAAGTGAGCATCATGACTTAGTGCCATTCTCCTGCTTTTACCCTGTACCTTTTCATCTTCTTTCTATTCAACTAATCATCTATTGCCCTCTTGAATGCCTCCAATGAACCTGCCTCCACCACACTTCCAGGCAGTGCATTCCAGACTCGAACCACTCGCTGTGTGAAAAGGTGTTTTCCTCACATAACATTTGCTTAATTTGCAAATCACTTTACATCTGTGCCCTATTGTTCGGGATCCTTTGGCTAGCAGGAACAGTTCCTCTCTATCTATTCTAACCAGCTCCCTCATGATTTTGAACACCTCTATCAGATCTCCTCTCAGCCTTCTTTTCTCCAAGGAGAACAGTCCCAACCTCTCTAATCTATCCTCATAGCTGAAGTTTCTCATCCCTAGAACCATTCTTGTAAACCTCTTCTGCACGCTCCCTACTGTGTTCACATCCTTCCTATAATGTGGTGTCCAGGACTGTGCACAATACTCCAGCTGAGGTCTAACTAATGTCTCATATAAGCTCAGCATAACCTCCCTGCTCTTGCACACTATGCTCCTATTAATAAATCCCAAGATACTATATGTTTTATTAACTGCTGTCTCCACCTGTCCTGCCACCTTCAATGATCTATGCACATATAAACCCAGGTCTCTCTGCTTGTGCACACCCTTAAGAATTGTACCCCTTTATATTGTCTGTCCAGGTTCTTCCTACCAAAATGCATCACCTCACCCTTCTCCACATTGAACTTCATCTGCCACCTATCTGCCCATTCCACCAACTTGTCAATCTCCTCTTGAAGTTCCACACCATCCTCCTCGCTGTTCACAACCCTCCCAAGCTTCATATCATCCTCAAACTTTGAAACTGTCCCCTGCACACCAAGATCTAGATCAGCATGGGTCCTAACACTGACCCCTGGGGAACTCCACTCTAAACCTTCCTCCAGCCTGAAAAATGTCCATTGAGCACCACCCTCTGTCTCCTGTTACTCAGCAATTTTGTATCCACATTGCTACTGCCCCTTTTACTCCATGAGTTATAACTTTTCTCACAAGTTTGTTCTATGCGCACTGTATCGAATGCCTTTTGAACATCCATGTACACCACATCAACAGCATTACCCTCATCAACCCTCTCTGTTATCTCTTCAAAAAAACTCCAGCAAGTTAGTTAAACACAATTTCCCCTTTTAAATCCATGCTGGATCTTTCTAATCACTCCACATTTTTCCATGCGACTACTAATTCTATCCCGAAAAATTTTCTCTAGAAGCTTCCCCACCTCTGAAGTTAAATTGACTGGTCTGTAATTGCTGGTTTTATTCTTACAACCTTTTTAGAACAGGGATGTAATGTTTGCAATTCTCCAGTCCTCTGGTACTTCCACTGAGTCTAGGGAAGACCAAAGGATTATGGCCAGTACCCCTGCAAGTTCCACTCTTGCTTCCTTCAATGTCCTTGGATGCACCTCATCCAGTCCCACTGCCTTGTCAACTTTAAGTACTGACAGTTTATCCAATACTTCCTCCTCTTGTCACCATGGCCTCGGTAGCATCTGCTTCCTTGGTAAAGACAGATGAAAAATATTTATTTAACATCTCAGTCATGCGCCCTGCCCCCACATGTAAATCAGCTTGTTGGTCCCTAATTGACCCTACTCCTCCTTTTACCACCTTTTTACTGTTTATGTTTTGATAGAAGATTTTGGGATTCCCCTCTATATTGGCTGCCAGTCTTTACTCATGATCCCTCTTTGCTTCTCTTAGCTGCTTCAACACCTCCCCTCTGAGCCTTCTGTACTCCACTTGTTTCTCAGTTGTACTTTCTACCTGACACCTGTTATAAGTACACTTTTTCTTCTTTATCTTAATTTGTATCTCCATTTTCATCCAGGGAGCTCTGGATTTGTTTTTCCCATCTTCTGCTTTTGAAGGAATATACCTTGACAGTGCCTGAGCCATTTCTTCTTTGAAGGTAACCCCTTGTTCAGCTACAGTTTTTCCTGGCAACCTTTGTTTCCAGCCTATCCAGCCCAGCTCCGTTCTTGTCCCATTGAAGTCAGCCCTCCCCCAGTTAAATATTCTTACTCTGGATTGCACAATGTCCTATTCTACCATCATCCTAAACCTTACGATACAATGATCACTGTCTCCTAAATGTTCCCCCACTGACTCTTGATCTACTTGGCCCACCTCATTTCCAAGGACCAGGTTCAACAGTGCACCCTTTCTTGCTTTAGAAAATTCTCTTGAACACAATCTAGGAACTCTTTCCCCTCTCACTACAACTGTCCCAGTCTACGTTTGGGTAATTAAAATCCCCCACTATAACTACTCTATCATTCTTGCATCTCTCTGTAATTTCTCTGCAGATTTGTTCCTTTTCTTCCTTCCCACTGGTTGGTGGTCTATAGATTGCACTAAGTAATGTGATTGATTCCTTTTCGGTTCCTTAGCTCTAGCCAAATTGATTCTGTCCTTGAACCTTCTGGGACATCCTGTTTCTCCAGCACTGCAATGCTCTCCTTAACCAATACTGCCACCCCTCCTCCTTTCCTTCATTTCCTATATTTCTGAGCACCTTGTACCCAGGAATATTTAACACCCAGTTCTGCCCTTCCTTGAGCCAGGTCTCTGTTATTGCCACAACATCACATTTCCCATGGCAACTTGCACCTGTAACTCACCAATCTTATTTTCTATACTCTGTGCATTCACACACGTGCATAGTAACCTTGATTTAGACTTCATGACTTTCTCCCTTAGTCAAGAACTGCCTATTAATTTACTATTCTGTATACTGGTCCTATCTTTCTTTCCCAGTATTTTGTGCTGCTGGTATTCCTCTCTAATACTCTCGCCTGGTCCCCAAATCCTGAGTTAATTTAAAGCCCTCCCAACAGCTCTAGCCAAACATCCCACAAGGAACTCAGTCCCGGTTCTAGTCAGGTGCAACCTGTCTGGCTTGTACACGGAGCAACTTCCCCAGAGCTAGTCCCAGTGTCCCAGGAATCTAAAGCCCTCCCTCCTGCACCATCTTTCCAACCACGCTTTCTTGACCCTGGCACCAGGGAGGCAACATACCATCCTGGTGTCATGTCTGCAGCCGCAGAAACGTCTGTCTGACGATAGAACCCCCTATCACTATTGCTCTGCCATTCTTCCTTCTCCACCCGCCGCCACCACCACCGCCCCCCCACCCCCCACCCCACCCCCCACCCCTGTCCTGTGCAGCTGAGCCACTCACGGTGCCACAGACTTGGCTCTTGCTGCAATCCTCTGAGAAACCATCTCCCCCAGTAGTATCCAAAACAGAAAATGTGTTGGAGAGGAGGGTGGACCAAGGGGACTCCTGCACTATCTGCCTAGTGGTTTTACTCTGTCTGGTGATCACCCAATCCCTTTCTGCCTGTGCACTCTTTACCTGTGGTGTGACCCCCTCACTGTACATGCTATCCACAAAGATCTCATCCTTGCGGATGCTCCACAGTGACTCCAAACACAGCTCCAGCTCTGAAACGTGGATTTCGAGCAGCTGCAGCTGGAGACACTTACTGCAAACATGGTGGCCCCGGATACTGGAAGTGTCCCAAACTTCCCACATCACACAGGAGGAGCATTCCACTTGGCCGAGCTGCCCTGCCATGATTTACTCTTAAATCACTCCCTTCATTTTTACTTCCTCTAGTTTAGAGAATATCAAGGACAGAAGAAATACTTACCAGGCCTCACTTACAAAAGCCATGACTCTTCTTACTGAGGAAAGGTAGAAAATGAAATGATCACCTCCTTCCCTCTTCACCAAACTCCAGCTGAAGCACTCCACTGCAGCCCAAAGCAGCACTCCAGTGCAGACAAAAGCAGCACTATAGATGGTTTGCATTTATGCTGTCTGAATCCAGCTTCCGAAAACCTGCTTAAGCTGGTTGACTAATTTGCTAGCTGCAGCTGCAACCAGAGCCTGTATAACCCCTGTTTTAAAGCTGGACTAAAACTCACCTTCTCCCAACCCAAAGAGCAACTTTTAGTTAGTTACTAAGTTAATGAAAGGTTAGAAATTAACCCATAAATCCCTCTCTCACCAAACTCCAACTGAAGTAGTCTAATGCAGTCCAAAGCAGACTCCTGTAGACCTTGACTCTTTCACAGACTCTTCATTGTGATTCCTGTCCTTATTTTCAGAAGCTATTAAATTTAGCCCCTGCCTCTTCATGGGGCACTGTTTTATGTAGACCTTCACTCTTACTGGGCTTAAAAGACTCTTCAGTACTGTAGAACCTGACTCTAACTGCGGTACAGTACCATTCCTATAGTCTTGACTCTAACTGAGGTACAGTTTCAGTCCTGCAGTCTTGACTCTAACTGGCTCACAGTTTCATTCCTGTAGTGACATCCAGTGTGGACTAGTTCAGTTCAGAATGGTGTCATTCAGTGTGGACTGGTTCAGTTCAGCATGGTGACAGTCAGTGTGGGCTGGTTCAGTTCAACATGGCAACATTCAGAGTGGACTGGTTCAGTTCAGCATGGTGTCTTGATAGTCTTGACTCTAACTGCGCTACAGTTTCATTCCTGTAGTCTTGACGCTAACTGCGCTACAGTTTCATTCCTGTAGTCTTGACACTAACTGGGGTACAGTTTCATTCCTGTACTCTTGACTCTAACTGCACTACAGTTTCATTCCTGTAGTCTTGACGCTAACTGGAGTACAGTTTCAGTCCTGTAGTCTTGACTCTAACTGGTACAATTTCACTCCTGCGGTGCTTGACTCTAACTGGGGCACTAGTTCACAGACCCTTCGGGTACTGGTATTGTTTGTACTTGTACACTAATACTCCCTCTGACCTGAGTTGCTACAATTCACAGCTGCCTGTCCAGACATCAGGTAGAACACTGACTCAGCCCTATTGTTTTTGACACACTGATTTTTAATTACAAATGTTGTAGCCATTGGCCTTGCTGTACCTCGGTCAGTCAGCTCTTCACATGTGAGTGCAGACAGTGTCAGCAACCTGGATGACACAGAGGGTGTGTACACATACACACACATACTTTCCAATAGGAGTTACTGAGTTAAGTGGAGGTTTGACTGATTTACTATCTCCGCAGCCCAGAGGCTCTGAGGTCAGCTCTGCAGCCGCTGCATGACTTGGGTGTTTTTGAGGCAGGAACAGAATGCAGGCCTCCTAGTCTGTCAGGCTAAGCTCTTTCACACGACGAAAACAAGTGATTCCGGTAAACTGCAGTTTCATTTTCAGTAAAAGCCAGAAAAGTTTTGTTTCCTTTAAACAATGCTATCTCTGTCAAACCCTGACTGAGAGGCTGATTCCAGTAAGACCGACCTGCTCGGCTTAATTCTGCGTAATGCTCCAGAAGGAGTTTTATAAAATGTTGATCAGGAAAGTTGGAGGCCATAGAAAGTGAAGAAGCAGCATGGAAATTGGCTGAGTGACCGGAAATTGTGTACTGATGAACACAAGCTTTTCAGATGGGATTCCCCAGGGGTCACTCCACGACCATTTCTTCATGCATATTAATGACCTAGACTTTGATTTCAATTTCAACAATTGCAGATGCCACAAAGCTTGGAAGTATTGAGAAGGCTCATAGACTCATAGGCTTCTACAGCGCAGAAGGAAGCTATTCGGCCCATCATGTCTACACCAGTCAACAAAGATCTGACTACACTAATCCCATTTTCCAGCCCCTGGAGGCTATGGCAACACAAGTGAATATCTAAATACTTCTTAAATGTTATGAGTGTTTCTGATTCAACCACCCTTTCAGGCAGTGAGTTCCAAACTCTCACCACCCTCTGGGTGAAAAAAATTCTCCTCAACTCCCCTCTCAGCCTTCTATCTCTTACCTTAAATCTGTGCCACCAAGTTATTGACCCCTCTACTAATGGAAAAAGTGCCTTCCTATCCACCCTATCTATGCCCCTCATAATCTTATACACCTCCATCATGTCCCCTCTCAACCTTCATTGCTTCAAGGAAAACAACCCCAGCCTACCCAATCTTTCCTCATAGCTCAGATCCTCGAGCCCAGGCAGCATCCTGGTAAATCTCCTCTGCACCCTCTCCAGTGCAACCACATCCTTCCTATAATATAGTGACCAGAACTGCTCACAGTGCTCCATTTGTGGCCTAACCAGAGTTTTATACAGTTCCAGCATAACCTATCTGCCCTTGTATTCTATGCCTAGGCTAATAAAGGCAAGTATCTCAAATGCTTTCCTAGTAACCTTATCTACCTCCCTGCTACCTTCAGGGATCTGTGGATATGCACACCAAGGTCCCTCTGATCTTCAATACTTTCCCAGGTCCTACCATTCACAGTGTAATCCCTTGCCTTGTTAGCCCTCCCCAAATGCATTACCTCACACTTTTCTGGGTTGAATTCCATTTGCCACTGTGCTGCCCACCTGAACAGTCCACTGATATCTTCCTGCAGTTTACGGCTATCTTCCTCACTATTTACCACCCTATCAATTTTTGTGTCATCCGCGAACTTCTTGATCATACCTCCTACATTTAAGCCTAAATCATTTATGTACACCACAAACAGCAAGGGCCCCAGGACCGAGCCCTGCGGAACCCACTGGAAACAGACTTCCAGTCACAGAAACATCCCTCTACCATTACCCTCTGCTTCCTGCCTCTCAGCCAATTTTGGATCCAACGTGCCACTTTGTCTTGGATCCCATGGGCTCTTACTTTCTTGACCAGTCTGCTATGAGGGACCTTATCAAAAGCCTTGCTAAAGTCCATGTAGACCTCATCAAATTCATTACCCTCATCAACACTCCTGGTTACCTCCTCAAAAAATTTGATCAAATTTGTCAAACACGACCTTCCCTTAACAAATTCACGCTGACTATCCCAGATCAATCCATGTCTCTTCAAGTGCAGATATATTCTGTCACTCAGAGTTCTTTCTAGTAACTTCCCCACCACCAAGTTTAGACTGACTCTCCTGTAACTTCCTGGTCTATCCCTTCCCCCCTTTTTTAATAATGGGACAACGTTAGCAGTCCTCCAGTCCTCTGGCACCTCACCTGTGGCCAGAGAGGATTTGAAAATTACTGCCAGGGCCCCTGACATCTCTTCCCTTGCCTCCCTCAACAGCCTGGGATACATCTCATCCGGGCCTGCAGATTTATCCACTTTTAGGGCTGCTAAACCCACTAGTACACCCTCTCACCCCAATTTAATTTCCTCCAACATTTCACAGTCCTCCACTCTGATGCCTATACCTGCGTTGACCTTTTCCATTGTGAAAACCAATGCAAAGTATTCATTGAGGACTGTACCCACGTCTTCTGGGTCCACACACAGATTACCTATATGGTCCCTAATTGGCCCTACTCTTTTCCTGATTATTCTCTTGCTCTTTATATATTTAAAAAATCCCTTTGGGTTTTCCTTTATTCTACCCACCAATGCTTTCTCATGCACTCTCTTAGCTTTCTTAATTTCCTTTTTAAGTTCCCCTCTGCCCTTTTTATACTCCTCTAAGGATTCTGCTGTATTGAGCCCTCGGTATCTGCCATAAGCTTCTCTTTTTTTCTTAACCCTAACTTTTATGCCCCTTGACATCCAGAGTTCTCCAGGCTTGGTTCCCCCCACATTGTCTTTACGGGAACATATTTGCCCTGTATTCTCGCTATTTCCTCCTTGAATGCCTCCCACTGCTCTGGCACAGTTTAATCTGCAAATAACTGCTCCCAGTCCACTTGGGCCAAATTGCATCTCATCTTAGTAAAATTAGTCTTTTCCCAGTTTAGAACTTTTATTCCTGATCCAACCTTATCCTTTTCCATAACTATCCTAAATCTAACTGAGTTATGGTCACTATCTCCAAAATGCTCCCTGACTGATTTGCCTTCCACCTGCCTGGACTCATTTGCGAATATTAAGTCCAGAGCTGCCCCCTCCCTTGTTGAGCTTCCACGTACTGGCTAAACTTAAGAATTTGGCTCAGTCCCTACCTTGCACTAATACTATCCCAGTTAATATTGGGTAGTTAAATTCCCCTACTATTATTCTTACACTTCTCTGAAATTTGTTTGCATGTTTGATTGTCTATCTCTCCCTGACTGTTTGGGGGCCTATGGTACACACCCAACAGCGTGTTTGCTCCTTTTGTGTTTTTTACTTCCACCCATATAGCCTTGTTTGATGATCCTTCCAGGATATCATCCCTCCTCACTGCTATAGTTGATACCTTGATCAATATTGCAACACCCCCTCCTCTTCTATCCCTCTCTATCTCATCTGAATACCCTATAACCAGGAATGTTGAGCTGCCAATCCCTCCCTTTTAGTCAAATCTCGGTCATAGCTATGATATCATATGCCCATTGCCTATCTGTGCCCTCAGCTCGTCAGTCTTGTTCCTCAGGGTCCTTACATTAAAATATATTCCATTTAGCCTTGCTAAACCCACTTCTTTCTTATCTAGCCTATGTTTCCTCTGCCTTCCAGACTCACTTACTAGTGTTTTAAATTCTAATTCCATCTCAACTTCTCTCCCCACTGACTTACTTTTCATGATTCCATCCCCCTGCCAATTTAGTTTAAATCCACCCCAACAGCATTAGCAAAACTCCCCGTGAGGATGTTGGTCATGTTCATGTTCAGATGTAACCCGTCCAACTTGTGCAAATCCCACCTCCCCTAGAACGGTCCCAATATCCCAGGAATCTAAAGCCCTCCCTCCTGCACCATCTCTCCAGCCACACATTCATCTGCTCTATCCTTCCGTTCCTATACTCACTATTGCGTGGTACCGGGAGTAATCTGGAGGTTACTACCTTTGAAGTCCTGCTTTTCAATTTCCTACCTAACTCCCTAAAGCCTGTTTGCAGGACCTCATTCCTCTTTCTTCCCACATCATTACTCCCAACATGGACCATGACCTCTGGCTGTTCACTCCCCACCTTTAGAATGCCCTGTAGCCATTCCATTACATCCGTGATCCTGGCACCCGGCAGGTAACATACCATCCTGGAGCCACATCTACAGCTGCAGAAATGCCTGTCTACTCCCCTCACTAACAAATCCCCTGCCTCTATTGCCCCTTCACACTTCTTCCTCCCCTGCTGAGCAGCTGGACCACCCACACTGCCATGGCCTTGGCTCTGGTTGGCTTCCTCAGAGGAACCATCCCTCTCAACCTTTTCCAAGGCTGAAAAGCTGTTTGCAAGTGAGATGCACTTGGGGGATTCCCTCACTCCCTGCCTGGCCCCCTTCTTCCATTTGGCGGTCACCCATTCGCTCTCTGCTTGGACTTGCTTAAGCTGCCAGGTGACCACATCCTGAAACGTGCTATCCACCAACCTCTCAGCCTCGTGGATGCACTCTAGTACCCCCAGCTGCTGCTCAATCTCCAAAGCCCGGAGCTCGAGTTGCTCCAGTCGAAGCCACTTCTTGCACGCATGGTCATCCAGACTGCCAGGAGCAATAAGGATTTCCCACATAGCGCAGGATTTGCAAATCATGGAACTGAGCTCCCCAGACATACCAACTAAAGAGAATATGGACCCTTGCTTTTAATTTACTCTTACTCCTAATTGAGTATAGAGTAGATGCTAGGTCTTCTAGATAGACTAGATCATCTAGGTGCTGCTGACTGCCTGTCCCAGGTTCCTCCTCTCACATTCCCCTCTAGGTGATGCTGACTGCCTATCCCAGGGTGCTTGGGTGTGTTTGAATGTACGTGTATGCTGCTGTCTGTGTACATGTGTGTGTCTGCCTGTGTATGTGTGTTTGTATGCATGAGAGAGTGAGTGCGTCAGTATTTGTGTGATGTCTCATCCCGGTGCCTGCACCTTCTGTCCTTGCCAAATGCCTAGTGCCTTCTACTACATGGTGGTGCCATGTGCCTGGTATCTGATGTCTGGCAACTGGTGCCTGGTGCCTATGGCCTAGTGTTGGTTTCTAGCAGCTTGTGTCTGGCGACTTGTGCCTGGTGCCTGACACCCGCTGTCTTACCCAGCGCTTGGTGCCTGGTGCACTCCTAACTGTAATCCTGACACTTGCTTTCTCGTCTCTGAAGAAGAGTCATATGGACTCGAAACGTTAACTCCGTTTCTCTCTCCACGGATGCTGCCAGACCTGCTGAGTTTTTCCAGCATTGCCTGGTTTTATTTAAGATTTCCAGCATCCTCAGTATTTTGCTTTCATTTGCTTTTTCGTGCCCAGTTACAATTCAGAGAAAGTAGTGGCTCTTCTCCAGGCCTCTGGATCATCAGGTGTGACCAGGTGTGAATGGACCTCAAGGACAGAGGGGCAGGGGCAGAGCTTTCGCTCTGTTTTTTGACATACTGAGGCAATGAATCAGCCTCCTGCTGATTGTCTAATAACGCTGGGCCCTTTGCCTGGCAGAAGCTTGCAGCTAAAGTTGCAGGCCTGAAAGTTCCTGCGTGGCTTTGCTGAATTCACACCATGTTATCAGTGTCAATCTGCTCATGAACATTGTGCCTAAAACAGATAAAGATCACTGCAACAAAATTTAGCAGAGCTAGGTATTTCATTTACGTTGGTTAGTTTGGAACCGACAGCTAATACATTTTAAAAACAGACACGGCGTGTCGTTTGGGGTTTTATTTTTAAAGGTTGCGGTATTGCCTTGAGATTAATGTGAACCATGGCCTCCTTCAAGGAGCATGTTTCTGGGAGCTGGGGGATTAAAAGGAGAACATCCCTGTGAACTGGGAATGAAGAAGAGAGTGACTGCGAACCGGGGGTTAAGAAAAAACTGACTGAGTTGGAACTGGCAGGGATTTAAGGTGAGAGTGACTGTGAACCGGGGGCTAAGGAGAGGGTGACTGCGAACTGGGGTTCAGGGGGAGAGTGACTGTGAACTGGGGTTTAGGGGTAGAGTGATTGTGAACTGGGGTTTAGGGGTAGTGATTGTGAACTGGGGTTTGGGGGAGAGAGACTGTAAACTGGGGTTTAGGGGGAGAGTGACTGTGAACTGGGGTTCAGGGGGAGAGTGACTGTGAACTGGGGTTCACGGGGAGCGTGTCTGTGAGCTGGGTTCAGGGGTAGAGAGACTGTGAACTGGGGTTTAGGGGGAGAGCGATTGTGAACTAAGGTTTAGGGGGAGAGTGACTGTGAACTAGGTTTAGGGGGAGAATGACTATGAACGGGGTTTAGGGGGAGAGTGACTGTGAACTGGGGTTCAGGGGGAGAGTGACTGTGAACTGGGGTTCAGGGGGAGAGTGACTGTGAACTGGAGTTTAGAGGGACAGTGACAGAGGGTTACCAAGAGCATCACTGTGGGTTTGAGAGAGTGATTGGCTTAATGGGAGAGCTGGTGACTGTGAATTGGTGGTTAAGGGGAGAACTCTGTGTGTATCCACTCCCTCTGGCCTTGCTTCACCTACATTTTTGTAATTTAATCTCTCCTATCTTCGACCCTTATGACAGATTTGCTTGTCTTCCCTCTCTCTCTGTGCCCCCCATACTTGCTTAAAATCTGTTACATTTCTACTTTTTTCCCCTGACCGATGAAAGGCCATCGACCTGAAACATCAACCCTGTTTCCCTCTCCACCAATCCTGCCTTCCCTGCTTAGTCGTGTTCTGTGTTTATTTCAGATTTCCAGCATCAGCAGAAGTTAACTTTTGAACATTTGCCAAAAAAAAATTGTTTACAATTTGAGACATAACAGCAGCTTCCTGATAAACACATGGCTCGGTGCTTACCCATGTGTTTTTCTTGAAATTTCAGTTGAAGTCTTTATAAGAAAACCAGCCATGGTTTAATCACGTGCATGTCTGATAACATCTCCTGCAGCAAATGTCAGAAAGGTTATAACTCCACACCAGATATATAATCACAGAATCACACAGTGTTGAAGAAGCCCATCGAGTCTGCACCGACACGTGACAAACACCTAAACTACCTACCTAATCCCATTTACCAGCACTTGGCCCATAGCCTCGAATGTTATGATGTGTCATGTGCTCATCCGGGTACTTTTTAAAGGATGTGAAGCAACCTGCCTCCACCACCCTCCCAGGCAGCACATTCCAGACCGTCACCGCCCTCTGGGTAAAAAAGTTTTTCCTCACACCCCCCCCAAACCATGAACTTGTGTCCCCTCATGACTGACCCTTCAACTAAGGGGAACAGCTGCTCCCTATCCACCCTGTCCATGCCCCTCAGAATCTTGTACACCTCGATCAGGTCATCCCTCAGTCTTCTCTGCTCCAATGAAAACAACCCAAGTCCATCCAACCTCTCCTCATAACTGAAATGTTTCATCCCAGGCAACATCCTGGTGAATCTCCTCTGCACCCCCTCCAGCGCAATCACATCCTTCCTATAATGTGGCAACCAGAACTGCACACAGTTCTCCAGCTGTGGCCTCACCAAGGTTCTATACAACTCCAACATGACCTCCCTACTTTTGTAATCTATGCCACTATTGGTAAAGGCAAGTGTCCCATATGCCTTTTTCACCACCCAACTAACATGCCCCTCAGCCTTCAGAGGTCTTTGGGCACACATGCTAAGGTCCCTTTGTTCCTCAGAACTTCCTAGTGTCATGCAACTCATTGAATACTTCCTTGTCAAATTACTCCTTCCAATCTGTATCAACTCACAATTTTCAGGGTTAAATTCCATTTGCCACTTATCTGCCTATTTGACCATCCCATCTATATCTTCCTGTAGCCCAAGACACTCAACCTCACTGTTAACCACCTGACAATCTTTGTGTCATCTGCAAAATTACTAATCCTACCCCCCAAATAGTCATCTATGTCGTTGATATAAATGATGAATAATAGGGGACCCAACACAGATCCCTGTGGTAAGCCACTGGACAGTGGCTTCCAGTCACTAAAGCATCCTTCTGTCATCACTCTCTGTCTCCTACAACTAA
Organism: Carcharodon carcharias; assembly: GCF_017639515.1. Classification (NCBI taxonomy): domain Eukaryota; kingdom Metazoa; phylum Chordata; class Chondrichthyes; order Lamniformes; family Lamnidae; genus Carcharodon; species Carcharodon carcharias. The sequence goes on from NC_054485.1 coordinate 95,018,774, forward strand.
GCCAATTTTGAATCCACCTTATCAGATTACCCTGTATCCCATGTGAATTTGCCTTCTTTATAAGTCTCCCATGTAGGACCTTGCCAAAGGGTTTGCTGAAATCCATATAAACGACACCAACTGCACTTCCCTTGTCTACACACCTGGTCACCTCCTCAAAAAATTGAATCTAATTTGTTAGGCATGACCTCCCTCTGACAAAGCCATGCTGGCTATCCCTGATCAAACCGTGCCTCTCCAAGTGGAGATAGATTCTCTCCTTCAGAATTTTTTCCAATAGTTTCCCTAGCACTGACATGAGACTCACTGGTCTGTAGTTCCCTGGCTTATCTCTACAACCCTTGTTAAATAGCGGAACCACATTAGCTGTTCTCCAGTCATCTGGCAGCCCGTGGCCAGAGAGGAATTAAATGTTTGGGTCAGAACCCCTGCGATCTCCTCCCTCAGTAGTCTGGGACACAAATCATCTGGACCTAGATATTTGTCCACTTTTAAGCCTGCCAACAGCTCCAATACCTTGTTACTCCCTAATAACATAACACATTGCCCAGCAATGGCATTTGTGGTAAGACATCTCCACGGTCTGAAGCACAATCGTTAAGGGAGTGCACAGTACAGAGGGTGGGATTTATCCCCCACAGTCTGACATACAATATAGAACATGAGATATTATTCTCATGGTCTGATTTACAATAGAACACATTGTACAGAATATAGGACACATGTCCCACTGTCTGTTATCCAATGCGCACAGATAAATGGGCCACATTTCTTTAGACAGATTTGTTTAGTTACCTTGGCCAGAATTTTCCCCTTGGTGATTTGGGGGCGGGGCCCACTCGACAATGGGAAAACGACATGGGATGACATCGAGAGGAACCCCCGACGTCATCCTGGTCCCTTTAAATTTTCGGGAAGGTGGGCTGACAGCAAAATCAGCTGTCTGCCCGCCGACCTGTCAATGGCCAATTGAGGCCATTGACAGGGTACTTAAAGTAATTAAAGGACCTGCCCGTCCAACCTGAAGGCTGGCGAGCAGGCCAGAAGCCCCGGCGGGCTTCTGATAACACGTGAAATCTCATCCACTGGCGGGATGTGGTTTCATATTCCTTTTTGAAAACTTTAAAAATGGCGGCGGGCCCTGTTTCGGCAGCAGGAGTCGGCCCGCACGCCCACCAAGGGCAGAATTCTGCCTCTTATTACCCTTTCAAGGTAGCAAAATATCTCAGGGAGGGGTTGGACCTTAAACATGAGCCAGCAAGGGAAATAGGCTAGGTGCCTGATGACTTGTTCCAAGACCTAGTGTTTGAACAGCCTTTTGCAAGTGAGGTGAGATATAGCAAGACGTATTTGGTGAGGCAAAGAATTACAGAGAGCGGTGGCAAGAGGGCAGAAGACTTTGCCATTGATGATGGAGAAACAAAGGGGGAGGTCAGGGGGTAGAGAGAAAGAGAGAGAGAATGCATTGAAGAGCAAAGCCAAAGTAGCAAATGGTACTAGCTGGGTTGCAGGTAGTTTCAGAGGCAGGTTCATGTCAGATAAGGAAAGGATGATCAGAACTTTGAAATTGTTGTCCACCACACGAAATACTCATGTTTTATGGACAGGAGTGAGACAGTCAAACTGCACTGACTTCCTCATACTGTTTATAGGCAGAAGGTGTTTTGAATTAGTTTTTAAAAGAAGAGATGATGGCAGCTTTTCCCAATCCCTTGCTTTTTTTGTGATCCAATTTTAGAAATAATCCATCATAAACTCGAATTAGGATTAAGTCAGAAGGTTAATTTATTTTTTACATTCAAAACCTGGAAACAGGGGTGTTAGCAATGCTCTCACATGCACACAAATGCACACACACTCACACGCACACATACACACACACAAACATGCACACACATGCACACACACACGCACACACACACACATACACACACACACACGCACACACACACACACATACACGTGCATACACCCACACACGCGTGCCGCACACACACACACATACTAAAGGAGAGGGAGATAGTGAAAAGGAGCTTTACAGTACAAGCACCACAGAAAATTGAAAATTAGTTCACATGAGTTCCAGAATCTAAAGTCAGAATCTAATGAGGAATTCTTTCACGTAGGCATTTGAGTTCAGCTTGCTGAAGGCCAGAGTTGTAGGATTCACTTTTCAGTTGGCACTGATATCGCAAGATGACATAGACATGCAGAGACTGAATCGGTTCTGTAGGCAGTGATGCCAAATCTTTCAGTAGAGCCAGGGTAGATTGGCAACTTTGTTTTGTCTGGAAGATCCTGCTTCTTTGTGGCTTACCAGTTGGATGTTAAAACAGTAAGGTCCAAAGATGTAATGTTAAAAACTGTCCAAAAGGTTAGAGGCTTGGGCCATGTGACATGGCCTAGTAATAGTTAATTGCAGCTTAACAATCAGTTCCTGTGCTTCTGGCCAGAATTCCATTGTTCCTCCTTAGGAGAGAGGCAAATTGATTATTAACATCCCTTCCAGCATATCAAGTATGAGAGACCCCCAAGGGCTTCTCACTTTCCAATCAGTGAGCAGTTCTGAATACTACTGAGCATGATGGTTCCTTTGGGGACTGCAGCCTCAGCCAGGCCCACAGCACCATGACTGCCTCAGCCATACAGGGGGCAGGAGAAGGACAAGGCAAGCAATGCTGAGAGGGACTTCTATAGTTAGAGGAATAGACAAACTTTCATGTGGCCGCAGTTGTGAATCCAGAAAGGTATGTCGCTTAAATAAAAACAGAAAATACTGGCAGCACCTATGGAGAGAGAAACAGAGTTAATGTTTCAAGTCTGCATGACTCTTCTTTGGAGCTAGTATTTTATATTAAGGTAAGCTGCTTTCTTGATGCCATGATCAGAGATATCACTGAGTGGCTACAGAACACCTTGAGAGGGGAGCGCCAAGAGGCAGAGGTGGGTGGGCCATATCGGCACTAATATCATATGTAGGAAGAGGAATGAGGTTGTGCATTCAGATTTTAGGGAGTTAGGATTTTTCCTGTTGCCACGTGTGAGTGGGACATAGAAAGAGGAGAGAAGAGCAGACTACTGTATGGCTGGAGAGGTGGAGCAAGAGAGAGAGCTTTAGATTCCTGGGGCATTGTGATTCATTCTGGAGGGGGTCGGGGAGGGGCATGGGACCCTCAAGGTTGGCTCCCACCTCAGCAGAGTCAGGACAAACGTCCTTTGGAGGTAGTTCGCTCACGCTATTGGGGAGGGTTTAAGTGAACTTGGCAGGGGATGGGAACCACAGGGAACATTGGAGAGGAAAATGAAGGTGCACAAAGAATTGGGAGAGACAGATAGCACTAGAGTAAGAGGAAATGCAATGAGGCCCTAATTGTATTTACTATGTATGTATGTGAATGCACAGAGCGTGGTAAGTAAGGTTGGTAAGCTGCAGGCCCAGGTAGACATGTGGGATATAACGTTTTAGTGAGAATGGAGTACTGGCTCAAAGAAGAACAGGGTGGAATACTAAATTTTCTAAACTATACTAAATATTCCTGAATACAAGGAAAGATAGGGAAACAAAGAAAGGAGGAGGTGTGGCAATAGTGATGAAGGATAATGTCACAGTGTGCAGAGAGAGGGGGTCTTAAATGGGTCAAGGGCAGAATCTATTTGATTATAGTGAAGAATAGAGGTACCATTACACCACTGCTTCTATTCTGCTTGGGAAAGATACAGAGGGAAAAAATTGTAAGGAAATTACTGAGAGATGCACAAGCTATATAGTTGTTATGACAAAGACCTTTAATTATCCACATATAAATCGAGATAGTAATAGTGCAAAGGGCAGAGAAGGATAGGAATTTCTGGCGTGTGTTCAGGAGAATTTTCGAGATCAGTATGTTTCTGGTCCAATGAGGTAAGATGTTGCAGGATCTGGTTCTGCGAAGTGAGGTGGGACAAATGGATTAAGTGTCAGTGTGTGAAAATTTGTTTGTCAGTGGTCATCAGTATCATAAGGTTTAGGTTATCCATGGGGAAAAAAAACTGGGAGCAATCCTGCATAAAAATAATGGGCCGAATAATATAGTCACGCGGTGACAGCAGGTTCCGCACCCGGAAGTCAACAATGTTCCAATTCCCGGGCCTGCAGTCAGATCAAGCTCAAAAATGCATTTATTGTCACCAATTGGTGGCAAGGGCAGATAACAGGCCTTCATCCTGCCCAATGAGTGCTGGATAGTGGGATGTCCAGTCTCGGAGGCTGCAGGCTATGACCAAGTACTGGAACAGAGCAGACAGTAGGGGAGGAGCCTCAGGCTTTGCAGTTGTCAAACAGGTTTGAGGTGCTCACAACCTGTATGGATGAAAGTGAAGTCTGCAAGCTAGATGAGCTGGCTGGCCATGGCACTGTGTTACAGGAAGCCGATCAAGCAGGGGGAGCAAAAAGGAATGTAGCGGTAGTAAGGGATAGTATAGTGAGGGGGTTTGACACTGTTCTCTGCAGCAATACTGCCTGCCCAGTGCCAGAGTTCGGGACATCTGCTCAGGCCTGGAGAGGAGCTTGCAGTGGGAGGGGGAGGATCCAGTTGTCGTGGTCCATGTAGGTACCAATGGCATTTGTAGAACTAGGAAAGAAGTTCTGCAAAATCAAAATGAGGAGCTAGGTACCAAATTAAGAAGCAGAACCTCAGAGGTAATCATCTCTGGATTATCATCTGAGCCACGTGCAAATTCGCATAGGGCAAATAAGATTAGAGAGACGAATGCGTGGCTAAATTTAATGGCGTGGGAGAAGTGGGTTGCAGTTTGTTGGGCACTGGCATCAGTACTGGGGACAGTGGGGGCTGAACCGTTGGGATGGTTTATACTTGAACCATGCTGGGACGAGTGTCCTCGCAAGTCACCCACCTAGGAAGGAAGAGAGGGCTTTAAACTAAACAGGAGAGGTGAAAGATCAAGCTTGGGTAGAGGTAGCAATTCAAGGTATAGAGTCAAGACAGGATAGCAAAATAGTAATATGAGAAGTGAGGGTCAGAGAATGGCAGGAAAGGACAGAGAGAAAAAACCTAAGAATACATCAACAGTCATGGCTAGATGTCAAGAAGGTAACAAAAAAGACAAAACTGAAGGCTCTCTATCTGAATGCACATAGCATTCATTGAATTGATGGCCCACATTGAAGTAAATAAATATGATCTGATAACAATTACCAGTGATATGGCTGCAGGATGCCAAGGACTGGGTCCTTAACATTGAAGGGTCATGTCATGAAGCTATTAATGTATATAATATTATGAAAAATATTTTTCTTTTAAAATAGAGGTTTAGTCTGTGGGTGTGTCTTAATTGGATTAAAGCCAGCTAGCCTGTGTGCTTTGATGTGTACTAGTTTTGATATGTAAGAGAGGTAGCATGCATTTGCATTTTTTGAATAGAGCATTCAAGAAGTAGGGTGAAAACAGACACCTACCTAGCAGCTACCAAGCAATATACTTATATTACTAATAAAATTGGTACTATGGAAGGGGTTTTATTGTTGGAGAGGTTTAGTTCAGAAGTTGGTGATACAATGAGAATTTACATTCAATGGGCTGTGCTAGGTATAACAAGTCAACTGCTTTGTCTATGCAGGGCAGAGGCAATGTGAGATCAAAAGGCAGCTGCAAATCTCCAACTGGCACCACAGGAACCAAATGAAAAGAACCTCAATTTGAATTCATAAGGTGAAAATGCTTTGCCTTGAGACAACTCAAGTCTATGAGTTGCTATAGCTTTAATGGACATTAGTTTGGGAATTTGTTAAAAGTTATGATGTTAGTAATTTGTAGCCATGTGTGTATATATATTTTAACCTGTGTAAATTAATAAACTGTTTCACTTAATTTAATTTAAAGCCTCAAGAACTGGTGGCCTGATATCTGAACTTAGAGTTGGATCTCAAACATAACACATAAAATTATAGTTTATGACAGTTGTTTAAAGTTTCCCTCTGAGATTTTTAAGTAAATCTGCTTTACCAACTGCATCAATCATAATAATTGGGAGCTGTGCCGGGATAAATTATATTTCTAATTCCTTGATTGGTTAGGAATTGGTGAACCTTAAGCTTACGAGTACGAGAGGCACTTCAAAGTCAGGAGTTGGTAAACTATTTTAGAAGTGATGAGACTGCAAGGTAGCTTTGGAATTTGACAAGAGTTATCTGGGAGTAGAAGAGATAACTCTGAATGGGTTGGAGAGAGTGACCAAAAGTAAGTTAACAGTTAAAAGAGATATCAGTAGCTGAGGAAGGATTTATCTCTAAAGTAGAACCTAGTGGGAATATATTTAAATTTGTGCAAGCACTTCCAGAGTTTGATGAAACAGTTATTGAAACATTCTTTATTTAATTTAAGAAGGTGGCTGAACAGATGAAATGGCCACAGGAAAAGTGGACATTATTATTACAGTCTAAGTTGTTAGGTAAGGTGCTTGAGGTATATGCTTTGCTTTCAGAAGAAATGTCAGTGAATTATGATGTGGTGAAAAAAGCTATTTTGAGTGCATATGAGCTGGTTCCTGAAGCATACAGGCAGAAATTTAGGAATATGAGAAAACAGCCTAAACAAACTTATATTGAGTTTGAAAGAGTAAAACAAAGCAATTTTGACTGGTGGATACAGGCGTTAAAAATGGAAACAACCTAAGCAGCTCTTAGGGAAGTAATTCTTTTGGAAGAATTTAAAGATCCAACACCTTTGGTAGTGAGAACTCATGTGGAGGAACAGAGGGCTGGTTCTGTAACACAAGCAGCAGAGATAGCTGATGATTATGAGTTAGTCCATAGAGCTAAATCTTTTTCTGTCACCCTTTCAACTTGGAAAAGGAGAAAAAGCAGGGAGGTGAAAGGAAGGCAAGTAGACAGGGAAGAGGAAGAGTAACTGGAAGTTCCCAGAAAGTTTTTTCTCAAAACAAAAAGGAAGGTTCCAAAGGTAGAAGTGACATTTGAAAATTGAGGTGTTTTCATTGTAATAAATTGGGGCACACAAAGCCAGTGTGTTGGAGATTGTAGGAAAAATCTGTAGCAATTATTGGGATACAGAATATCTCTGGAAGTAAAAGTACTGTGAGTTCTGAGATTCAGACACAGGAGAAACCAGTGATTTGTGTATAGGTGAAACAGGGAGAATCAGTGAAAGGTAAAGAAGTGGGATTACGCAAGAGAATTCTGAGGAGCAGGTTGCAGAAATGTGTAAAGGCTTTATAAGTGAAGGGAAAGTCCTTCCATGTGTACAAGGTGGAGCAGGTAAAGATATTAACATTTTAAGAGACACAAGAGCTAGTCAATCCTTAATGTTGTGGGATAGTGATATTTGTTGTTCAGAGGGAGTATTACAGGAGCTAGTAATAATAAGTGGTATTCATGGGATGCTAAATCTATTCCATTGTGGAAGGTAAATTTAAAGAGCAGATGGAAGATGTGTGAAGTTATAGTTGGTGTGGTCAAAAAATTGCCCATTGCAGGGGTTCAATTTATTCTGGGTAATAATATAGCTGGATTGCAAATGTGGGTGATGCCTATGGTAGTTGAGCAGCCTTTGGAAGTGCATTCAACAGAAGTGCTATAGATGGAATGTCTTGATTATAAGCCTATGGGTTGCTGTTGCCTTAATGGACATTAGTTTGGGAATTTGTTAAAAGTTATGATGGTAGTAATTTGTAGTCATGTATATATATTTTTAACCTGTGTAAATTAATAAAATGTTTCATTTAGTTTAATGTGAAACCTCAAGAACTGCTAGTCTGATTCCTGAATTTAGAATCGCATCTCAAACACAACACTTAAAATTATGTTATGACAGTTGTTTAAAATTTCCCTCTGAGATTTTTAAATAACTGCTTTACCAACTGCATCAGTCATAACAATACATGACATTCAAGAAGAATAGGAAGATAGGCAAAGGTTGAGGGGTAGTACTGCTAATCAAAGAGGGCATTGGTGCAATAGTTAGAGATGACCTTGGTTCAGGAGATCAGGATGTAGAATTGGTTTGGGTGGAGATGAGAAATAATAAGGGAAAACTGTCATTAGTGGGAGTGGTCTATAGGCCCCACTAACAGTACTTTGTCTAGGACAAGTATTCAAGAAAAAATACTATGTTTATGGCAATGGGATGGCAATAATCATGGGTGATTTTAATCTACTCATAAACTGGAAAAATCAGATTGGCAGCAGTAGCCTGGATGAAGAGATTTTAGAGTGCTTTTGAGATAGTTTCTTAGAGCAGCATGTTCTGGAACCAACCAGAGAGCAGGTTATATTAGACTTGGCATTGTGTAACACGACAGGATTAATTAATGACCTTAGAGTAAAGGCACCACTAGGTAGCAGCGGCAACAAAATGATTGAATTTTAAAACAAGTTTGAAGGGGAAAAGAGTGGGTCTAAGACTAGTATCTTAAACTTAAACAAGGGTAATTATGTGGCGATGAAAACTGAGCTAGCCGAAGTGAACTGGAAAACTAGGCAAAAGGATAGATCAATATAGAAGCAATGGCAGACATCTAAGGGGATATTTCAGAGTGTTCAGAATAAGTACATTCCTATTATAAAGAAAAATGCTAACTAAAGATATTAAGAAAATCATCAAACTTAAGGAAAAAGCATACAACTCCGCAAAGAAGAATGGCAGGACAGATGATTGAAAAGAATATAAAAAATGGCAGAGAATGACTAAAAGGTTAATCAGGAGAAAGAAATTAGAGGACGAGTGGAAGCTAGCCAGAAATGTAAAAATGGATAGCACGAGTTTCTACAGGTATTAAAAAGGAAAAGAGTAAGTAAAGTGTTGGTCCTCTGCAGAGTGACAGTGGATAGTAGATAATAAGGAAACGATAGAAGAAATGAACAAGTACTTTGCTTCTGTGCTCGCTATGGAGGATACAAAAAACATCCAGTAATAGCTGCAAATCAGGAGGTGAATTGGAGAAAGGAACTTGGTGAAATTGAAATCACTGGGGAAACAGTACTGTGCAAATTGATTGAGCTGCAGGCTGGCAAGTCTTGGGGTCCTGATGGACTACATCTTAGGGCTTTAAAAGAGGTGGCTAATGAGGTAGTTGATGCACTAGTGTTAATTTTCCAAAATTCACTAGGTTCTGGAAAGGTTTCATCAGATTGGAAAGGAGCAAATATAACCCTTCTATTCAAGAAGGGAGAGAGGCAGAAAACCAGGAACTTTGGGCAATTAGCTTGATGTCTGTCGTGGGGAAGCTATTAGAATTGATCATTAAGGAGGCTGGGGACTTAGAAGAGCTGGCATTAGGGAAGAGTCAGCAATGTTTAACCAACTTATTGAATGTGTTCATTCAGTTGATTCCTGGCCTGAAGAGGTTGTCTGCCAATGAAAGGTTGAGCAGGTTGGGCCTATACAGATTGGAGTTTATAAGAATGAGAGGTGATCTTATCAAAAGATGTAAGATTCTGAGGGCATTTAACAGGGTGGATGCTGAGAGAGCGTACCCCCATGTCAGGGAATCTAGAATGCTGGGCGCAGTTTAAGGATAATGGGTCTTCCATTTAAGGCGGAGATGAGGAGGAATTTCTTCCCTCAGGGGGGTCAAATCTTTGGAATTCTGTGCCCTTGAGAGCAGTTGAGGCTGGGTCATTGAATGTAATCAGGGCTGAAACAAAAATAAAAATACCTGGAAATTCAGCAGATCTAGCAGCGTCTGTGGAGGGCACACAGTTAGCATTTCGAGTCTGCATGACTCTTCAACAGAACCAAGGAAAAATAGAAAAGAGATGAAATATAAGCTGGTTTAAGGGGGGTGGGTAGAGCTGGATGATGAGGGCTGAGTTAGTTTTGATTTACAGGAGGGAATTGTGGGAGGAGCCGAGTAACTATATATCAGCTTTGGTGGAAACAGTTGCTCGTTCTGCTTGCAGCGACTGATCGGTGCAGGTCGGTTCCGACTTCACAAACTCTGGGTTTGCTGCCGCTCTTTGTGGTGAGTAACTTTCACAGATACTGAACATTAACGCCTGGCGTGTGAGCTGAGGACCCTGTCCAAGACCAGCCCAGCATTCAGCTCCGTGTAGCCGGTTCTAGCCGCAGGATTTAATATTTGTAACATTGTGTAACCGAGTGAAAGTCCGATTGCACAAAACCGTACGACTGCTTCACTTAATTTTAAATCATTAAATAGCTGCATCACACGACCGAATCTATTTTTTACTGTTTTGTCTACAGGGTGCATCGATTTCAGATCCCTCGACGAGCAACCTTAAACTCAAAAGGTAAGTCAAATAATTTATGTGTGAAGGGCTCCCTGTATCAGGGAGACAGAAGGAGCCCCCCCTTGGCTGTTGGATCTGCTCTGATTATGGAAAGATCGATCTTCTGATTGGAAAAGTACCCAAACTCAGAAAAAGGCTGATCAAGTTGGTCCGAACAAGATTCATCCGCGGGGAAATGTTTCAGAAATAAACAGTTTAAAAAAAAATAATGAAAAATGTGGACCCAGCTGGGTTTTTTTTTTCATCCTCTTTTTACTCAGAACATGACAGAGGCAGACAACGAGATAGAGAACCATGGACACTGTTCGTGTGAGGACAAAGTAACAGAGGCACAGAGAGAGAGAGACAAAGTAACAGAGGCACAAAGAGAGAGAGAGAGAGAGACAAAATAACAGAGGCACAGAGAGAGAGAGAAAGTAACAGGGGCACAGAGAGAGAGAGAGACAAAGTAACAGAGGTACAGAGAGAGAGAGAGAGAAAGTAACAGAGGCACAGAGAGAGAGACAAAGTAACAGAGGCACAGAGAGAGAAAGAGAGACAAAGTAACAGAGGCACAGAGAAAGAGAGAGACAAAGTAACAGAGGCACAGAGAGACAAAGTAACAGAGGCACAGAGAGAGAGAGACAAAGTAAGAGGCACAGAGAGAGAGAGAGAGAGACAAAGTAAGAGGCACAGAGAGAGAGAGAGAGACAAAGTAACAGAGGCACAGAGAGAGAGAGAGAGAGAGAAAGTAACAGAGGCACAGAGAGAGACAAAGTAATAGAGGCACAGAGAGAGAGAGAGAGTCAAAGTAACAGACGCACAGAGAGACAAAGTAACAGAGGCACAGAGAGAGTCAAAGTAACAGAGGCACAGAGAGAGAGAGAGAGAAAGTAACAGGCACAGAGAGAGAGAGAGAGACAAAGTAACAGAGGCACAGAGGGAGAGAGAGAGAGAGAGGGAACGAGATGCGCTGAGAGGTAAAGAATGAGAGAAACCGACAGAGCGAGACATAGATAAAGAATGTGTGTCAGAGAGACAGGCATTAACATTTAGTATATTTATTGAAGGTGAAAGAAAATGGCCCCAAGAAGAAATACTGGAAATTGCAGATTGGAAACCCGAATTTGGAGAAGGTGAGATATTTCATGGAATGTTTGAGCAGCTAAATGCACGAACCTTCAGATTAATGAGGTTTGAAGTTTGTGATTGGAACTCGGGAATTTAACCGATTTGAATTGCCTATTGGAATATGTTTATCTAGCATTCATGCTCAGCAGGAGGTGTATCAGTCTTCAATTTCCAACCTGCTAATATCTCACCTTCTTTCAGGTTTTGCGAGCTGTTCATGGCTGTCAGCGTCTCCGCTTTTTTGGATCGCTGCATTGAAGAGAAATATGGAAAGAAATAATGTCACCACCATCGACGCAATGGAAACCGCGACTCATGTGAGAGTGTATGCCACACACCGAACTCCCCCGAGGAAGCAAAGGGAAAAGGTTAAGTGTAGGAGGGGGAAAGGGTCAGAGTTTACTCAGCGTAACAGTGACACAAATGCTGCTAAAGAGAGATTAAGAAACAGAAAGGAGCTGGCTGATGCTGAAATAACACATTCTTGGGTTCGGAGGTGAGATTGAAGGGTCTGTCCCGCACACAGCAGTGGGCCTAGCTGAACAATCATTATGCGAGAGTTTGCACAGGACTTGACAGAAGTCCCAATATTACTGATGCACGGGGTGTAACACACTCGCCCAATAAATGCAATAAAATACTGGGCATCTGGAATTTAAAAACAAAACAGAAAAAAATGGTGGAAACACTCAACAGGTCAGCATCACCTGTAGAGAGAAACAAATTGAACAGTTGAGGTCGAAGACTTCTAGGCAGAACACAGTTGAAACTTGAGGAAGGCAGGATTGAAATATATTTGAATGTGTAAAATGCGCAGAGCATGTAACTAGAGAGAACAGCCATCACTCCATTGTAAACAAGATCAGAATGCAGATTCGAGAGGCAAGGGCGAAGAAACAGCTGATGGGGAGAGGTGTGTCTGTGTGTTGGATACAGCCCACCATGGTCGCGGTTTCTGAATCTGCCCCTTTCCACATTCTGTTTACAATGGCTCAAGGCTTTTTTATCCATTCGCTGGCTGGGCCAGCATGTATTGCCCATCCCTAGTTGCCCTTGAGAAGGTGGTGGTGAGCTGCCTTCTTGAACCGCTGCCGTCCATATTGTCATTAATGCGTTGTGTTAATGTGACTGGTATTTAAATTGAAGCTTCATGATCAGGTCTGTCATTTGCTGTACCGCTATCTGGGTCAACATGTAAAGAACGATAATGCTCCTGATTCAGGAACCTCCTGCAAAACCTGTGGAAAAACCATATGGAGCATGTATGGAGCGAACTTTGAAAGGCGCAACACCTGGGAGATACCTCCATTTTAAGATATATACAAATTAGCAGCAGGAGTAGGCCACTCGGTCCCACGAGCCTGCTTTGCCATTCAATAAGATCATGGCTGACCTGATTGTAACCTCAACCCCATATTCCCACTAACCCCCAATAACCTTTCACCTTTTTGTTAATCAAGAATCTACCTACCTCTGCCTTAATGTTCAACGACTGTCTTTTGAAGAAGAGTTTCAACGACCCTCTAAAGCTACCTGAAACAGCATATGCTGGGCATGTGTAGAGCGTTCATATCCAATGTCATGCACTTTGTTTTTTTATCACTTTGATCGCACCTTATTGACAGATGAATTTAATAAAAAAAAGAATAAAGCTCATTATTTCATGAAACTGCTGGTCAACTTTTATTTCCTTTGGCGTAGGGAGGGTGGGTTGGCATGAAATTTAAGATCACTTGGGAGATGATCAGTGTTGAGGTAAAAGGTGAATACTGCAGGGGAGAGTCATTGCTCGGTATAGAGGGTCAGTACTGCAGGGGAGAGTCATTGCTCGGTACAGAGAGTCAATACTGCAGGGGAGAGTCATTGCTCGGTACAGAGAGTCAATACTGCAGGGGAGAGTCATTGCTCGGTACAGAGGGTCAATACTGCAGGGGCGAGTCATTGCTCGGTACAGAGAGTCAATACTGCAGGAGCGAGTCATTGCTCGGTACAGAGAGTCAATGCTGCATAGGCGAGTCATTGCTCGGTGACAGAGAGTCAATACTGCAGGAGCAAGTCATTGCTCGGTGACAGAGTCAATACTACAGGAGTGAGTCATTGCTCGGTGACAGAGAGTCAATACTGCAGGGAAGAGTCATTGCTCAGTACAGAGGGTCAATACTGTAGGGGAGAGTCATTGCTCGGTACAGAGGGTCAATACTGCAGGGGACAGTCATTGCTCGGTACAGAGGGTCAATACTGCAGGGGACAGTCATTGCTCGGTACAGAGAATCAATACTGCAGGGGACAGTCATAGCTCGGCGACAGAGGGTCAATACTGTAGGGGAGAGTCATTGTTCAGTACAGAGGGTCAATACTGCAGGGGAGAGTCATTGCTCGGTACAGAGGGTCAATACTGCAGGGGAGAGTCATTGCTCAGTACAGACGGTCAATACAGCAGGGGAGAGTCATTGCTCGGCAACAGAGAGTCAATACCGTAGGGGAGAGTCATTGCTCGGTGCAGAGAGTCAATACTGCAGGGGAGAGTCATTGCGCGGTACAGAGGGTCAGTACTGCAGGGGAGAGTCATTGCTCAGTACAGAGGGTCAATACTGCAGGGGAGAGTCATTGCTCAGGGACAGATGGTCAATACTGTAGGGGAGAGTCATTGCTCAGGGACAGAGGGTCAATACTGCAGGGCAGAGTCATTGCTCGGCGACAGAGGGTGAATACCGTAAGGGAGAGTTATTGCTCGGTACAGAGGGTCAATACTGCAGGGGACAGTCATTGCTCGGTACAGAGGGTCAATACTGCAGGGGAGAGTCATTGCTCAGTACAGAGGGTCAATACTGCAGGGGAGAGTCATTGCTCAGTACAGAGGGTCAATACTGCAGGGGAGAGTCATTGCTCGGCGACAGAGGGTCAATACTGCAGGGGAGAGTCATTGCTCGGTACAGAGGGTCAATACTGCAGGGGAGAGTCATTGCTCAGTACAGAGGGTCAATACTGCAGGGGAGAGTCATTGCTCAGTACAGAGGGTCAATACTGCAGGGGAGTGTCATTGCTCGGTACAGAGGGTCAATACTGCAGGGGAGAGTCATTGCTCAGTACAGAGGGTCAATACTGCAGGGGAGAGTCATTGCTCGGTACAGAGGGTCAATACTGCAGGGGAGAGTCATTGCTCAGTACAGAGGGTCAATACTGCAGGGGAGAGTCATTGCTCAGTACAGAGGGTCAATACTGCAGGGGAGTGTCATTGCTCGGTACAGAGGGTCAATACTGCAGGGGAGAGTCATTGCTCAGTACAGAGGGTCAATACTGCAGGGGAGAGTCATTGCTCGGTACAGAGGGTCAATACTGCAATGGAGGGTCATTGCTCGGTACAGAGGGTCAATACTGCAGTGGAGTTTCATTGCTCATTACAGAGGGGGAATACAGTAGGGGAGTGTCATTGCTCGGTGACAGAGAGTTAATGCTGGGGGAGCAAGTGTCACTGATTTTTTTTATTCGTCCATGGGATGTGGGCATCCCAGAGGGATGTTGGCTGTCATTTATTACCCATCCCTAATTGTCCTCAAGAAGGTGGTGGTGAGCTGCCTTCTTGAATCGCTGCAGTCCATGTGTTGTGGGTACACCCACAGTGCTTCTACGGAGGGAATTCCAGGATTTTGACCCAGTGACAGTGAAGGAATGGTGATATATTTCCAAGTCAGGATGATGAGTGGCTTGAAAGGGAATTTGCATGTGCTGGTGTTCCCATGTATATGCTGCCTTACATTTCTGCATGGTAACAGTCATGGGTCTGGAAGGTGCTATCTAAGGAGCCTTGGTGAGTTCCTGCAGTGCATCTTGTAGATGATACACTTGGCTGCCACTGAGCATCAGCAGTGGAGGGACTGACTGTTTGTGGATGTGGTGCCAATCAAGTGGGTTGCTTTGTCCTGGATGGTGTCGAGCTTCTTGAGTGTTGTGGGAGCTGCACTTATCCAGACAAGCGGGGAGTATTCCATCACACTCCTAACTTGTGCCTTGCAGATGGTGGACAGGCTTTGGGGAGTAAGGAGGTGAGTTACTCGCTGCAGGACTCCTACCTATGACCTGCTCTTGTAGCCACAGTATTTATATGGCCAGTCATGTTCAGTTGCTGATCAATGGTAACCCCTAGAATGTTGATAGTGGGGGATTCAGTGATGTTAATACCATTGAACATCCAGGGGCGATGGTTGGATTCTTTCTTGTTGGAGATGGTCATTGCCTGACATTTGTGTGGTGCAAATGTTAGTTGCCACTTGTCAGCTCAATTCTGGATATTGTCCAGGTCTTGCTGCATTTGGACATGGACTGCTTCAGTATCTGAGGAGTCACAAATAGTGCTGAATTGTGCAATCATCAGTGAACATCCCCACTTCTGACCTTATAATGGAAGGAAGGTCATTGATGAAGCAGCTGAAGATGGTTGGGCCTAGGACACCACCCTGAGGAACCCCTGCAGTGATGTCCTGGAGCTGAGATGACTGACCTCCAACAACCACAACCATCCTCCTTTCTGCTAGGTATGACTCCAAACAGTGGAGAGTTTTCCCCCGATTCCCATTGACTCCAGTTTTGCTAGGGCTCCTTGATGCCACACTCAGTCAAATGCTGCCTTGATGCCAAGGGCAGTCACTCTCACCTCACCTAGGGGAGAGGGTGACTGCTGAGGGAGATATTTACTGCTGGGAAGAGTGTCACTGCTAGGGGACAAAGAGTCACTGTTGAGGGAGAGAGGGCATTGCTGGGGGTGAGGATCACTACTGAGGGAGACAGTGACACTGCTGAGGGAGATGGTCACTGCTGGGGAGAAAGAGGTACTGCTGCAAGGGAAGAGAATTACTGCTAAGGAAGAGAGGGTCACTTCTGGCAGAGAGAGGGTCATCGATGGGGGAGATAAAGTCACTGCTGGGGGAGAGAAAGTCACTGCTGGGGGAGAGAGTGTCACTGATGTAGGGGAGTGAATCACTGGTGGGGGAGAGAAAGTCACTTCTGGGGGAGAGAGGGTCACTGGTGGGGGGAGAGAGAGGGTCACTGGTGGGGGGGAGAGAGGGGGTTCACTGCTGGGGGAGAGAGGGTCACTGAAGGAGGAGAGTGAGTCAATGCTAGGGGAGGGAGGGTCACTGCCAGAGGAGAGTGAGTAAATGCTGGGGAGGGAGGGCCACTACTCTGGGGGAGAGAGGGTCATTGCTAGGGGGAGAGGGTCAGTGTTGAGGGAGAGAGGGTCACTGCTGGGGGAGGGGTTTGCTGCTGGGGGTGAGAGGGTCAGTGTTGGGGGAGAGAGGGTCACTGGAGGAGAGAGAATTTCTGCTGAGGGAGATGGTCACTCCTGGGGGAAGAAGACACTGCTGGGGGAGAGAGAGAGTCATTACCGGGTGAGAGAGGGTCACTGCTGGGGGAGAGAGGATCATTGCGGGTATAGAAGCTCACTGCTGATGTCAAGAAGAAAGGCAATTTAACATTACCTTCCCAATTCAGAAATTTAGCTTCTACTTTAGAATTTAAGCCAGCAAAGTAAATACTGTTCAGAAATTGGACACCACTGCGGCTGAGATGATATCTCTGGTGCCTTCACTGGCTCACTGGTTGTCAGGAGGTTTGTCATGTTAATATTACTTGATATGACTGAAAAGAAAACTTTCACAATGAGAAACTTTCTTCACTTGATGTTGAATCAAATGCAATATGTAGATTAATGCCTATCAAAATAGTATGACTGATAGTTATACATAACTTTGTATTTATAGATGTTTCAGCATATTAACAGAATATAGGCATTGCGAATAGCTGCTGATCCGAGTCAGATTATCTGCCTTCTAATCTCCAACCCTTCAGTTCCACCCCGATGCATTTATATATGATTGAAATGTTATAGAGTCACATTCTGCACCATTGTAAGAATTGATGATTGAGATAAGATCAAATCTGTACACAACAGAATTATCTCAAGGGAACTTAGCATTGGGCAATAAGTGCAGGCCTAGCCAGTGACGCCCACATCCTGTGAACGAATCTTTAAAATATGGCCAGGTGCTTAGATTGAGTTGGTGGTGAGTGAAGATGTTCATTAATTATTTGGATTATATCTGTGTGCATCTCTGGAAGTTTAATGCACAAGCAGTCTGTGACTATCTACAGTACTCAGCTATTCCTTTTCTTTGGCATATCTCAGGATTGAGCAGCTGGTAGAGTCAGATGTCTGAAATCAAAATCCAGGTGCAATTTTTTTAGTATTTGAGGTACGCAAGCATGGATCAGACCCTGACAAAAGAAGTTGTTGGAATGACCTCTACCTTTACTATTGTGTGATATAATATGATGTTACTGTGGGAGGTAGTGGTGTTTTGGTAATGTCATTGGGCTCAGGACCCCACTGAAAGCTCTGGGGATGTGGATTCAAATCCCACCATGGTGGACATTAAGTTCAACTAATGTATCTGGAATTTGAAGCAAGTGTTGTTTAAAAATATCTGATTCACAAATGCCCTTTAGGAAAGGAAATCTGCTGTCTTTGCCTAGCCAAGTCTTATCTGTTCTGGCCTATACATGACTGAAGACCCACAGCAATGTGGTTGAATCTGAAATGGCCTGGTAAGCCATTCAGTTGTGTACTGTAAGTAAGTCTGGATACTAGGTTTTAGTAGAGAAATGGAAAGCAGGCAGAAATGGCGGAGGATAATCCTTTGATTTGAACTAGGTTTTAGTGTAACGCAATCATTTTTAGGTTAATGTAAGTTATATTCATTATAAGGAACTCCCTAACAGCACTGTGGTTGTATCTACACCACAGGGACTGCAGTGGTTCAAGAAGGCAGCTCACCACCACCTTCTCAAGGGCAATTAGGGATGAGCAATAAATGCTGGACTCGCCAGCAAGGCCCATATCCCGTGAATGAATGAGCAGTGTGACCATCCCTGACCCCATCTTGCCAGCCTCAAAATTCATTGGCCACTCAAGGGGCTAAGTTGGGGCAAATGTGGGAGGCCAACCCTAGACCTTGTCTGTACCCTCCGCCCCCCTCTAAAACTGCAGACTGAGTGAGCAGCATGAGTGGGAGGGAGGCAGGAAGGTCTCCCGGGTAATCTAACAAACCCTGCGCTCCCTCCCAGCCATCAGAAGACAAATACTGTACAAGTGATGCTTGTCGTATTCACCTGAAATCTCCAGATTTGTTTCTTGACATTTTGCGAAAAAGAAATTTGAGTCACTTTGCAGTCCTGAGGAATAGTCACAAATTTAGTGAACTGAGGCAGAAATAGTTAAAATGTTCCTGAATGTCAGTGCCTCTCTTATCTAAGTTTGTAGGAGTTCAGGTTGTCTGAATATTTGATCTCTTTTAAGACCTGCTTTCCTCTTATTGTAAATCTGCTTTCAAACTGTTGGGTTTCTCCAACATGTAAAAGAAACCCAACACTGTTTATATTTAAAAACTTTTATCCTTATTGTGATTTTATTATTTTTAAACTGGACTTTTTCTCCACGACAAAATAATTTTCTTCTCAAGTTTTTAGGAAGTCCCATCTCAGGTTAATCTGGGGCTGTTCAGACCAATGTCAAAGGGAGCTACAAGATTGCCAGTTGCATTTGCTAAATCAACCTTGCTAGCAGAGTCAGCAGATCTACTGAGACAATGGCTTTCCAAACAACAGACACTCAACATAAAAGACACTCCTTTCAACCCATAATGGCTGACGCATTGTAAGTCCCGAAAACAAAGTCAGTTCCAGACATTGGATAAACATCCTTTTTGAAGTCATCGTGGAGGGTGAAGGTCACATGACCCAAGGCCCTGGCCATTTGAACAGTTTAATATTCCATTTCTGGGCTACAGACCCAGTTTGCTGTTTTACCATTTGACTGGCAAGCTGCAAAGAAGCTGGCTCTGTCCAGACAGGGCAACTGGCCCACCTAACCTGACTCTGCTGGAAGATTTTGTACCATCGCCTATAGAACTGACTCAGCCTCTGTGTGCCTACTTCACCTTATGACAGTAACACCACCTGAAGAGCGACTCTCACAACACCGGTCTTCAGCCTGCTGGACTTAAAATTCCTACCTGAAAGAATTCCTTGTTGGACTCTGACTTTGGAACTCAGGAACTCATGTGAACCGATATTAAGTTTTTCTGTGGTTCTTGTACTGCAAACCTCCTTTTCTCTCCATCTGCCCCTTTAGTGTGTGAATACAGAGTGGGATGTTGTGGACACTCCTTTTCGCAGGTTTTGAATGTGTGAAATGAACTAAACTTCTCAGTTAATTCTAACTCGAGTTCACTGTGAATTATTAGTAAAATTGGATCATACAAAAACCAATGGGTTAGAAAAAATACACCACCATATTCTTAAAAAGAACTATTTCGAAGCACAAACACAGAAAATGCTGGAAAAACTCAGCAGGCCTAACAGCATCTGTGGAGAAAAAAAAGAGTTAACGTTCCAAGTTCTTATGACTCTTCTTCAGAGTTTTTATCTTAATTCAAAACACCCTCTGTTTATGGACTGGTGATATAAGAGAAATTCCTTCCTGTCACAAGAGCCCTGGCACTTAACTCCATCCTGGCTCCAGGACTTAGGCTGCACTGCCTGTAGTCCCAACAGTGGCCACCACTCCTGGTGGCAGTGCTGGGACTACAGCTGTCGGCCAGTCAGATTGGCAGATTGGCTGGCAGCCCCCTGAAGCAGGACTTTCTCCCGAGTGAGGTGTTGAAGTCTCACCTCCAGCCAATGAACACTCTGTTGAATCCCTGTCACCCATTAAATTCTGCCCATAGAATTCTAAGTCCTTTTAGTGACTTTGATGTGTTGCCATCATTAAACCTAAAGCAAAGCAAGCAGTGATTTTTATATTCATTAAACTTACCTTCATTCCCTAGTGGATGAAGATAACATTTCAATCTGTTCCACATGCTACTGCAGTGGAAGCATTATCTAGAACTGAGGAGTTCAAGTAGACAAATGCATTAGTCGCAGGAATGCCTTGCGACCAGTTTAATTTGTTTGGATTTATCATCGTCATCATCCTCTTCCCTAGAATTCTCATCATCACCTATCATTTTGAGGGCCTTGCCTCTTTGCCACATGTACCTTGAGTCACAGCTAAAGCACATATTAAGGGTGGAGTTTTCAGCTCCGGAGATTAAGAGCACTGGCAGGGAGGAAACTTGGCAGGTTCTCATGCCAGATAGCCTGCTTTTCAAGCTCCTACTTTGTGATGGGCCATGCAGGGATTCATCCATCCACCCCACCGTCACCTCATGGGGTAGAAGGTCCGGCCGCCAGGCTTGGGTGGCAGCCAAGTGCGCCTTCACCCTCCGCAGGCCAGACATTGGCAACAGTACCAAAAAGGAGCAAACGCTCAGCACCACGGTTTAGGGAGGACCCTCCCTGGGGAGACTCCCCTGATCCATCTGTCTTTCTGCAGGACAAGATCTTCCACAACAAAGGGAGAGGTCCCAGGTCAGGGGGGAGTATGGTGTGTGCCAGAGCTGAGGCTGCTCACCCAAACAGGCTGCAGACCTGCCTTGTGAGCAGGGAGACCGTGCCCGTGTACAATGTCAGGTTGGCGTCCACAACAAGCCAGTGAATGTCCATGCGGTACACATCAAGGCACCGATGGTCAAGGACTATGAGTGACCTATAAGACTCTAAGACCATAAGACATAGGAGCAGAAATTAGGCCATTTGGCCCATCGAGTCTGCTCCGCCATTCAATCATGTCTGATAAGTTTCTCAATCCCATTCTCCCGCCTTCTCCCTGTAATCTTTGACCCCCCCTTACCAATCAAGAACCCATCTATCTCGGTCTCAAATACACTCAATGATCTGGCCTCCACAGTCTTCTGTGGCATTGAATTCCATAGATTCACCACTCTCTGGCTAAAGAAGTTTCTCCTCATCTCTGTTCTAAAAGGTCTTCCCTTTACTCTGAGGCTGTGCCCTCGGGTCCTAGTCTCTCCTACTAATGGAAACATCTTCCCCACGTCCACTCTATCCAGGCATTTCAGTATTTTGTAAGTTTCAATCAGATGCCCTCCTCATCCTTCTAAACTCCATCAAGAATAGATCCAGAGTCCTCATATGTTAAGCCTTTCATTCCTGGGATAATTCTCGTGAACCTCCTCTGGACCCTCTCCA
The DNA here is from genome assembly GCF_017639515.1 of Carcharodon carcharias. Classification (NCBI taxonomy): domain Eukaryota; kingdom Metazoa; phylum Chordata; class Chondrichthyes; order Lamniformes; family Lamnidae; genus Carcharodon; species Carcharodon carcharias. Next base: position 95,040,291 of record NC_054485.1, read on the forward strand.
GGGCCAGAAAATCCTTCCTGAGATATGGAACCCAAAATTGCTCACAATATTCCAAATGTGGTCTGACCAGAGCCTTATAAAGCCTCAGCAGCACATCCCTGCTTTTATGTTCAAGTCCTCTCAAAATAAATGCCAACATTTCATTTGCCTTCCTAACTACCGAATCAACCTACAAGTTAACCTTAAGAGAATCCTGGACTAGGATTCCCAAATCCCTTTGCACTCCAGATTTCTGAATTATCTCCCCATTTAGAAAATAGACTATGCCTCTATTCTTCCTACCAAAGTGCATGACCTCACACTTCCCCACGTTGTATTCCATCTGCCACTTCTTTGCCCATTCTCCTAACCTCTCCAAATCCTTCTGCAGCCTCCCCACCTCCTCAATACTACCTGTCCCTCCACCTATCTTTGTAGCATCTGCAAACTTAGCCAGGATGCCCTCAGTTTCTTCATCTAGATCATTAATGTATAAAGTGAAAAGTTGTGGTCCCAACAATGACCCCTGCGGAATCCACTAGTCACCAGCTGCCATCCTGAGAAGGACCCCCTTATCCCTAGTCTCTGCCTCCTGCCAGACAGCCAATCTTCTATCCATGCTATTACCTTGCCTCTAACACCATGGGCTCTTATCTTACTGAGCAGCCTCCTGTGTGGCACTTTGTCAAAGGCCTTCTGGAAGTCCAAGTAGATAAAATCCATTGGCTCTCCTTTGTCTAACCTACTCATTACCTCCTCAAAGAATTCTAACAGATTTGTCAGGTATGACCTCCCCTTGATGAAACCATGCTGACTTTGCCCTATTTTACCATGCACTTCCAGGTATTCTGAAATCTTATCCTTAATAATGGACTCTAAAATCCTACCAACGACCGAGATCAGGCTAATCGGCCTGTAATTTCCTGTCTTTTGCCTCACTCCCTTCTTAAACAGGGGGGTTACATTAGCAATTTTCCAGTCCTCTGGGACCCTCCCTGACTCCAGTGGTTCCTGAAAGATCACCACTAATGCCTCCACTATCTCTTCAGCGATCTCCTTCAGAACTCTGGGGTGTAATCCATCTGGTCCAGGTGATTTATCCACCTTCAGACCTTTCAGTTTTCCTAGTACCTTCTCCCTGGTAATGGCCACCATACGCACCTTTGCCCCCTGACTCTATTGAACTTTGGGGATGTTACTCGTGTCTTCCACTGTGAAGACTGACGCAAAGTACCTATTCAGTTCCTCCGCCATTTCTTTGTTCCCCACTACTACTTCTCCAGCATCATTTTCCAGTGGCCCAATGTCCACTTTTGCCTCTCTCTTACCCTTTATATATCTAAAAAAACTCTTGCAATCTTCTTTTATATTACTGGCTAGTTTACCCTCATAATTAATCTTCTCCCTCCTTATTTCTTTTTTAGTTGTCCTCTTTTGGTCTTTGTAGGTTTCCCAATCCCCTGGTTTCCCCCTGCTCTTCGCTGCATTGTATGCTTTCTCTTTAGCTTTTATGCTGTCCCTGACTTCGCTTGTCAGCCATGGTTGCCTCGTCCTCCCTTTAGTATGCTTCTTCTTCCTAGGGATGAATTTTTGCTGTGTCTCCCAAATTACTCCCAGAAACTCCTGCCATTGCTGTTCCACTGTCTTTCCTGCTAGGCTCATCTCCCAGTCAATTCTGGCCGGCTCATCCCTCATGCCTCTGTAGTTGCCTTTATTCAACTGTAATACCGTTACAGCTGATTCCAGCTTTTTCCTCTCAAATTGCAGGGTAAATTCTATCATATTATGGTCACTTCCTCCTAAGGGTTCTTTCACCTTAAGCTCCCTTATCAAATCTGCCTCAATGAGGATGCCCATCCAGTCAATTTCTCTTCTCTAGTCCAGTCACAAGCAAGAAAAGGCAGAGGCAGAGCACCAGTCAACACATCAGCCCCAGCCCCTAGACAACCCCCGATGAGGAATCAGAGGATCCATCCAGGAAATACTTGTCACTGTGTTCGCCTGCACCCTGCACCAGCGCAGATACGTACAACTTGGTGGGTTCTCATTCTAGAACAGGCACAGGGTCACTACCTGGTGAGTGGCAGAGGCAGTGACAGCCAAAGCCTCTGAAAATCGGAGGATCGCTGGAGACCAGGCCCCTGCTGAGTCAGATTGCAATGACGAGCATCTGGAATCGGCCCTCAGAGAAATGTTGGAGCTGCAAAGGCAGACAAGGGATAGGGTTGTCAGAGGCTGTCAGCAGATTAGAACGAAGGTTGGAAGACTCCATCCACATTCTGTCTGGTGTCGTGGCTCCGGCGTGTGACTGCATCGACCTGACCATTGAAAGGGCGGCTGCTGCCCTGGAGACCCTGGGCCAGCCGAACGTTCAATTTCTGCTGGATTTACGCTCGGACCTGCACACCATCACTCATGCCATGAATGCCTTCCAGCAGTGGCTAGAGAGAGTCTTGACCTTCATTAGGGCATCAGGGAGGGGCCTTGGGCAGCCACAGGGAGGAGGTGTATCAGCCAACTACCCCAGGGCCATCCACACAGGAGTCTCCAAGGTTGTCCAATTGCTGCAAATCCCCTCTGCCTGTGACCCCACCAACTCCAGCTGGTCAGGCCCGATGAGGGAGCACCTGACCCATTGCAGGAGATCCTTATCAGGCCTCAGTCCTTAAGGCCTCAGGCCTCCAGGGGATGCCCACAAAGGACACCTCAAACAACACGGTGCTGCAGTCAGCAGGCTGCATCCACCTCTGCTGCAGATGTCGGGGGATGCACCTAGATGTAAGAAAAATTAAGGCTTACAGAGAGAACAATGGTTGCAAGTTTGTTCAATCACTGTATATACTTTGCACCTTTGTAAATATATTTTGCTTCTCTCCATCAGTGCCTCAGGTACTGAATAGATTTACATTGTGACGCAATATTGGGCTGTCATCCAAGGGTGACAGGTGCCCCTTCCCCCGCCTCCCCCCACCCATCTCAAGTATCTCCCATCATGTTCTTCAGGTCCATGTTGTCTCCCTCAATCTCAGCTCACTCATTCAGTTTTATGTCCACATAAACGAAATGAAAAAAACTAGTTCCTATATAAGCATGGTGCTTGGACAATGCATTCATAAGTCCTGCATCTAGGAATCCTTTAATGTGGCCTCATGAGAATAGTTCTTGGAAGGTTAGGGCATGAGCTTAGGGCATGGATTGGCACGTGGGATTACGACATTATTGCTATTAGTGAGACTTGGTTGCAGGAGGGGCAGGACTGGCAGCTCAATGTTCCGGGCTTCCGTTGTTTCCAACCTGATAGAGGGGGAGGGATGAAAGGGGGAGGAGTGACATTACTAGTCAGGGAAAATATCACAGCTGTGCAAAAGCAGGACAGCCCAGAGGGCTCGTCTACAGAGGCCATATGGGTGGAGCTGAGGAATGGGAAAAGTGTGACCACACTAATAGGGTTGTATTATAGACCACCCAATAATCAAAGAGAATTGGAGGAGCAAATCTGTAGAGAGATAGCAGACCAATGTAAGAAACAGAAAGTTGTGATAGTAGGAGATTTTAACTTTCCACGCATTGACTGGGACTCCCATATTGTAAAAGGGCTGGATGGCTTGGAGTTTGTCAAATGTGTTCAGGAAAGTTTTCTAAATCAATATATAGAGGCACCAACGAGAGAGGATGCAATACTTGATCTCCTATTAGGGAACCAGACAGGTCAGGTAACAGAAGTATGTGTAGGCGAACATTTTGGGTCCAGTGATCACAATGTCATTAGTTTTAAGTTAATTATGGATAAGGATAGGTCTGGTCCTTGAGCTGAGTTTCTAAATTGGAGAAAGGCCAATTTTGTGGAAATGAGAAAGGATCTAGGAAGAGTGGATTGGGATAAGTTGTTTTCTGGCAAGGATGTGTTCAGTAAGTGCAAGGCATTTAAAGGCGAAATTTTGAGAGTGCAGAGTTTGCATGTTCCGGTCAGAATTAAAGGCAAAGTTAACAGGCATAGGGAACCTTGGTTTTCAAGGGATATTGGCGATCTGGTTAAGAAGAAGAGAGAGGTGTATAACAGGTATAGGCAACAAGGAGCAAATGAGGTAATTGTAGAGTATAGAAAATGTAAGAAAACACTAAAAAAGGAAATCAGGAAGGCAAAAAGACATGAGATTGCTTTGGCAAATAATGTGAAGGTAAATCTGAAGGATTTCTACAAGTATATTAGGAGTAAAAGGATTGTAAGGGACACAATTGGTCCACTTGAAGATCAGAGTGGTTATCTATGTGTGGAGCCCCACGAGATGGGGGAGAAGTTAAACAGTTTTTTTGCATCAGTATTTACTCAGGAAATTGCCATAGTGTATAAGGAAGGAAGGGAAACAAGCAGTAGTGTCATGGAACATATAGAGATTAAAGAGGAGGATGTGCTTGCTGCCTTACAGCGAATAAGGTAGATAAATCCCCCGGGCCTGACATGATATTCCCTCGGACCTTGAGGGAGACCAGTGTAGAAATTGCAGGGGCCTTGGCAGAAATATTTAAAATGTCCTTAGCCACGGGTGAGGTGCCGGAGGATTGAAGGGTAGCTCATTTTGTTCCGTTGTTTAAAAAAGGCTCCAAAAGTAAACCAGGTAATTACAGGCCAGTGAGCCTGATGTCAGTAGTAGGTAAATTATTGGGAGGTGTTCTGAGAAATCGGATATACAATTATTTGGACAGCCAAGGGCTGATTAAGGATAGTCAGCATGGCTTTGTGCATGGTAGGTTGTGTTTAACGAACCTTGTAGAGTTTTTCGAGGAGGTTACCAAGAAAGTAGATGAAGGAAAGGCTGTGGATGTTGTCTACATGGACTTTAGTAAGGTCTTTGACAAGGTCCCACATGGGAGGTTAGTTCAGAAGGTTCAGACACTTGGTATCCATGGAGAGGTTGTAAACTGGATTCGAAATTGGCTGTGTGGGAGAAGACAGAGAGTGGTAGTGGATGATTGCTTCTCAGACTGGAGGCCTGTGACTAGTGGTGTGTCTCAGGGATCTGTGCTGGGACCATTGCTGTTTGTTGTCTATATCAATGATCTGGATGATAATGTGGTAAATTGGATCAGCAAGTTTGCTGATTATACTAAGATTGGAGGCATTGTGGACAGCAAGGAAGGCTTTCAAAGCTTGCAGAGGGATGTGGACCAACTGGAAAAATGGGCCAGAAAATGGCAGATGGAATTTAATGCGGAAAAGTGTGAGGTGTTGCATTTTGGAAGGACAAACCAAGGTAGGACATACACAGTAAATGGTAGGGCACTGAGGAGTGCGGAGGAACAAAGGGATCTGGGAGTTCAGATACATAATTCCCTGAAAGTAGCGTCACAGGTAGACAGGGTTGTAAAGAAAGCTTTTGGCATACTGGCCTTCAATAATCAAAGTATTGAGTATAGGAGTTGGGATGTTATGGTGAGGTTGTATAAGACGTTGGTGAGGCCAACTTTGAAGTATTGTGTGTAGTTCTGGTCGCCTAATTACAGGAAGGATATCAGTAAGATTGAGAGAGTGCAGAGAAGATTTACTAGGATGTTGCCGGGTCTTAAGGAGTTGAGTTACAGGGAAAGATTAAACAGGTTATGACTTTATTCCTTGAAGCGTAGAAGAATGAGGGGAGATTTGATAGAAGTTTACAAAATTATGAGGGGTATAGACAGAGTAAGTGCTCTTTCCATTTAGATTAGGAGAGATAAACACGAGAGGACATGGCTTTAGGGTGAAAGGGGAAAGGTTTAGGGGGAACATTAGGGGGAACTTCTTCACTCAGAGAGTGGTGAGAGTGTGGAACGAGCTACCATCTGACATGGTAAATGCGGGCTCACTCTTAAGTTTTAAGAATAAATTGGATAGATACATGGATGGAGAGGTCTGGAGGGTCATGGACTAGGTGCAGGTCAATGGGACTAGCGGAATAATATTTCAGCACAGACTAGAAGGGCCGAATGGCCTGTTTTCTGTGCTGTAGTGTTCTATAGTTCTATGGTTATTGATTACCCTAATACAACTGCACTGGAGTCTGTTCTTTGTATATGTTATAAGATTTATTGTCACATCCATGTAATGACTGCCAGGTTTGGGTTACAGTTTAATGAATTGTGAGGACCTTGGCCTTTCAAGTTTGCCGGAAGCATTAGTTATTGCCACATTTACGCCTGACAATTGTCCCTATATTAGTTCCCACTCCCCATGCATGATGAAAAGCGATGGAAGTAATTTGCACTCGGTCACTAATGAAATGTCTGCTAGACAGCAATGAGTATGCAATATTATAGGTTGTGTGCCTAGTCTCATGATGCTGGCCTATTACATTGGTTTCTGGCAGTTTGGGTGAGTAAGCGAGTATAAACCTCTTTGCAAAAATCTAATTTTGTTAGTATTTAGCATTTAACTGGAATTTACGGTCTAAATTTACCATTCTTAAGCTGGGTTTCAGGGCTCGATTGGAAGAGCAGCTGAAGTTAGCTAACTATGGAAAGCTGTTTAAACAAGTTCTTCTGTAACTGGGGTCAGTTAACTCCTTTGTTTGGGAAGGATATGTAAACAGATATTTCAGTGTGACTTAGCAGCGAGTGTGACTTTGAACAGAATGTTAGAGCTGGGTGATTAAGGGAGTTAGGTGAGGTGGGGAAGCAGGTGCTCCTTCACTTTTCCCTTTGCTAGCTTTTTCACCCAGTAGGAATTGGTTCTTGCTCTGCTACAGGGATAGAAGCTAGCCGTTTTGTGAGTATCTGGTAAGTGGTTAAGGTCTATTTTATTCATAGCATTTAAAAAGAATACAAACTAGTTGTAAGGATAAAATATATATAAAAGGGAAAAAATAATTGAATAAAATAATTTTGGTCAACAAAAATACATTAAGGGTGGCAAGAAGGGCGATGTGTCATTGCTGCAACATGTGGGATCTCCTGGATGCCAGTGTGATCCAGAGAAAAACACATCTACAGTAAGTATTTGCAGCTCGAGGAGCTTCAGTTAAGAGTCATTGAGCTGGAGGCCGAGCTGCAGACACTGCAACACATCAGGGAGGGTGAAAGTTACTTGGATACTTTGTACTGGGGGCAGTCACACCTCATAGGAAGGTCTTCTGATTTGGTCAGTGGTTAGGGACAGGATATCGTGACTGTGAGTTGGGCAGGCAAGGGAACCAAAAGGGCAAGAGAACAGAACACTCAGCCTTTGCTTTTGTTCAACAGGTTTGAGGTTCTTTCAGTTTGTTTGGATGCAATTGGGGGCTGCAGGGTGGATGAGTTGACCGGCCAAAGCACCATGGTACAGAAAGCCATTCAACTTGGAGGGGGGGGGGGGGTGGGGTGGGGGGGGGTTGGGGTGGGGGGTGGGGGGGGGGGTTGGGGTGGGGGGGTGGGGGGGGTGGGGTGGGGGGGGTGGGGTGGGGGGGGGTGGGGGGTGGGGGGGTTGGGGTGGGGGGGGGTGGGGGGTGGGGGGGGTGGGGTGGGGGGGGGTGGGGGGTGGGGGGGTTGGGGTGGGGGGGTGGGGGGTGGGGGGGTTGGGGTGGGGGGTGGGGGGTGGGGGGGGTGGGGGGGGTGGGGGGGTGGGGGGGGTGGGGGGGGGGTCAAAATGATTAATGAATGATCTCATAGTGAAGGTGCCCCTAGGTAGCAGTGATCATGATATGATTGAATTTTATATTCAGTTTGAGGGAGACAAGTGTGGGTCTAAGACTGGTATTTTAAACTTTAATTACGGCAATTATGAGGACACAAAAGCAGAATTATCCAAAGTGAGTTGGCAAATGAAGTTAAGGGAAAGGTCAACAGAGATGCAGTGGCAGATGTTTAGAGGGCTACTTAAGAATACTCAGAATAGATACATTCCAGCAAGAAAGAAGAAATCCAAGGGGTAGATCCAGAATCTATGGTTAACTAAAAAAGTTAAAGGCAGTAGAAAACCTGTGACCATGAAACCATTGCCAATTGTCATTAAAACCCATCTGCTTCACTAATGCCCTTTAGGGAGGGAAATCTGTCATCCTTACCCAGCCTGCTCTACATGTGACTCTAGACCCACAGCAATGTGGTTGACTTTTAATGGCCCCGCGGAACAAGGGCAATTAGGGATGGGCAATAAATGCCTACATCCCATGACCGAACGAGGAAAGAAAAAAATTGCACAAGTTTGGGCGGCAACTCAGAAGACAGGACAGAAATAAAGAACAGCAATTAAAAGCTAAAAGATTAATAAGGAGGGAACAATTAGAGTACAAGAGAAAGCTAGCTAGAAACATACAAACAGATAATAAGAGTTTCTATAGATATTTAAATAAGATAAGAGTTAAAGTGAGCATTGGTTCTATAGAATGTGAGTCTGGGGAACTAATAATGGAAAATAAGGAGATGACAGATGAATTGAATGTGTACTTTGCATCGGTCTTCACTACAGAGGATACAAATAACATCCCAGAAATCATGAATTGGAAGGGAGGGAGGAATTCAGCAAAATTACAATCACCAAGGAAGTGGTCCTTAGAAAATTGATGGAGCCGCGGGCTAACAAATCCCTGGGTCCTGATGGACTTCACCCTAGGGTCTTAAAAGAAGTGGCTATTGAGATGACTGATGCATTGATATTAATTTTCCAAAATTCCTGAGATTCGGGGAACACTCCATTAGATTGGAACATAGCAAGTGTAACTCCTTTATTCAAAAAGGGAGGGTGGCAGAAAGCAGAAAACTACAGGCTTAACATCTGTCATAGGGAAAATGTTAGAAGCTATTATTAAAGATGTAATGGCAGGGCACTTAAAAAAATTCAAGGCAATCAGGCAGAGTCAACATGGTTTTGTGAAAGGGAAATCATGGTTTAACCGATTTATTGAAGTTCTTTGAAGAAGTCACAGGTTGGACAGGCTAGGTTGGTATCCACTGGAGTTTAAAAGAGTAAGAGGCGACTTGATCAAAACCTTTAAGATCCTGAGGGGTCTTGATAAGGTGGATGTCAAGATGATGTTTCCTTGTGGGCGAATCTAGAACTATGGGCCACTCTTTAAAAATAAGTGGTCGCTCATATAATACAGAGATGAGGAGAATTTTTTTTCTCTCAGAGGGTTGTGAGTCTTTGGAACTCCTTTCCTCAAAAGGCAGTGGAAGAGAGTCTTAGAATATTTTTAAGGCAGAGCTAGATAGATTCTTGATAAACAAGGGGGTGAAGGGTTATCGGGGGTAGGTGGAAGATTACAATCAGATCAGTCATGATCTTATTGAATGACAGAGCAGCCTTGAGGGGCCAAGTGGCCTACCCCTGCTCCTAAGTTGTATGTTTGAATGGTCGTAGGTACATGTAAAGATGCCAGTTTATACCTGAAGGCCTGCTGGACATGAGCTTGGGAAGATCCTGATGAAGGTAGGGTCATGAATGCTTGCCAATGGTCACATGATAGTCACGCTGTGGACACCTAGGTAACCTGACTCACAGGCTTGCTTCCCTGCTGTAGAGTGACAGGTCATAGTGTCCGGAAGAGCAATGTCATCATGGAGGCTCAGTACTAGAATGAGGCCTGAGCATTAATCAAGCATCAGAGGTGTCACTCACAGAGATGCCGCTGTCCAGGCTTGACTGTCCTCAGGAGGTCAAGCAAAAAGCAGTGACTGATGACTTTCCTACTTGATGCTGTCGAAAGAGCCTTGGCGAGTTGCTGCAGTTCACCTTGTAGATGGCACACACTACTGCCATTGTTCATTGATGGTGTGGTGAGTGGATGGTTAAGGTGGTTGATAGTGTGCCAGTCAAGGGCTGCTTTGTTTTGGATGCTACTGAGCTTCTTGAGTGCTGTTGGAGCTGCACTCATCCAGGCAAGTAGAGAATATTCCATCACACTCCTGACTTGTGCCTTATAGTTGATGGACAGGCTTTGGGGAGCCAAGAGGTGAGTTACTCTCCACAGGATTCCCAGCCTCTGGCCTTCCCCTGTAGCGACAGTGTTTATATGGCTGGTCCAGTTTAGTTCCCGGTCAATGGTAACCCCCAGGATGTTGATAATGGAGGGTTCAGTGATGCTAATGCCATTGAATGTCATGGGGAGGTGGTTGGGCTGGAGGGTTGGGATTGTGACAGGAAAGAACAGCACATAAGAGCGCACCAGCAAAGAAGGCCTGAGCAGGCTTTCAATAAAATCCTGCACAAGAGGTTATTAGGCAAAATTAAAGCACATGGGATTGGGGGAAACATGCTGGCATGGATTAAGGATAGGTTAACAGAGATAACAGAGAGTAGGGCTAAACAGATCATTCTCAGGTTGGCAGGCTGTGACGAGAGGAGTACCATAGGGATCACTGCTTTGGCCCCAGCTGTTCACAACCTATTTCATTGATTTGGATGTGGGAGCCAAATGTGATATTGTCAAGTTTGCTGATGACACAAATTTTGGGGGAATAGGAGTTATGAGGAGGATGCAAAGAGACTTTAAGGGGATTGAGATAGTGGGCAAGAACATGGTAGAAGGAATATAATGTGAAAAAATGTAAAGTTATCCACTTTGGTAGGAAAAACAGAAATTCACAGTATTTCTTAATGGTGAGAGACTGGGATGCGTTGATGTCCAAAGGGACCTGGGTATTCTTGTTTATAAGTCACTGAAGGCTAACATGTAGGTGCAACCAGCAATTAGGAAGGCAAATGGTATGTTAGCCTTTATTGCAAGGAGATTTCTGTACAGGAGTAATGAAGTCTTGCTGCAATTGTATAGAGCAATTGTATGTGAGACAACACCTGGAGTATGTGTACAATTTTGGTCTCCTTACCTGAGGAAGTATATACATTCCGGAGAGGGAGTGCAACGAAGGTTCACTAGACTAATCCCTGGAATAGCCAAGAGATTGAGAAAACTGAGCCTGTATGCTCTAGAGTTTGGAAGAAAGAGAGATGATCTCATTGAAGTGTATAAAATTCTTACAGGGCTCAACAGGGTAGGTGCAGGAAGGATGTTTGCCCTGTTTGAGGGCGGGGGGCGGGTGGGGGGGCGGGGGGGGGGGGGCGGTGGGTCTAGAACCAGGGAACACAGTCTCAGAATAAGAGACAAGCCATTTAGGACTGAGATGAGGAGGAATTTCTTTAATCAGAGGGTAGTGAGCTTTTGGAATTCTTCAACCCAGAGGACTGTGGAGGCTCAGATACTGAGCATTTTCAAAGTAGAGGTCGATAGAGTTCTAGATACCAATGGCATCAAGGGCTATGGGGATAGGGTGGGAAGATGGCATTGGAGTAGAAGATCAGCTGTGATCTAGTTATATGCTGCAGCAGGCTGAAGGACTGAATGACCTACACCTGCTTGTTGATGTTAAACCCCGGCGACTGCACAGCAAGAGCAGATTCTGATGCTTTTCTGGGGTCGGGTCATTTCCCTGCATCCCTCTCTAGCCTTCTGAACATCTTTGAGGATGAAGAGTCTCAATATTCACCTTGCAGGTTGCTGATGATGTTGTGCAGCTTGGCAACTTTTACTGTTTCCACCAGGAATCTGGATGTGGTGTCCGGTTTGTCCTGCTGGATTGTCCAGCCGCACAGCTAATGCTGTCGAAGTCACTGCCCAGGATGGCCGGCCTGGATGTCAACAGCAGCAGTGGGAGCAGCTGAAGGGCGGCCAGCCGCTCATTGTTTTGAGCCAGGGTACACACATTAATTAATAAGGATAAAAACAAAAAAAAACTGCGGATGCTGGAAATCCAAAACAAAAACAGGATTACCTGGAAAAACTCAGCAGGTCTGGCAGCATCGGCGGAGAAGAAAAGAGTTGACGTTTCGAGTCCTCATGACCCTTTGACAGAATTTGAGTGAGTCCAAGAAAGGGGTGAAATATAAACTGGTTTAAGGTGTGTGTGTGTGTGTGTGTGTGTGTTTGTGTGTGTGGGTCGGGGGGGGGGCGGGGGGGTGTGGTTTGGGTTGGGGGAGAGAGAGAGAAGTGGAGGGGGTTGGTGTGGTTGTAGGGACAAACAAGCAGTAATAGAAGCAGATCATCAAAAGATGTCACAAACAACAGAACAAAAGAACACATAGGTGTTAAAGTTGGTGATATTATCTAAACGAATGTGCTAATTAAGAATGGATGGTAGGGCACTCAAGGTATTGCTCTAGTGGGGCTGGGGAGAGCATAAAAGATTTAAAAATATTTTAAAATAATGGAAATAGGTGGGAAAAGAAAAATCTATATAATTTATTGGAAAAAACAAAAGGAAGGGGGAAACAGAAAGGGGGTGAGGATGGAGGAGGGAGCTCAAGACCTAAAGTTGTTGAATTCAATATTCAGTCCGGAAGGCTGTAAAGTGCCTAGTCGGAAGATGAGGTGTTGTTCCTCCAGTTTGCGTTGGGCTTCACTGGAACAATGCAGCAAGCCAAGGACAGACATGTGGGCAAGAGAGCAGGGTGGCGTGTTAAAATGGCAAGCAACAGGGAGGTTTGGGTCATTCTTGCAGACAGACCGCAGGTGTTCTGCAAAGCAGTCACCCAGTTTACGTTTGGTCTTTCCAATGTAGAGGAGACCACATTGGGAGCAACGAATGCAGTAGACTAAGTTGGGGGAAATGCAAGTGAAATGTTGCTTCACTTGAAAGGAGTGTTTGGGCCCTTGGACGGTGAGGAGAGAGGAAGTGAAGGGGCAGGTGTTGCATCTTCTGCGGTTGCATGGGGTGGTGCCATAGGAGGGTGTTGAGGAATAGGGGGTTTTGGAGGAGTGGCCCAGGGTGTCCCGGAGGGAACGATCCCTACGGAATGCCGATAGGGGGGGTGAAGGGAAGATGTGTTTGGTGGTGGCATCATGCTGGAGTTGGCGGAAATGGCGGAGGATGATCCTTTGAATGCGGAGGCTGGTGGGGTGATAAGTGAGGACAAGGGGGACCCTTTCATGTTTCTGGGAGGGAGGAGAAGGTGTGATGGCGGATGCGCGGGAGATGGACCGGGCACGGTTGAGGGCCCTGTCAACGACCGTGGGTGGAAAACCTCGGTTAAGGAAGAAGGAGGACATGTCAGAGGAACTGTTTTTGAAGGTAGCATCATCGGAACAGATGCGACAGAGGCGAAGGAACTGAGAGAATGGGATGGAGTCCTTACAGGAAGCCCGGTGTGAGGAGCTGTAGTCGAGGTAGCTGTGGGAGTCGGTAGGCTCGTAATGGATATTGGTGGACAGTCTATCACCAGAGATTGAGACAGAGAGGTCAAGGAAGGGAAGGGAAGTGTCAGAGATGGACCACGTGAAAATGATGGAGGGGTGGAGATTGGAAGCAAAATTAATAAATTTTTCCAAGTCCCGACAAGAGCATGAAGCAGCACCGAAGTAATCATCGATGTACTGGAGAAAGAGTTGTGGAAGGGGGCCGGAGTAGGAATGTTCCACATACCCCATAAAGAGACAGGCATAGCTGGGGCCCATGCGGGTACCCGTAGCCACACCTTTTATTTGGAGGAAGTGAGAGGAGTTGAAGGAGAAATTGTTCAGTGTGAGAACAAGTTCAGCCAGAGGAGGAGAGTAGTGGTGGATGGGGATTGTTCGGGCCTCTGTTCGAGGAAGAAGCTAAGGGCCCTCAGACCATCCTGGTGGGGGATGGACGTGTAGAGGGATTGGACGTCCAAGGTGAAGAGGAAGCGGTTGGGGCCAGGGAACTGGAAATTGTTGATGTGACGTAAGGTGTCAGAGGAATCACGGATGTAGGTGGGAAGGGACTGGACAAGGGGAGAAAGAAGGGAGTCAAGATAACGAGAAATGAGTTCTGTGGGGCAGGAGCAAGCTGAGACGATTGGTCTACCGGGGCAGTTCTGTTTGTGGATTTTGGGTAGGAGATAGAAGCGGGCCCTCCGAGGTTGTGCTACTATCAGGTTGGAAGCTGTGGGAGGAAGATCCCCAGAGGTGATGAGGTCAGTGACAGTCCTGGAAACAATGGCTTGATGTTCAGTGGTGGGGTCATGGTCCAAGGAGAGGTAGGAGGAAGTGTCTGCGAGTTGACGCTCAGCCTCCGCAAGGTAGAGGTCAGTGCGCCAGACAACAACAGCACCACCCTTGTCAGCGGGTTTGATGACAACTTCAGGGTTGGACCTGAGAGAATGGAGTGCAGTAAGTTGAGAGAGAGAGAGATTAGAATGGGTGAGAGGAGCAGAGAAATTGAGACGACTAATGTCGCGCCGACAGTTCTCAATGAAAAGATCAAGAGAAGGTAAGAATTAATAAGGAAGCTCTTGAAGTTACAGAATCCAGTCAGATCTGTACCTGAGAAATAGTGAAGACAATCCTAATGTTCTGTTTTGGAGAACAAAGCTTTTTGCTGGCAGTGACAAGTCAGAAAATGATTTATTATGCCCATTCTAAGAGGGCTGAAAAGATTCAGATTCTTGATTTGTTTTTGGACAATGCAGTTCCTGCAATTATCTGTCAGCCTATACCAAATTAACTGCATTAATTATATGCAATGACTAAACATTCACACACAAGCATTGGAGACATAGACAGATGGAGACATACAGATAGGGCAGAGAGAGAGAGACAGGCAGAGAAATAGACAGATGAAGAGAGACATAGAGAGAAGCAGAGAGAGCAAATGGAAAAAGACAACAAATGGTGTGAATAGGTAAGATCAAAGCAGACAATAATCTGCTGAACCAGATACAAATTGGAAGAAAATGTCCCAATTATTGTGAATGTTCATAAATTAAATGGCTGGCATGTCTAGATGCAGGAAGAATGAAACAAAAGCAGACACTGTACACCAAAAAGAAATCCAACAAACATATAATAAACACTCACAAAAATTACTCCAGAGGCCAAGTTACTTCTGGTCTGAGTAGTCATAGTACATTAATCAAAAACACTGTACATGTATATAAATAACATTTATATAAATAATGAAGCGCTTGCTGTACTTGATGACTTTTGGTGTCTCTGTTTCTATCTTTATTTCTGCCTATAATGAATAAAATAACCCTTTGTAAAGTCCAGACAATTGATAGAATATTATTCGAGGCTGAGTCTGTTTCGTCACCTGGCCCTTTAAAAGTTACAATGGCTTCTGATTTGCTCAAGTATTTTTTGGACATTTCTATGGGGAAGGTACAGGACCTGACCGTGTGGAGAGTCTGGGCCATCAATGAAGAATGTTACTTTTCCCATCTGGTCCCAGAAATAACCTCGGGGGAGTGGCGAAGGGGGTTGGAATTTTGATTCAGTTCACACCAGGAAACTGTGCAAACTTGGCTTGTGATTTTAGCTGGATAGAAATTCCTGAGCTCAGAGAACACGGAGTCAGGATGCAGACTCCCAATGTGCATCGGAAATCAGAACAGAAACTCTGGCCCACAAACCAACCCCCCACCGCCGCCACAACCTTTAAATATCTGCTCACAGAGAGTGTGAAGCTCCTTGGGAAAAATCCTGCCCCCTCATTTTGATTTCACAGGAATAATGTTCAGAATTCATTCTCTTAGCAGAGGCATTCCACATTCCAGCCCATGAGTTTCCAAACATTTAAAATGAAGGAATGGGCAATCACACGGGAGCTCATTTCCCAATTTTTGATAACTGCTCCCATCCATGAGGCTATACCCTAACCCCCCCTCCCCACCCCGCCCCCCCACCCCCCCGACTATCCTGCCCAACAGAGACTACATATCATGCCCAAGAGGAGCTACACATGGAAAATGCCCTACATCTTATTTGATCCCATCCTCCCCGAATCCAACACATATTGCTTTCCTATTGTAGTATCCAGCTGTTTTGTAAAAATGAATCCAGTTTCCTGTCCATGCCCACCCATCCCTTCCAGGTAATGGTTCCAGGGGTTGATCTACCTCTGATACTTCCTGACATCTCTTTTAAATCCTCTCTTCACAACACCAAACCTGTATCTGTAAGGAAAGTTCCAGGTTCACTGCTTGGAACATAGCAATTTATGAAAAGAATATCAAGGCCCACCTAAGTCACCGTCTACAAGGCTGACAGTCCCATGATATAATGATAATAGAGTTGTTAATGAATCACAGCTTCAATTTCTACCAGTTAGTCTACAACAACCACAGACATTGCATGAGGAAAATCCCAGCAATGGAGAGTTTTGGGCACCGGTTAAATATCTCACTCGCTTCAATTAAGTTCCCTCTGAGAGTGATAGTGAGTTGGAGAGGTTTAGGGAAAGAATTTCAGGGCCTGAATTTTTCAGATGGCCCTTCCAGCCATCCGCAGAGTCAGTGGGGAGCACATTACCCCTGACTCAGTGCCCTGTAGTCATTTCACACTCGAATGAGCATCGGTTGGCTGCAGATGGGACTTCCGCCCCTCACTCAGGAGAATCTGACTGGCAGCTCTCCAGCTCCTGCAGCAACAAGAGCTGCAGTGGACTGAAGAGGAACTTCAGGACGGTGCCTGAGCCTCAGTCCCGAAACCGGAGGATAAGATAAGCTTAATGGTTCCCTGAGCAGAAAGGGTAGGGGAGGCTTTGGGTGGGTAGTGGGGGGAGCGATCAGGGTGTCGGGGGAGAGGACGGGGTGGGAAGGAGGCGGTTGGGAAGGAGGTCCTTTGGCCACTTGACCATCGGGATGTTGGGAGGGGTTGCCTGCAGTCAGAAAGGGGGCTTCCGATGGAGGCACCCTCCACCCTTCCTGCCCAAGGTCTAAGCCCACGCTTTTTTGGGTTTCCCACTCGCCAGGTAAATCCTCCTCCTAAAAATTGAGGCTTGGTAGGAAATGGCCCTTAAGTAACCAATAATGGACGCAGAGCTTCGAGTGTAGGAAGCTGAAAGGATGGCTGCCAGCAGTAGAGTGATTAAAAATGGGGAGGTGCAAGAAGGCAGAATTGTACACTGCATTCCATTGTTTTCAAGTGAACAAAACCATAAGCATCTGACTCTAAGTCACAATAATTCACTCCGCCCAAGCTCTCATTCCCAGATCTGAAGAGGAAAATCCACCTTTTGATCAGAGGCAGCTCTTTTAACAACTTTCCTCCTTCCGTGAATCCTTCCTATCTCATTAACTGTCAGTCATGACTCTCACCTCAGAGTCAGAAGGTCGTGGGTTCCAGCCCCGCTCTAAAGACTTGAGCACAAAGTCTAGTCTGATGCTCCAGTGCAGTGCTCAGAGACGGCTGAGGCTTCAGGACAAGGTGTAAAACCAAAGGCCCTCTTTGGCCTCTCAGATGGATATCCCAAGAAAAGGAATATAAGGGGTATAAGGAGGAAGCAGGAAAATGAGATCAAACTAAGCGGACCACTGCTACTAATGCAAAGTCGATGGGGCAACTGGCCAGTTTCTGTGCTGAGATATTCTATGATCACAAGATTAATACTAACAGGGCATTTGCCATATTTTTGCTCATTCATCCAGACAATAGATCCAGGTTTTCACATCGCTCAATCCAACTGACTCTTGGATGAATGAGAGATTTCTGTTTCCAACGCCCTGTCTTAAAGACTTTTCTAGAAATCAGTTATTCTTCACATGAAGAACTTTTTGTTACATCTATCCACAACTTTCCTGTCATCAGTTTCAACCAAGCCCCTTCATCTATTGTAGAAACATATTAATTAGGAGCAGGAGTTGACCATTTGGCCCCTCGAGCCTGCTCTGCCATTCAATAAAATCATGGCTGATCTGATTGCAACTCCAACCTTGCATTCCTGCCTACCCCGATAACCATTCACCCCTTTGCCTATCAAGAATCTATCTAGCTCCACCTTAAAAAGATTCAAAGACTCTGCTTCCACCCCATCTTTTCAGGAAGAAAGTTCCACAAACTCACGATCCTCCAGAGAGAAAAAAATTCTCCTCATCTCTGTTTTAAATGAGCGACCCCTTATTTTTAAACAGTGACCCCTAGTTCTAGATTCTCCCGCAAGAAGAAACATCCTCTGCACACCCACTCTGTCAAGACCCCTCAGGATCTTGTATGTTTCAATCAAGTTACCTCTTACTCTTCTAAACTCCAGCATATACAAGCCTAGCCTGTCCAGCCTTTCTTCATAAGACAACCAGTCCATTCCCGGTATTAGTCTAGTGAACATTCTCTGAACTGCTTCCAATGCATTTATATCCTTCCTTAAATAAAGATTCCAATACTGTACACAGTACTCCAGATGTGGTCTCACCAATACCCTGTATAACTGACGCATAACCTCTCTACTTTTGTATACAATTCCCTTCTTAATAAATGATAACATTCTATTAGCTTTCCCAATTGCTTGCTGTACCTGCATACTAACATTTTGTGATTCATACACTAGGACACACAGATCCCTCTGAATTTCAGAGCTCTGCAATCTCTCAGCATTTAGATAATAAGCTTTTTTTATTCCTCCTGCCAAAATGGACAATTTCACATTTGCCCACATTATACTCCATTTGCCAGATCCTTGCCCACTCACTTAACCTATCTATGTCCCCTTGTAGTCTCCTTAAGTCCCCTTCACAACCCATTTTCCTATCTATCTTTATGTCATCAGTAAATTTAGTGAACATACCTTTGGCCTCTTCATCCAAGTCATTGATACAAACTATAAAATGTTGAGACCCCAGCACTGATCCCTGTGGCACACCACTCATTACACCCCAATCAGAAAAAGACCCATTTATGGATACCCTCTGTTTCCTGTTAGCTAGCCAATCTTCTATGCATGCCAATGTTATCCCCTACACCATGAGCTTTTATTTTCCATAATAACCTTTGATACGGCGTTTTATGAAATACCTTCTGGAAATCTAAGTACAGTACATCCACCACTTATCCACAGCATGTTACTTCCTCAAAGAACTCCAATAAATTGGTTGAACATGATTTCCCTCTCACAAAACCATGTTGATTCTATCTGATTCCTTTGAATTTACCTTAGTGCCCTGCTTTTACGTCTTTAATAATAGCTTCTAACATTTCCCCCTTGACAGATGTTAAGTTGTAGTTTCCTGCTTTCTGTCTCCCTCCCTTTTTGAATAAAGGAGTTAGATTTGCCAATTTCCAATCCAATGAAACCTTCCCCAAATCTGAGGAATTCTGGAGAATTAAAACTAATGCATCAACTATCTCAATAGCCACTTCTTTTAAGACCCTAGATGAAGTCTATCAGGACCAGGGGACTGGTGAGCCCGCTGCTCCAACAATTTGCTCAGTACCATTGAACCTTAGAAAAGTCATGGCACAGAAAAGGGCCATTCAGCCCATTGGGTCAGTGCCGGCTGAAAAATAAAAGATAAAAAACTGGCCGCCCATTCTAATCCCACCTTCCAGTTGCTGGTATGTAGCCTTGAAGGTTACAGCACTTCATGTACAGATCCAGGTACATTTTAAATGAACTGAGGCTTTCTTCTCATGTCCCTGATGATTGTAATTTTCTCGAGTTCCTCCCTCCCTTCCATTTCCTGAATTATAGCTATTTCTGGGATGTTACTTCTATCCTCTACATTGAAGACCGATGCAAAATACCTGTTCAATTCATCTGTTATCTCCTTATTTTGCATTATTAATTCCACTGACTCACTTTCTATGGGACCAATGCTCACTTTGTTAACTTTTTTCATTTTTAAATATCTATGGAAACTGTTTTTATATTTCGCTAGCTTTCTCGCGTACTCTAATTCTCCCTCCTTATGAATCTTTTAGTCATCCTTTGCTGTTTCTATATTCTGTCCAAACTTCTGACCTGCCACACATCCTTGTGCAATTATGGGGAGAATTTTTAGCTGCCCCCACTCACCGACACTTAAAATGACGCAGGGTGACGTCGGGCGTGTGCCCTGACATCACCCCCGTGTCATTTAGATTTTCTTAAGGCCATTGATAAAGTAATTAAAACACTTAATGGACCTGCCCATCCAACCTCAAGGTCGGCGGGCAGGCAAAGAGCCCAGGTGGCCTTCAGAAAATACATGAAATCTCATCCACGGGTGGGATGAGGTTTCATGAGGGGTTTACAATGTTCCAGAAATTTTTAAATAAAGGTAATGGACATGTCCCAGCTCATGTGACAGTGTCACATGAGGGGACATGTCAGTAATTTTTTTTCTCATCTTTATTCAATGTTTGAAACTTGAGCCGATCTTCCTGAGGCAGCACTTTGCCTCAGGAAGATCCGTGCGCTCTTTCGTGTGCATGCATGAAAGAACGCACTTCCGGCTGAGGGAATCCCTCCCCCGCCCACACAGGGAGCGCACAGCGCTTCCTGCAGCACGTCACATTAGGCGGGTCTTAATTGGCCCGCCCACGTAAAATGGCGGCGTTCCCCCAACCAGAGGCGCTAATCGGGAACCCGCCCACTCGTGCCTGGGCTCTTTGCCTGCCCACCAACCTTGAGGTTGGACGGGCAGGTCCATTAAGTGTTTTAATTACTTTATCAATGCCCTTACGAAAATCTAAATGATGCGGGGTGATGTCAGGACACACGCCTGATGTCACCCTACGTCATTTTACGCATCAGTGAGCTGGGGGAGCTAAAAATTCTCCTTCACAACACCCCCCGACAGGGGCAAGGTCCTGCCCTACATGCTATTTCTTTAAGTTTGATACTACCTTAAACTTTTTTAGGTAACCAAAGATGGTGGTCCACCCCTCGGATCTATTCATTCTCATTGGAATATATCTATTCTGTGTACTCTAAAATAGCCCTTTAAATGTCTGCCATTGCATCTCTATTCACCTAGCCCTTAACTTAATTTGCCAGTTCACATTAGCTCGCTCTGCTTTCGTGCTCTCATAATTGCTCTTATTTAAGTTCAAAATACTAACCTTGAACCAATTCTTCTCTCCCTCAGTGAAGGTAAAATTCAATCCTATTATGGTCGCTGCTACCATTGAGATCATTCATTTAATCCTGTCTCGTTGCACAATACCAGGTCTAGTACAGCCTGCTCCCTGATTGGCTCCAGAACGTGCTGTTCTAAGAAGCTATACTGAAAACAGGCTATGAACTCTTCATCTCGGTTGCATTTGCCCATCTGATTTTTCCAGTCTATATGTAGATTAAAATCCCCCAAGATTATCATCTTACATTTCTGATAAACTTCCATTATCTCTTCCTTTATACTCCGTCCTACCATGTGGTTACTATTAGCGGCCCTGTACGCCAGTCCCATAAGTGACTTCTTTGCCTTTATCATTACTCATCTCTATCCAAACAGCTTCTACATCTTGGTTTCCTGAACTTCGATCACCCTTCTCTATTGTCCTTATACCTCATTAATAAATAGAACCATCCATTCACCTTTTCTTAGCTTCTAGTTCTTCCTAAGTATCAAATACATTTGTATCTGAACGCACACAGTATATGAAATAAGGTAAATGAGCTTGTGGCGCAGATTGAAATTGGCAGGTATATTGTGGTGGGCATCACGGAGACATGGCTGCAAGGGGATCAGGACTGGGAGCTAAATATCCAAGGATATACATCCTAATGAAAAGATAGGCAGGTTGGCAGAGGGGGTGGGGTTGCTTTGTTAGTAAGAAATGAAATTAAATTGATAGCAAGAAATGACATAGGGTCAGATGATGTAGAATCTGTGTGGGTAGAGTTGAGGAACAGCAAAGATAAAAAAAAAAACATAATGGGAGTTATGTACAGGCCTCCGAACAGTAGTCAGGATGTGGGGCACAAGATACACCAGGAGATAGAAAAGGCGTGTAAGAAGGGCAAGGTTACAGTAATCATGGGGGATTTCGATATGCAGGTAGAATGGGAAAATCAGGTTGGTAGTGGATCCCAAGAAAAGGAATTTGTGGAATGTCTACGAGATGGCTTTTTGGAGCAGCTTGTGGTGGAACCCACTAGGGAACAGGCAATTCTAGATTTACTGATGTGTAATGAGGCAGATTTGATAAGGGAGCTTAAGGTGAAGGAACCCTTATGAGGAAGTGACCATAATATGATAGAATTTACCCTGCAATTTGAGAGGATAAAGCTGGAATCAGATGTAACGGTATTACAGTTGAATAAAGGCAACTACAGAGGCATGAGGGAGGAGCTGGCCAGAATTGACTGGGAGATGAGCCTAGCAGGAAAGACAGTGGAACAGCAATGGCAGGAGTTTCTGGGAGTAATTTGGGAGACACAGCAAAAATTCATCCCTAGGAAGAAGAAGCATACTAAAGGGAGGACGAGGCAACCATGGCTGACAAGGCAAGTCAGGGATAGCATAAAAGCTGAAGAGAAAGCATACAATGTGGTGAAAGCAGTAGGAAACCAGGGGATTGGGAAGCCTACAAAGACCAAAAGAGGACAACTAAAAAAGAAATAAGGAGGGAGAAGATTAAATATGAGGGTAAACTAGCCAGTAATATAAAAGAAGATTGCAAGTATTTTTGGATATATAAAGGGTAAGAGAGAGGCAAAAGTGGACACTAGGCCGCTGGAAAATAACGCTGGAGAAGTAGTAGTGAGGAACAAAGAAATGGCGGAGGAATAGGTGGAGGGATAGGTAGTATTGAGGAGGTGGGGAAGCTGCAGAAGGATTTGGACAGGTTAGGAGAATGGGCAAAGAAGTGGCAGATGGAATACAACGTGGGGAAGTGTGAGGTCATGCACTTTGGTAGGAAGAATAGAGGCATAGTCTATTTTCTAAATGGGGAGATAATTCAGAAATCTGGAGTGCAAAGGGAGTCCTAGTCCAGGATTCTCTTAAGGTTAACTTGTAGGTTGAGTCGATAGTTAGGAAGGCAAATGCAATGTTGGCATTTATTTTGAGAGGACTAGAACATAAAAGCAGGGATGTGGTGCTGAGGCTTTATAAGGTTCTGGTCAGACCGCATTTAGAATATTGTGAGCAATTTTGGGCCCCGTATCTCAGGAAGAATGTGCAGGCCCTGGAGATGGTCCAGAGGAGTTGCACGAGAATGATCCCAGGAATGAAAGGCTTCACATATGAGGAACATTTGAGGAGTCTGGGTCTATATTCGATAGAGTTTAGAAGGGTGAGGGGGGATCTGATTGAAACTTACAGAATACTGAAGGGCCTGGATAGAGCGGACTTGGGGAAGATGTTTCCATTAAAGGGAGAGACTAGGACCCAAGGGCACAGCCTCAGAGTAAAGGGAAGACCTTTTAGAACAGAGATGAGGAGAAACTTCTTTAGCCAGACAGTGGTGAATCTATGGAATTCATTGCCACAGAAGGCTGTGGAGGCCAGGCCATTGAGTGTATTTAAGACCGAGATAGATAGGTTCTTGATTGGTAAGGGGATCAAAGGTTAAGGGGAGAAGGCGGGAGAATGGGGTTGAAAAACTTATCAGCCATGATTGAATGGTGGAGCAGACTCGATGGGCCAAATGCCCTAATTTCTGCCCCTATATCTTATGGTCTTACATTTCAATATTCAGGCCCCAATATATGTCAGCCATTCCAGAGACATGGCTGCAGGACATCAATTTATTTTTATTTCAGCTATCAGTTGATCTGTTTTGTTTTGAATGCTATGTGCATTCAGATTCAGAGCCTATAGTTTTGTCTTTTTATTATTGTGGTAACCTCGAGCTTATCTGCTGATTTACTCTTAGATTTGTACACACTATCTCTTCACGGTCTGTTTATCATTTCCTTCTTGCCTTGTCTCTACTCTGGGATTTACCACATTTAAAATCCTCTCTACTTCCCTAGTTAGGCAGCTCACTAGATCACTGGCTCCAGTGTAGACCATCCCAACGGTACAGCCCCCACTTTCCCCAATAATGGTGCCAGTGCCCCAGGGACCCACTTCTACCACACCAGTTTGTGAGCCATGCATTAATTTCTCTAATATTATTTGCCCTATGCCAATTTACACGTAGCTCAGGTAATAATCCAGAGATTATAACCTTTGAGATTCTGCTTCTTAATTTGGTGCCTAGCTCCTCATACTGACTATGCAGAATCTCTTTCTTTGTCCTGTCTATGTCATTGGTACCAACATGGACCATGACGACTGGATCCTCCCTCTCCCACTCTGCAAGTCCCTCTCCAGCCTGAGCAGATGTCCTGAACCCTGGCACTGTACAGGCAACAGGACTTTCTGGGCTCCTGCTCTTTGCTACAGAGGACAGTGTCTCCTACCACCACTACGTTCCTTTTTGTTCCTCCCCACTTGAATGGCTTCCTGTACGATGATACCCATGGCCGGTCAGCTCATTCACCTCGCATCCCCCGCTCTTATACAAATGAGTTGAAAAACCTCAGACTCTTGCATTCCTGCCCTCTGGCTCCTGTTACGTGCCTCACTCAGTCACAATCTCCTGTCCCTGACCACTGAGTAAATCAGAAGACCCTATCTTACGGGGTGTGACTGCCTCTTGACATAACATTTCCAAGTAACTCCCCCCCTCCATCTCTGACACGTGGTAGTGCCTGCAGCTCTGCCGCCAACTCAGTGACTCTTAGCCGAGGGTCCTTAAGCCGCCAACACTTACTGCAGAAGTGCTTTCCCTGCATCACACTGACATCCAGGAGCTCTCAGAATATAATCAATTAATGTCTCAGAATAGCCCTTTCTCACTTAAATTCCCTCACAAAAAGGGATGGCAGCCTCATTGTTTGGTGGGAAGCCCATGGGATTGGGTGAAACACCAGATTTACACCTTGTTCAATTGACTTCAAAGTGCTTTGGACTAAAATTGCCTCCTCAGAGAGTTAAGGGGCTGGGCAGCTGAAGCCAATTGCAGCCTCCGCTCCCCCTTTGAAATTCACCATTCCACGTGGTTCAGATGAGGGAGGGAGAAACTTACTGAAAAATTCAGGTTACACAGAAGTGAATGTAGCTGGATGGAAACGTCCTGAACAGCAATAAAAGGCTGATGGTAAACTTACTGTTTTGTTGAATGACGACTGAGGTGACAATTGCGATCAAGGAAAGCACGATGTCCCCCGCATCAAGAAAACCTTGAAAGCCTGTCAAGTGTGAGCAACGTCATGATTCAGAATGTGCAGTTTCATCTTACAATTCAATTTTTAGACATCAATAACGAAAATGTTCTTCATCTGTATTTTCTCGAAATTTCCCAGTATGTGGGCAGCCCAATTCCCCAATAGCGAAGGTTTTGGCTATGACGACCATCAACAGGATCTACACGAAACTGAAAGCAACCACAGGTACAGTGGCAGCACCTGTATTAATTGTCCAAAAATAGTGGTTGATAAGCTACATATTATTGAATGGTAGATCAAAGGAATATGGTGCACTAATGTTGTCTAACACTGGCTCACACATTTTACACATTTCTTTTGGTGTTACATTAGCAAGGCTGCATTCATTCCCTATTCCTATGTGTCCTGAGAATGTAGAGGTGGGTCTTCTATGAGAAACACTGTTGCCCTTGAGTATTGCTGAAAAAAAAAACATTCTGTTGAAGCTTTTTGTCTTGCAATCGCCAGGATAAGATTTTTTTTAAGGTTTTTAATCTTACATTGAATGTGGGCATCACTTTTATGCCAGCATTTATTGCCCATCTCTAATTGCCCTTGAGAAGGTGGTGGTGAGCTGCCTTCTTGACCCACTGCAGTTCATGTGATGTAGGTACACCCACAGTGCTGTTAGGAAGGGAGTTCCAGGATTTTGACCCAGTGACAATGAAGGAACAGTGATATATTTCCAAGTCAGGATGGTGAGTGACTTGGAGGGGAACTTCCAGGTGGTGGTGTTCCCATCTACCTGCTGCTCCTGTCCTTCTAGATGATAGTGGTCATGGGTTTGGAAGGTGCTGTGTAAGGATGATTGTGTGTTCCTGCAGTGCACCTTGTAGATGGTACACTGCTGTCATTGTGCTTTGGTGGTGGAGGGAGTGAATGTTTGTATATGTGGTGCCAAAAAAGCAGGTGCTTTGTCCTGGATGGTGTCGAGCTTCTTGAGTGTTGTGGGAGTTACACTCACCCAGGCAAGTGGAGGGTATTCCATCACACTCGTGACTTGTGCCTCTTGGATGGCAGACAGGCTGGGGAGTCACGAGGTGAGTGACTTGCAGTGGGATTCCTAGCCTCTGAAAGGAAGAATACCAAATTTTAACGTGAATACCAATCAATACTGCATGAATAGAGGGTGCTGATTGCTTAGCAAGTGGACTAACATTTTGTTGATTTCCAGGAGAAACAAATCTTTGATGGAATGGAATGATGGCTAACCTCTTAACGCTTGCATATTTCCAATAATACACTTACTATATTTGAAACAGCAGCTGCATGAAGGAACTTGCTTCTACACCTTAATGGGTAACATCCCCCACGCAAATTCCCCTTTGAAATGGAGCCACGTAACAAGCTTCATTTCCTCAATGTGCTAGTTGGGAAATTTGCTAATGGGTTCTCTACTTCTGTCTGCCGGAAGACTACCTTCACTGGTCAACATATGTTTTAGGATTCCTACAGATCTACTCACACTAGGATTGGCCTTATCAGCAACCTCATAAATAGGGGTCAAGCCATTTGCTCAGTGTGCAAGGAATTTGGTCACTGATGCCAAAATAGGTCACATCAAAGCTATCTGCAGGATAATGGCTACCGTGATCACCGCTCACTATATATCACGCAAACTCATGGACGAGCCTACGGCTGCCATTTTCGGTCCTGAAAAATGCCCAGTCTACCTCAGCTTCCCCTGGAAGGGTGAGGTAGCTAGCATGGTGTCTAGCTGTCTAGGCATTTCCACAACAATGACTACCGCACGCATTCGTTGTGGAGACGAAGACCCGTCTTCACATTGAGGATCATGTTGTGTGGCACTACCACAGTGCTTAATGGGATAGATTTTGAACAGATCTAGCAGCTCACGACTGGGCAACCATGAGGTGCTGTGGGCCATCAGCAGCAGCAGAATTGCACTCAACTTCAATCTGTCACCTCATGGTTCAGCACATCCCCCAGTCTATCATTACCACCAAACCAGGGGATCAACCCTGGTTCAATGAAGAGTGCAGGAGGGCATGCCAGGAGCAGCACCAGGCATACCTAAAAGTGAAATGTCAACCCGGTGAAGATATAACACAGGTCTACTTGCATGACAAACAGCATAAGCAGCAAGTGATAGGCAGAGCTAAGCAATCCCACAATCAACGGATCAGATCTAAGTTCTGCAGTCCTGCCACACCCAGTCGTGAATGGTGGTGGACAATTAAACAACTCACTGGAGGAGGAGGCTCCTCAAATGTCCCCATCCTCAATGATGGAGGAGCCAAACACATCAGTGCAAAACCTAAGGCTGAGGCATTAGCCACCATCTTCAGGCACAAGTGCCGAGTGGATGATCCATCTCGGCCTCCGCCAGAGTTCCCCAGCATCACAGACACCAGTCTTCAGCCAATTCAACTCACTCCATGTGATATCAAGAAATGGCTGAAGGCACTGGATGCTGCAAAGGCTATGGGACCTGACAATATTCTGGCAATAGTACTGAAGACTTGTGCTCCAGAACTTGCCACGCCCCTAGCCAAGCTGTTTCAGTACAGCTACAACACTAGCTTCTACCCAACAATGTGGAAAATTGCCCAGGTATGTCCTGTACACAAATAGCAGGACAAATCCAACCTGGCCAATTACCGCCCCATCAGTACTCGGTCATCAGTAAAGTAATGGAAGGGGTCATCAAGGGGCACTTGCTTAGCAATAACCTACTCACTGATGCTCGGTTTGTGTTCCGCCAGGGCCACTCATCTCCTGACCGCATTACAGCCTTGGTTCAAACATAGACAAAAGACCTGAAATCCCAGGCTGAGATAAAAGTGACTGCCTTTGACATCAAGGAAGCATTTCACCAAATGCAGCATCAAGGAGCCCTAGCAAAACTGGAGTCTATGGGAATCAGGGTGAAATCTCTTCACAGGTTGGAGTCATACCTAGCACTAAGGAAGATGGATGTGGTTGTTGGAGGTCAGTCATCTCAGCTCCAGGACATCACTGCAGGAATTCCTCAGGATACTGTCCTCAGCCCAACCATCTTCAGCTGCTTCATCAATGATCTTCCTTCCATCATAAGATCAGAAGTAGGGATGATCGTTGATAATTGCACAATGTTCAATACCATTCACGACTCCTCAAATACTGAAGCAGTGCATGTCCAAATGCAACAAGACATGGACAATATCCAGGCTTGGGCTGGCAAGTGGCAAGTAACATTCACGCAACACAAGTGCAAGGCAATAACCATCTCCAACAAGAGAGAATCTAACCATTGCCCCATGACATTCAATGGCATTACCATCACTGAATCCCCCACAATCAACATCCTGGGTGTTATCATTGATCAGAAGCTGAACTGCACCAGCCATATAAAGGCTAGGAACCCTGCAATGAGTAACTCACCTCCGGATTCCCCAAAGCCTGTCCACCATCTTCAAGGCATAAGTCAGGAGTGTGATGGAATACTCCCCGTTTGCCTAGATGACTGCAGTTCTCACAACACTCAAGAAGCTTGACACCATCCAGGACAAAGCAGTCTGCTTGATTGGCACCACATCCACAAGCATTCACTCCCTCCACCACCGACGCACAGTAGCAGCAGTGTGTACCATCTACAAGATGCACTGCAGCAATTCACCAAAACCCCTTAGACAACACCTTCCAAACCCACGACCACTACCATCTAGAAGGGCAAGGGCAGCAGATACATGGGAACACCACCACATGGAATTTCCACTCCAAGTCACTCATCATCCTGGCTTGGAAATATATTGCCGTTCCTTCACTGTCACTGGGTCAAAATCCTGGAACCCCTTTCCTAACAACACTGTGGGTGCACCTACACCAAATGGACTACAATGATTCATGAATGCAGCTCACCACCACCTTCTCAAGGGCAATTAGGGATGGGCAATAAATGCTGGCCCAGCCAGCAAAGCCCACATCCCGTGAATGAATAAAGAAACAGATAAAGCTAGGTGTTTCACGCTGTACTATGCAGTAGCAACATGAATGGTATTCTCCAGGATGCTGCCATCAACCCAAAATGTTGTCTGGCTACCACAAAAATGTGTAATGTGGTGTATCATTTTCAGCCCTGGTGTGATGCCAGGTATGTAGCTCAGATATCCCAACAACAAAGCAGTACGTCCCATCAGCTGTTTGCAACAGGCAGAACACTGAACATATTCAACCAGCCTGTATTTGCAAAATTCAGAACAGAGGCCTGAATTCCATGCTTTCCCTCCTGGCGGGTTTTTGGGCAGGGATATGGTGGGGAGCATGAAATAGAAGTGGGCTTCCTGCTCACCCCAACCTCACAGCGATTTCATGCTGGGGTGGGCAAAGCCTCGGATGGGCCGTACACCCACCGTGCCCAATTGAGGCTAATTATTGACCACTCAAGCACCGTTTCACACTCAGCCTCAATTTCTAGGCTGGTGGGAGTATTTCCCAGGCATGGGGGAATCCTGAAAATGATCAGGCTTAGGCCTCAGGTGGGAAACAAATAAACATAGAAAATAGGAGCAGGAGAAGGCCATTCGGCCCTTCCAGCCTGCTCCGCCATTCATCATGATCATGGCTGATCATCCAACTCAATAGCCTGCTCTCGCTTTCTTCCCATACCCTTTGATCCCTTTCACCCCAAGACCTACATCTAACTCCTTCTTGAAAACATAGAATGTTGTGGCCACAACTACTTTCTGTGGTAGTGAATTCCACAGGCTCACCACCCTCTGGGAGAAGAGATTTCTCCTCATCTCAGTCCTAAATGGTCTATCCCATATCCTCAGACTGTGACCCCTAGTTCTGGACTCCCCCACCATCGGGAACATCCTTCCTGCATCTACCCTGTCTAGTCCTGTTAGACTTTTATAGGTTTCTATGAGATCCCCCCTCATTCTTCTGAACTCCAGTGAATATAATCCTGATCGACTCAATCTCTCCTCATATGTCAGTCCCGCCATCCCAGGAATCTGTCTAGTAAACCTTCACTGCACTCCCTCTATAGCAAGAACATCCTTCCTCAGATAAGGAGACCAAAACTGCACACAATACTCCAGGTATGGTCTCACAAAGGCCCTGTATAATTGCAGCAAGACATCCCTGCTCCTGCATTCGAATCCTCTGGCTATGAAGGCCAACATACAATTTGCCTTCTTTACCGCCTGCTGCACCTACATGCTTATCTTCAGCGACTGGTGTACAAGGACACCCAGGTCTCGTTTTACATTCCCCTCTCTCAATTTATAGCCATTCAGATAATAATCTGCCTTCCTGTTTTTGCTACCAAAGTGGATAACGTCAAATTTATCCACATTATTCTGCATCGGCCATGCATTTGCCCACTCGCTCAGCTTGTCCAAATCACACTGAAACATCTTTGCATCCTCCTCACAGCCCACCCTCCCACCCAGCTTTGTCTCATCTGCAAATTTGGAGATATTACACTTAGTTCCCTCATCTAAATCATTAATATACATTGTGAATAGCTGGGGTCCCAACACCGATCCCTGCAGTACCTCATTGGGAAAAAGACCCATTTATTCCTACTCTTTGTTTCCTGTCTGCCAACCAGTTTTCTATTCATCTCAATGCACTACCCCCAATCCCATGCACTTTAATTTTACACACTAATCTCTTATGTGGGACTTAGTCAAAAACCTCCTGAAAGTCCAAATTATCCACAACTACTGGCTCCCCCCTCATCAACTCTACTACTTCACATCCATGAAAAATTCCAGATTTGTCAAGCATGTTTTCCCTTTCATAAATCCGTGCTGACTCTGTCTGATTCTGCCATTGTTTTCCAAGAGCTCAGCTATTAAATCTTTTATAATGGACTCTAGAATTTTCCCCACTACTGACATCAGGCTGACTGGTCCATAATTCCCTTTTTCTCTCTACTTAGTTTTTTAAATAGTGGGGTTACGTTAGCTAGCCTCAAATCTGTAGGAACTGTTCTAGAGTCTATAGAATTTCGGAAGATGACCACCAATACATCCACTATTTCTAAGGCCACTTCCTTAAATACTCTGGGATGTAGATTATCAGGTCCTGGGGATTTATCAGCCTTCAACCCCATCAATTTCTCCAACACCATTTTCCTACGAATACTGATTTCTTTCAGTTCCTCCCTCTCATTAAACCATGTGTTCCTGAACATTTCTGGTCTGTTATTTGTGTTCTCCTTTGTGAAAGCAGAACCAAAGTATGTATTTAGTTGGTCGACCATTTCTTTGTTCCCCATTATAAATTCCCCTATTTCTGACTGTAAGGGACCTACATTTGTCTTCACCAATCTTTTTCTCTTCACATAACTATAGAAACTTTTACAGTCAGTTTTTATGTTCCTCACAAGCTTACTCTCCTACTCTATTTTCCCTTTCTTAATCAATCCCTTGGTCCTCCTTTGCTGAATTCTAAAGTGCTCCCAATCCTCAGGTCTTTTGTTTTTTCTGGCCAATTTGTATGCCTCTTCCTTGGATCTAATACTGTCTCTAATTTCCCTGTAAGCCATGGTTTGGTCACCTTTCCTATTTTACTTTTGCACCAGACAGGAATAAACAATTCTTGCAGTCCATCCATGCGCTATTAGAACGTTTGCCATTGCCTATCCACCGTCATCCCTTTAAGTAACCTTTCCCAATCCATCATAGCCAACTCGCACCTCATACCATCGTAGTTTCCTTTATTAAGAATCAGGACCCTAGTCTCAAAATCAAATACATTACTCTCCATCTTGATGAGGAATTCTATCATATTATGGTTGCTCATCCCCGAGGGACCTCGCACAACTAGATTGACAATTATTCCTTTCTCATTACACAATACCCTGTCTAGGATGGCCTGTTCTCTAGTTGGTTCCTCAACATATTGGTCCAGAAAACCATCCCGTATACACTCCAGGAATTCCTCCTCTACAGTATTGTTACTAATTTGATTTGCCCAATTTATATGCAGATTAAAGTCACCCATAATTACAGATGTTCCTTTATTGCATGCGGGAAGGGAGGGGCGACTCTATCAGAAGCCCCTTTCTAACTTTGGGCACTCACCCCACCCTCCACCTCCTTAAGGTCTAGTGGCCAATGGGCCTCCCTCCCCCCAAGGCCTCTCCCCTAATACCCCAATTGCCCACTTTCCACATTCATCCCCACCACACCTCCCCTACACTCTCTCCCTGCTGTCCTGTGACCCCAAAGACTTACCTTTCTGTCCATCCCCAGGACTTAGGACGAGAGGAGTGTGTGAGAGGAGGACCCCAAGCCAGGCAGTCAGCATCACCTAGAGGAGGGTGTGAGAGGAGGACCTATTTCTACCTGTCAGAGCCAAAGTGTGAAGTCAAAGGAAAACAGGTAGGCGATTGGTGGGTATCTCTTCCGTGTCTCTTCTGATTGGCCAAACTGTTTAAATCAGGAGACGTTATTACAGCTGAAGGGTACAGTTAAGAAATTCACTTTTAAAATATTTAACATCCAAATTAATTAATTAAATATAGAGATGGCTGGGCAGGTGATGTGTTGCAGCTGTCGCATGTGGGCACTGGTGGACGCCGTTGCGATCCACAGCGACCACATCTGCAGCAAGTGTTGGCTGCTCGAGGGACTTCAGCTCAGAGTTGATGAGCTAGAGTCCAAGCTGTGGACACTGTGACACATCAGGGAAGGGGAGAATTACCTGGACACTGTTTCAGGAGACAGTCACACCCCTTAGATTAATTACACTAAATTTGGACTGTGATCAGGGACAGGAGGGTGTGAATGTGAGTGAGGCAGGTGTGAAAATCCAGGATTTCGCTTTGGAAGAGCCTCAGCCAGTAACTTTGTCCAATATGTACGAGGTTCTTGCTCCCAGTGTGGTTGAGGGCACAGACTGCAGGGAGGATGAGCGAACTGACCACAGCACCATGGTACAAAGTGCAATTCAAGTGGGGGGAGAAAAATGTGGTCATATTTGGAGATAACATAGTTAGGGGGATAGATACTGTTCTCTGCAGCAAAGACAGAGAGTCTCAAAGGCTGTGTTGCCTAACTGGTGCCATGGTTAAGGGTATCTCTTCTGGGCTGGAGAGGAACTTGGAGTGCGAGGGGAAGAATCCTGTTGTCATGGTCCACATAGGTATCAACAGCATAGTTAGGACTAGGAAAGAGTTTCTGCTGAGGGACTACAAGCAGCTTGGGGCTAAATTAAAAAGCAGTACCACAAAGGTAATAATCTCCGGATTACTATCTGATCCATGTGCAAATTGGTGGAGGGTAAATAAGATAAGAGAGGTAAATATGTGGCTCAAAGATTGGTGTGGGAGAAATGGGTTCCAATTCATGAGGCACTGGCACAACTAACGGGGAAGGAGGGAGCTGTTTCGTTGAGATGGGCTTCATTTGAACCATGCTGGGACCAGTGCCCTGGTGAATTGTATAACTAGGGTTGTAGATAAGACTTTAAACTAATTAGTTGGGGGAAGCGTTCAATTGAAGGACGTTTAAAAAATCCAAAAAAAAAATGAGAGAGCAGAGGTGCAGGGTGGTGAAGAGGTGAAACACAATCAAAATGTTACAGGAAAGGGCAGAAAATATAAGCAGAAGAGTGCAGCAGAAATTAGAACCAGAATGAGTAATAATGGTAAAAAGTCAAAGCTTAAGGCTCTTTATCTGAATACATGTAGTATTTGTAACAAGATAGATGAGTTGATGGCACAAATTGAAATAAATGGATACGACTTGATAGCTATTACAGAGACGTGGTTGCAGGGTGACCGAGACTGGAAACTCAATATTCAAGGGTGTTCAACGTTCTGGAAAAATAGGCAAAAAGGAAAAGGAGATGGGGTATCTTTGTTAATAAAGGAAGGTATCATTGCGTTGGTGAGTGGTGCTATAGGTGCAATAGATCGTGATGTGGAATCAGTTTGCGTAAAAATAAGGAATAGCAAGGGGAAGAAGTTGTGGATGGGAGTATCCTATAGGTCCCCGAAGAGTCGCCTCATTGTAAGACCAAGTATAAATCAGGAAGTAATGGAGGCATGTAAGAAGGGCGCTCCAATTGTCATGGATGATTTTAATCTGCATATTGACTACACAAATCAGATTGGCAGGGGTAACATGGAAGACAAATTTGTAGAGTGCATCAGGGATTGTTTCCTAGAACAATACATTGCAGAACCTACCTGGGAACAGGTTATTTTAGGTCTAATAATGTGTTATGAGATAGGGTTAATAAGAGATATCATAGTTAAGGATCCTCCAAGGAGTAGCGATCACAACATGGTAGAATTTCAAATTCAGTTTGAGGGCGAGCAACTCAGGTCTCAAGCCAGTGTCCTCAATTTAAATAAGGGCAATTACAGAGATATGAAGAAAGAATTGTCTAAAGTGGGCTGAGAAAATAGACTAAGGGGAAGGTCAGTGGATGAGCAGTGGCAGACATTTAAGCAGATATTTCATAACGCTCAGCAAAAATTTATCCTGGTCATAAAGAAGGACTCGATGAGAAGGATGAACCACCCATGGTCAACAAAGGTAGTCAAGGAGATATCCAATCAAAAACTAAGGCAAACAAAGCAGCGGAAACTAGTGGTAGGCCAGAGGATTGGGAATTTTTTAGGAACCAGCAATGGGTGACTAAAAAGTGAATAAAGAGGAAGAAAATTGATTATGAAAGCAAATTGGAAAGAAATATAAAAACAAACAGCAAGAGCTTCTATGGTTTTAAAAAAAGAAAGAGAGTGGCTAAAGTGAGCATGGGACCCTTGGAGGATGTGACTGGAGAATTGATATTGGGGAACAGGGAAATGGCAGATACTTTAAGCCAATATGTGGAATTGTTCTTCACAGTGGAGGACACCATAAACATCCCAAAGACATCAGATAAGCAAGGAGCTAATTGGAGGAAAGGTCTTGTAACAGTTTCTACCTCGAGGGACAAACTATTTGATAAACTAATGGCATTAAAGGCAGTCAAGTCACCAGGACCTGATGGCCTGGATCCAAGGGCTTTAAAGGAAGGGGCTGCAGAGATAGAGGAGACATTGGTCGACGCATTCCAGAACTCACTGGATTCCGGCAGGGTCCCAGCGGATTGGAAAACCACTAATGTCATGCTGCTGTTCTAGAAGGGAGGGAGACAAAAAGCAGGAAACTATAGACCCGTCAGCCTGACATCAGTCATTGGGAAAATGCTAGAGTCCATTATTAAGGGAGAAATAGCAGGACATTTAGAAAAGCTTAACACAATCAAACAGAGTCAACATTGTTTTGTGAAAGGGAAATCATGTTTGAAAAATTTTCTAGAGTTCTTTGAGGATATAACAAGTAGAGTTGATAAAGGAGAACTGGTCGATGTAATGAATTATGTTTCTGGAAAGCATTCAATAAGATGCCACATAAAACGTTATTGCTCACTGTATTGGGGGCAATGTATTAGCATGGATTGAGGATTGGTTAACACACAGAAGGCAGAGAGTCGGGATTAATGGGTCTTTTTCAGATTGGAAAGACATAACTAGCGGAGTACCACAAGAATCAGTCCTAGAGCCTCAATTATTTAC
This sequence comes from Carcharodon carcharias, assembly GCF_017639515.1. Lineage (NCBI taxonomy): Eukaryota > Metazoa > Chordata > Chondrichthyes > Lamniformes > Lamnidae > Carcharodon > Carcharodon carcharias. The sequence goes on from NC_054485.1 coordinate 95,075,656, forward strand.
TATCTATATTAATGACTTAGAGAAGGGGACAGAGTGTAATGTATCCAAATTTGCTGATGATACAAAAATAGGTGGGAGGGCAAGTTGTGATGAGGACATAAGGAATCTGCAAGGGGATATAGGTAGGTTGAGTGAGTGGGCTAAAACTTGGCAGATGGAGTTTAATGTAGGAAAGTGAGGTCATGAACTTTGATAGAAAAAATCAAAAGGCAGACTATTATTTAAATGGAGAGAGACTCCAAAAAAGTGCAGCACAGATAGATTGTGCATTATACACAAAAGGTTAGCATGCAGGTGCAGCAAGTAATTAAGAAGACAAATTGAATTCTGGTCTGTATTGCTAGGGGGTTGGAGTTTAAAAATAGGGAAGTCTTGTTACAACTGTACAGGGTGTTGGTGAGGCTGCACCTGGAGTACTGTGTACAGTTTTGATCCCCATATTTAAGAAAGGATATACTGGCATTGGAGGCAGTTCAAAAGAGATTCACCAGGATAATTCCTGGGATGAAGGAGTTGACTTATCAAGAACAGCTAAACAGGTTCGGCATTTGTTCATTAGAACTTAGGAGAATGGGAGTTGATCTTATTGAAACATACAAGATTCTGAGGGGGCTTGACAGGGTGGATGTTGAGAAGATGTTTCCACTAGTGGGGAAATCGCGAACGAGGGGACATAGTTACAGAATAAGGGGACACTCATTTAAAACTGGGTTGCAAAAGAATTTCTTCTCTCAGAGGGTAGTGAATGTCTGGAATTCTCTACCCAAGGGAGTTGTGGAGGCCAGATCACTGAAAGTATTTAAAGAGAAGGTAGATAGATTTTTGAAATATTGGGGAGTTGAGGGCATGAGGAGCTGGCACTAAAGAGGAGTTGAGGCCTGGGGTGGATCAGCCATGATCTTATTGAATGGTGGGGCAGTCTTGAGCGGCTGAATGGCCTATTCCTGCCCCTATTTCTTATGTTCTAAGCTACAAGAACCTCAAACCTATTGGACAATTACAGAGGCTCACCCTCCTGCACTCCTGCCCTCTGGGTGCCCTTATCTACCTCTCCCACAGTGACACTTTCCTGTCCCTGAAAAAACCAGAAGACCCTATCGTAAGAAGTGTGACTGCCTCCTGGTACGCGGTATCCAGGTAACTATCCCCCTCCCTGATATGTCGCAGTGTCTGCAGCTCAGCCTCCAGCTCAATGACTCTGAGTTGAAGTTCCTCGAGTTGCGAACACTCTCTGCAGACACATTTGCCACTGGGTCACAACATTATCTAGGAGCACCCACATGCTGCAGCCTTGAAACATCATAGTCCTGCTTTAAATAATTACTTAATCACATTATTCATTAAATTATGTTGCTTTTTTATTTATTTTATTAACTTTATCACCAATTTGTGTACTATTTAAACCTTAGGGATAGAATAGAACTCATCCATTTACCAGATATTCACCAAGCAGCTAGCTCCTTCCTTGTAGTAGAGCAAGAACCAATTGCTATGGAGTGAGAAAGAATACCTCCATTCCCCCACTTCACCGAACTCCTCCACTCAGCTGCACTCCATATACTTTAGCTGCACTTAAGAGGCCTGTATTTATAGCCAACTGGATTGGAGCTAGAGTAACCAGATTTGACCAGTTGGCTAATTAACTACTCAGCTCTCACAGCGGAGAGTAAGTTTACCCTGTCTAAGCTGCAAGAAAAAAAGAACGTAGCCTACTTACAAAGTACTTTCCATTTACTACTGCTTACAAACTAGATTAGATTTTAATAGCAAATTTTAAGAACTCTTTAAACTCCCCCTCTCACCAAACTCTATGTCTGTATTCGATGTCCTCAGCTGCACTCCATTTGCAGATGGAGGGAAGGGAAGCCCTGCTATCCGAAAAATACTGAGCATGGTATCCAATGTTAAATGTGATGCCATGACTGGACAGCACTTGCTAAACAATCCTGATTTTGATAAGAATAACACTAACAACCAACTGGGATTAACTGTCAGGCTTGCAATGTGGCTCAGTTACACTTGCTAGAAACTACATACATTCACACATAGTGCCCTATCCTTTGCAAACAAACAAAGAATATGTCCAGACGTTATGCTTTATTCAGTTGCGCAAAAGCTTGGGGGATAACTAATCATTCCCAATGGCAATACCTCAACCAATCAGAGTTGATTTGTCTGATTTGAATTTAAATGAAAGCTTGGCAGTTAACTGTTTCATGGTGCATTCTCCATGGCAACCACCTTGACTAGAGGCCACTTGCCAACCATTCAGCACCCTCTGTTCATGAAGTATAAATTGGTGCACCCTTTGAGATCTGGTGTTCTTGTGAACCTGTCCTGTTGAGTGCAAGACAAAAAGTGTCGAAGCATGTCTCTTTTTCTCATTTCCCTTTCAAGCTGCACACTACCAAGTGCAGTGGGTCAGCACTGGAGTGCTGCTTTGGTCTGCATTAGAGTGCTTAAGTTAGAGTTTGGTGAGTGGGGCAGTTTTAAGAGTTAACTTAATTTAAGGGTTAATTTCTATCTAAAGTCTAGTCTTTAATATAGCAATTAACTAAAAGTTGTTCTTTTGGTTGAGGGGCATTGAGTTATATTCTGCTTGGAGCTGCAGCTAGTTAATTAGATAACTGGCTTAAACAGGTTTTCAGAAGTTTGAATCAAGGAGCATAAAAACTGCTACTTTTGTCTGCACTGGAGTACTGTTTTGGGCATCATTAGAGTGCCTGTGTTGGAGTTTGGTGAGTGAGGGAGTTTAGGGACCTTTCCTCAGCCTCCAGTAGCTGGCTCTTACTTTGCTACAGAAGAAGCCCATAAGAAGCAGCAGTTCAGAGAGAGAGAGAGACTCGGAAGTTTACAGATAAAATCTAAAAGTGATGTTACAGGAGACCCGTAAGTTGATTGGTTGGTACGTATAGGCCTAAGTATAGGACTGGATGCTGGGGGGATCTTAAGTAAGGAGTCTTAATTTTTTAAAAATATTTTTGCAAAATTCTAATTTTGGTGGGAATTAGCATTTTACTGAAATCACAGTTTAAATTCTAAAGTTCCCAGCCATGTGCTTTAACAAGGTCTCTACCGGATGAGCAGTTGGACTTAATTAATCAAAGAAGCAGCTGAAACTGTCCCTCTGTAACTGGGTCAGCTAGACTTTGTGTTAGGAGCTTAAAAATGCAGTCAATGTAGCGCGACTTAGCACGTCTGTGACCTAGAATAAAGTGCTGGGAGTTGGGTGATTAATGGAATTTGGGGAGGAAGCTAAAGAGGCGCTCGTTGCTTTTTGCATTTGATAACGCGAGAGGTGCGTTGGGCTTAAAGAGCAAGGGGAACCATGCCCGAGACCAAAGTAGGACCAGGAGCCAGCATAGTAGGAGCGGCAGTCTTGGTAAGTAGGACCTGGTAAGTATTTCTACTGTCCTTTATATTCCTTAAGCTAGAAGGTATAAAAGTAAAGGGGGTAATTTAAGGGCAGGTCATGGCAGGGCAGCTCGGCCAAGTCCTCCTGTGTAATGTCAGAAGTCAGGGATACATCCAGGGCGACCACGCGTGCAGGAAGCGTCTCCCGATGCAGCTACTTGAAATCTGCATTTCCGATCTGGAGCTGCAGCTGGAGTCACTGTGCAACATCTGCAAGGCTGAGATCTCCATGGATAGCACGTACAGTGAAGGGGTCACACCGCAGGTAAAGAGTGCACAGGCAGAAAGGGAACAGGTAATCGCCAGATACAGTAAAAGCACTAGGCAGGTGGTGCAGAAGTCCCCTGGGTCCGTCTTCCTCACTAACAGATTTTCCTTTTTGAATGCTGCTGGGGGAGATGGTTTCTCAGGGGAATGCAGCAAGAGCCAAGTCTGTGGCACTGTGAGTGGCTCAGCTGCACAAGACAGGAGAAAGATAGAGTGGGAGAGCAATAATGGTAAGGGATTCTATCGTAAGGAGAACAGGTAGACGTTTCTATGGCTGCAGATGTGACATCAGGATGGTACGTTGCCTCCCTGGTGCCAGGGTCAAGAATGTCATTGAGTGGCTGCAAGACATTCTGAAGGGAGAGAGGGTAAACAGCCAAAGTTTGTGGTCCACATCAGTGCCAGCATAGGTAAAAAGATGGATGAGGTCTTGAAAACAGAATATAGGGAGCTAGGAAATAAATTAAAAGCAGGACTCAAAGGTAGTAATCTCAGGATTACTCCCAGTGCCACGTGCTAGTGAAATCAGGAATAGGAGAATAGATCAGATGAAAGCATGGCTGGAGAGATGGTATAGGAGGGAGGGATTTAGATTCCCAAGGCATGGGACTGATTCTAGAGAAGATGGGACCTGTACAAGTTGGATGGGTTGCACCCCAGCAAGATTGGGACCAATACCCTCACAGGGGTATTCACTAGTACTGTGGGGGAGGGATTAAACCAAAGTGGCAGGGGGTGGGAATCTGAGTGGGGAGACACAAGAGAGAGAAACAATGATAGAAATGAAAGATAGAAAATTAGAAGGTAAAAGTGGAAGACAGAGCAAACAAGGGCTAGCAGCAAATAGAGTCATAATACAAAAAAAGTATGTAAAAATGTCATAAAGACAAGTCTAAAGGCAGTGTATCTAAATGCATGGAGCATTTGCAATAAGTTAGACAAATTAACAGTGCAAATAGATGTAAACGGGTACGATATGATTACGATTACGGAGACATGACTGCAGGGTGACCAAGGCTGGGAACTGAATATCCAATGGTATTTGACATTTAGGAAGGACAGGCAAAAAAGGGAAAGGAGATGGTGTGGCGTTAGTTCAGAATGAAATCAGTGTGATCGTGAGAAAGGATAGAGGCTCAGAAAATCTAGATGTAGCATCAGTCTGGGTGGAGCTGAGAAACACCAAGGGGCAGAAAACATTAGTGGGAGTTGTCTGTTGATCTTCAAACAGTAGTGGTAAGGTAGGGGATGACTTTAAACAAGAAATTGCTACAGTATTCATGGGTGACTTTAATCTACATATAGACTTGACAAACAAAATTAGCACTAATGTTGTAGTGGATGATTTCCTGGAGTGTGAACGAGATGGTTTTTTTTGACCTGTACATCAAGGAACCAATTAGGGAACAAGCTGTCCTCGATATGGTATTGTGCAATGAGAAGGGGTTAATTAATAATCTTGTTGTACAGGGTCCTTTATGGAACAGTGACCATAACTTGATAAGAGGGAAAGTGAAGTATCCAATCCAAAACTAGGGTCCTAAATCTGAACAAAGGAAACTATGAAGGTATGAGGGATGAGTTGGGCTACAATAGATTGGGGAACTTCATTAAAATAGGCAATGGCTAATATTTAAGGAACAAATGCATGCGTTGCAACAGTTATATATTCCTTACTGGTGCCAAAACACAACAGGAAAAGCAGCCCAACCATGGCTAACAAAATAAATTAAGGATAGTATTGGATCCAAAGAGGAGTCCTATAAAGTTGCTAAAAAATTTAGCAAGCCTGAGGATTGGGGACAGTTTGGAATTCAAAAGATGACCAAGAGATTGATTAAGAAGGGAAAACTAGAGTATGAGAATATACTTGCAAGGACATAAAAGCAGACTGTAAAATCTTCTGTAAGTATGCAGAAGCAAAAAGATTAGTGAAGACAAATGTAGGTCCCTTGCAGTCCAAAATGGGAGAATGTTTAATAGAGAACAAGAAAATGGCAGGGCAATTAAACAACTACTTTAGTTCTGTCTTCATGGAGGAAGACACCAATGATTTCCCAGAAATGCTAGGGAGCCAAAGATCTAGTAAGAAGGAGGAGCTGAAGGAAATTAGTATTACTAAAACAATAGTGATGGAGAAAATAATGGGTTGAAAGCCTATAAATCTCCAGGGCCTGAGAATCTACACCCCAGGGTACTAAAGGAAGTGGCCATGGAAATAGTAGATGCATTGGTTGTCATCTTCCAAAGTTCTATACATACTGGAACAGTCCTGGCAGATTGGAGAATTGGCAAATTTAACCCCACTATTTAAAAAAGGAGGGAGGGGAAAAACAGGGAATTACAGACTGGTTAGCCCAACATCAGTAGTGGGGAAAATACTAGTGTCTATTATAAAGGATGTGATAACAGGACACTTAGAAAATATTAACAGGATTAGACAAGTCAACATGGATTTATGAAAGGGAAATCATGTTTGACAAACTTACTGGAGTTTTTTTGAGGCCGTAACTAGCAGAATAGGTAAGAGAGAACCAATGGGTTGTGTACTTGGATTTTCAGAAAGTTTTTGATAAAGTCCAACATAAGAGGTTAATGTGAAGAATTAAAGCACATGGGATTAGGGGAAATATATCGGCATGGATTGAGAATTAGTTAACAGACAGAAAACAGAGTACGAATAAATGGGCTTTTTTGGGGTGGCAGGCAGTGACAAGAGGGGTAACACAGGGATCAGTACTTGGGCCCATGAGGGAACCAAATGTAATACTTTTAAGTTTGCTGATGACATGAAACTTGGTGGGAATGTGAGTGATAGGGAGGATTTCAAGAGGCTTCAAGGCAATTTAGATAACTTGAGTGAGTGGTTAATCTGCCTACTTGGCAGATGCAGTATAATATGGATAACTGTGAAGTTATCTACTTCAGTAGGGAAAACAGAATGGCAGAGTATTATTTAAATGGTGATAGATTGGGAAATTTTGATGTACAAAGGGACCTGGGTGTCCTTGTAAACCAGTCACTGAAAGCAAGCATGCAGGTGCCGCAAGCAGTTAGGAAGGCAAATGGTATGTTGGCCTTCATTGCAAGAGGATTTGAGTAGAGGAGCAAGGATGTCTTACTGCAGCTGTACAGGGCCTTGGTAAAACCACATCTGGAGTACTGTGTACAGTTTTGGTCTCCTTACCTAAGAAAGGATATACTTGCCATAGAGGGAGTGCAGTGAAGGTTCACCAGACTGATCCCTGGGTTGGCAGGATTGTCATATGAGGAGAGATTGAGTCAGTGCCTGTATGCACTGGAGTTTAGAAGAATGAAATGGGATCTCATTGAAATGTATAAAATTCTGACAGGGCTGGATGGACTAGCTGCAGGGGTGATGCTTCCTCTGGCTCAGGGGGTCTAGAACAAGGGGTCACAATCTCAGGGTATGGGGTAGGCCATTTTGGACTGAGGTGCAGAAAAATTTCTTCAATCAGAGGGCGGTGAACCTGTGGAATTCACTACCACAGAGGGTTGTGGAGGCCATGTCACTGAATATATTTAAGAAGGAAATAGACTTCTAGACACTAGATGCATCAAGGGGTATGTGGAGAGTGCGGAAGTATGGCGTTGAGATAGAGGATCAACCATGATCATACTGAATGGCGGAAAAGGCTCGAAGGGCGGAATGGCCTACTCCTGCTCCTATTTTCTATATTTCTATGTAACAAGCTCCTTGATTTTGCATTGGCAGTCGTAGTTCAGGAACTACAGTTCCCAGTAGGCCTTGGGACTTCTATACATGCACCAGCCAGGAAATGGCTGCACATGTGCAGTTTTGGGTTTTTTTTTAAACGATCCTTGGGCCTTCTCCGCATGCTCCAACTGGGAAAATGCCATACATTTGGAGCTGGTGTTTTTGTCGTCTTTAAGCTGGGAGCTGGCGCCATGTGCCTACACAGAAGGAAAAGAGTCAAAGAAGTGAAACAGTGTGAAACTGTAGGTCAGGTGACCTGAACTGCAGCGCCATTAGAAGGCAGATGTTCCAGGGAGGACACAGGGAGGGGGGCAGGTCGAAGGTCCCAAACCAAAAAGGAGGTCCCCAAACCAGGGAGTGGGGCAGAAAGAGTTCCCAGGGGACACTCCCAGATATGGGACAAGGACAGGCCAGAAACAGACCCTGTTAAGTAACGTGGAAGGAGCAGAGAAATAGGCTGAGTTAAAGAGAGAGCTGCGTGGAGCAGATTTGAAGCAAAGCGGGCTTGAGAGAGCCCTGAAGATCAGAGGAGGCCAGCGAAGGTTGGTTACTACAGACCTTTTGAAGCAGTGGTGTTCTGCTTGGAACAGGAAGCTTGAGTGTACTCAGTGATCCGGGGGAAGGAATCTCAGAAGGTGAGATTAAAACTCTGGAAGTGGATCCAAGTGGGAGCAACATTTGGGGAGAATTCCAAGGCAAGTTCTTCGAACGTGGATGTCTGATTCCCTAGCGAGAGAGTTTCAGTGAGATTGTTTGGCTCACGGTGTGACAAGTGTCTGGGTGAGTTGTTGAGAAGCCCATAAAATCTGGTCCTATCACATCTGTCACTTTGGAGGGTAGTGTTTCTGATCACAGTTCACCAGTTGGTTCACATGTACCACATACTTACCCTGAAAATTAGAGTATAAGATAGATATAGTAAAGTGTCTTATCTTTCCTAATTTGTATGTCTGTAAAGATATAGTGGAGTGAAACAATAGTGAATATTTGACTCATATTCTTGTGTTTGTATTGAGATCTTTCCAATCTTTTTGTCGGTGCAATATAGCTCATTTTTCTTGTTAAATAAATGTTTTAATCTGTGTTAAAAGCTCATCAGTAGACTCCAGTGAATTTGTGCATTAACTTTGCTCCACAGTTTCTAAAAAAAATAATAAAGCTAGGATCTCAAGTCATGTTTCACTCTGGGATCTGACTTGTTCAGTGTTAACATCAGCTGGGATTGTAACATAAGTGGCTGTGTTTTGATAGAGATCCCATGGTGGTGTTGGGTGGGGAAATTCCAGGATATGGAGCCAGTGACAAAACATTGCTTCATAGAGTATATGCTGCCATTGTGAAGTCATTGTTACTCGGCATGTACAGACTGCCATTGTGATGTCATTATGACCAGGAAAGTACATACGGACATTGTGATGTCATTATTACTAGGGATGCTTGTGCTGATGCTGTGATGGAATATCATGATGTGAATTTAGGAGCCACAGAGATCTGTCCACTGCTGATGTGTTTTTCTCAGCCATGGGAGGAGCAGTGATTGACACTACCTACAAAATCCAACAAGCTTACCTGCACCTGATAGAGAGTTGTGTGTGACCCAGGACCACACGTGCTGGGTGGTCTATGTAAAGCAGCTTACTACATATTGACTAAGTTACTCAGTCTTTTCCGATTACCCTGCAACATACTAGCTTGTCTTGTCCTAACTGATCATTTTCACATAAATAAAGAATAGTTTATATACATGGACCTTTAATCAGGATCCAGGAATCACAGAATCAAGAATCACAGTGCAGAGAGCAGTGAAGGTGGCAGGAAGAAGCAGAGTGTTACTGTTTAACAGGACCAGAAACAAACACTCGCTTTGCCTCAGTGATGTTACAGAGGAATGAACAAGAGCTTCAAAGCATTTTGAAATTCACTGCAACCTACTTTACAATAGGTCTATGTATGAGTAGGTGAATTACACATTCGGCAATGGACAGCTGATAAATGGTAACAGTGCTGGTCTCGGGGTTGGACAGGCTGCAGGCCATACTGGTATCACAGTCATGGGGCAAACCAGCCACTCAATGAACCATACATTAGAGCAGTAGAGCGAAGGAACATCACAAGCTCACTTACGCCAGCCATAAGTGGAGGCACCAATGAGAACCCAAACCTACATACCATGTGGTTAGGAACTTCTGGAAGAAATTTACAAATGACAGCCAATTTTATTAAGTGCCCAACTAAAGGCATCCCTCACCCAGAGGCTGAAATAGGAGGAACGTCAGTGCACCCCCATATACGTGAATAGTGACTGAGGCTCCCCTTTGGCAGCGTCCATTGTAAAGTCGGCCCCTCTAGTGATCTCGAGACCCAAAATATATATTACCATGAATAATGTAAGGCAAGTGCAAACCACACTCAGCTGCAGTATCCAAGTTATACTGTTTGGCAGTGAAGGCTACTCTGATGGTTGGAAATAGGACATAACTGTGTCTGGATGTTTATAGCCATTGGCATAGGTCCACTCCTGGATGGTTTTACTTATTCTTGAGTGCAGACAGGACTGTCCAAATGCCAAAAAACATGGTCTTTGGGCAAAGAATGCACAGGAGCTCTTGCGTTAATACAAAAGCCAAATACTGTGGATGCTGAATGTCTGAAATCAAAACAGGAAATGTTAGAAATGTTCAACAGGCTCGGCAGCATCCGTGAAAACAAGAACAGAATAAATGGGCGGAATTTAATCCAGGCGAGAACATTAAATTTCACCCAATGTTTCAGGTCAATAACCTCTAAACTGGGAAGACCATCCACAGGTCGAGTGATGTCAAGCATGACTCCGAGTTTCCGGTTGCCTGTCTTTGTAATTCTCCACCTTAACCCCTCTTTGACATCTCTGCTCTCTACTTCCTGCAGTGTTTTAATAATACGCAATGTAAGTTCGCGGAACAGCTCCTCATCTTTTGATTAGGGACTCGACAGCCTTCTGGGTTCAACAATTTCAGGCCCTAACTCCTACCTCCATTTTGTTTCATTTTTTTGCTGGTTTTGTTTCCCTCTTTTTTTTGCACCTTCAGGTGGCAGCTCCGCATCATTTTGCCATTCACACTTCGTCGAAACAAACTCGTTTCTTTATTTGTCCCATGCACCCCCTTTGGCCGTGGGCCACAAAACATTTTGTCACTTAATCTCTCCTGCCCTCCATCGTATCATAGATTTTCCCTCAACCAACACCAATCTTCTGGAGCAGCTTCCCCAAACTTCAATAGCATTTCAGTCACGCTTCCTATTTCGAGGAGCATTCACAGTCCCCTAACTGCCTTAGCAATGCCCATCTCTCCTGTTAGAGCCGACCACATCTACAGTCCCCCTGAATGGGCTTACAGCACTCGCTGTCCTTAATTGGGTGGAAGTGGAGGTGGTCATTTAGGAGGCAGCTTCCCAAAAGATCACACCAGAATGCAAACTCCTGAAGAAGTCCCAGTGAAGCCCAATGCAAACTGGAGGAACAACACCTCATCTTCCGACTCGGCACTTTACAGCCTTCCAGACTGAATATTGAATTCAACAACTTTAGGTCTTGACCTCCCTCCTCCATCCCCACCCCTTTCTGTTTCTTCCCCCTTCCTTTTGTTTTTTTTTCCAATAAATTATATAGATTTTTCTTTTTCCCACCTATTTCCATTATTTTAAAATATTTTTAAATCTTTTATGCTCCCCCACCCCCACTAGAGCTATACCTTGAGTGCCCTGCCATCCATTCTTAATTAGCACATTTGTTTAGATAATATCACCAACTCTTCGACACCTGTGTTTTTTTTGTTCTGTTGTCTGTGACATCTTTTGATGATCTGCTTCAATCACTGCTTGTTTGTCCCTACAACCACACCCCCCCCTCCACTTCTCTCCCCCCACCCAACCTACCCCCCCCCTCCCCCACCTTAAACCAGCTTATATTTCACCCCTTCCTTATTCACCTAGTTCTATCGAAGGGTCATGAGGACTCGAAACGTCAACTCTTTTCTTCTCCGCTGATGCTGCCAGACCTGCTGAGTTTTTCCAGGTAATTCTGTTTTTGTTTTGGATTTCCAGCATCCGCAGTTTTTTGTTTTTATCTGCTGAAGAAGTGCTTACCAATTTTTGAAATAAATTTATCAGCAGGAAATTCCAGCTATTAACCTTATTCCTCTCCCCATCATTGCTGCCAGGTCTCCTGAGTATATCCTCTATCTTCTGCTTTTAATCATAGGCTCATTGCTAATCCCTGAGCCAGCTTCAAGGAAGCTGTTACCACCAAATCCAAAGTAAACTCATGTACCAGATCCAAGGGAGGCCCCCTCTCAATAGGCCCAAGCAAACCCCCCTCTTACCAGGGCTGATGGAGAACCCTCCTCCAGGTCCAGGAGAGGCCCCTGCCACCTGGGCTCGAGGGAAACCCCTGCCATCATCAGCACCACCCAGATCAGTAGAGACCCTTCTCCAATGCCCAACGTCTTTGTAAACCCACTTGGCAGCGCGCTGAAGTCGGACTGCAGTGTCAACACTCAAGTGAATTGAATCCACCCATTTACAGGGGTGTTTACCCACTCCTCCCCTTCGGAGTCAGGTCACAGAAGTCTCCAGAATCGGACCAACTCTTCATTGTTAACTCAAATCACCTCAAAACACTGCAAAAAATGTAGCATAATTACATCCTACAGGACAAAGGGATCGGGGTGAAATTGATCCGCCTCTTTCTTTCCCGATAACTTTACAGGAAGTATATACTTCTGTTAAAGGATCAACGTTAGTTAAAACTAACTTATCAAGGAGCATGTAAATTAATATTTAAGCGCATGTTAGATTTGTTGGCAGGTGCCTTGACTGGGTCCTCCCTCCAAGCAGCATATTTCAATACAAGATACTGCAGAAAAGGTCAATCCTGCGGCCGATCGCATTAGATTACATTCTGCTCTAGTGGAATGCCGACAATTTTTTTGAAAAGCACAATTAATAGAACAGATGGTATCAGAGAAAATGACATGAAAGCCAATTGTTGCAACAGGCTAAATGCTTCACTGATGGCTTTCAGGGGAGTGAATCTGCTAAATCTGCCCAGTCTGGTCTACATGTGGCTTCAGTTCTAACTGCACGCCATTGCCTCTTCATGCTCTTTGAAATGAGCAAAGCCGCTCAGTTGTCACGGCAGCAAAGAATGGGCGCTGTGTTTCGATGTCGCCTGCGTCAGTTTAAAAAATTCAATCAATTCACATGAGCATGAGAAACTCAGTGAACGTACCTAAAGACAAAAAAGGGAAATAAACTTGCATTTACATAGCGCCTTTCCCGCCATCAGGATGTCCCGAAGCGCTTCTCAGCCAATTAAATAGCTTTGAAGTGCAGTTGCTAGTTGTAATGTAGGAAACAAGGCAGCCAATTTGCACACAGCAGGATCCCATAAACAGAAATGCGGCCATGATCATTTGTTTTCAGTGATGCTGGCTGCCCAGTGATTGGCAAGAACATAGGGGAGAAATCCCCTGCTCTTTGTGTCACGGGATCTTTTCCATCCAGCTTGAGAGGCTAGTTCAATATCTCACTGGAGAGGTGGCAACTCCAACAATGCAGCATTCCCTCAACATTGCACTGGACTGTCAGCCTGGATTATGTGCTCAGGTCTCTGGAGGGTGACTTGAACCCACAGCTTCTATCTGACTCAGAGGTAAGAGTGCTGCAAATTGAGGCACAGCTGACACTTAGGGAAAGAGTCAGTGTGGGAAGAAACATAAAGTCGGTTTTATTGCATGCATTCCTGTGATTCTTTAGATACAATCAAAACACACTAGTTAAAACATGTTACAGACACATGTTCATCACTGAAGTTTCCTGAGAGAGAGCCTCCTCTACTGAGAGTCACGATACAGAGGGCTGGTTATCAATGGATGGAAAATGGCACAGAGTGTGACTCAAGTCCCAGAATGGTTGAGACTGGAGTAGACCCTGATTAAGTTAGCTCTGTATAGGATCTACTTACAAAGGGGTGATACTACACAAGTGGAATGGAAAAACTGAAAATTTGTTCCAACAGTAATAAGAATTGCCTCCCGTGATTTAGAAATGACACTAGTTATCAACAACATTGCCTATTAGTTATCTGGACAAAATGGTGCTTTGTACAAGGCCGAATGTGAGCATGGCCATAAATTCATGGGAGAAGATCCCTGTGTTCCTCCGCCTGGAACTATGGAATTGTTTGTGTGTAATACATACAGGAAAATCGGGGGGCGGGGGGGGGGGGAAGAATAGAGGAACACAGCTCTAATGGAGGCAACCCATTGCTCTGAGCCTTTAGATGAAGGGCAAGGACATCTGGAGATTGCACAAGCTTACACAAATCTTTACAATATTTGGAAAAGTTGGGGGAGGGAAATTGGTCTTGGGTAGGTGCATGAATGGGCCAGTGGTTAACCAGCTTCCTGTTTTACACTGTGCCTCAAAATCTTTTCCATTTTAGTCGATAGAAAAGACCACTGGACCAATTTCACCTTTAATTTTTATCTAATATGTGCTCCCAGAATGGACCAAATCTGTAAACCTCAATATTTTTTTCTATGTTTTAATGTGTCTCATGTTACATAGTCAAGAGAATTAATCCAGAATGAAAACATCAAATATTCACACATGCCCCTCCGCTGAAGGATTGTAATCTATTCTACATTCCCATTCTCTCCCCTGTAAGATTGACTCCCTGTTGCGTACAGTTTTGAGGAAACAGGCGACTGGTCAAGTTGCTGCTTATCATAGAATGGCTGCAGCACAGGAGATAATTCTGTGCCTGTGCTGCCCCTCTGCAAGAAGGGTTAAACTGTGCTATTCCCCTGCCTTATCCCCATAGTCCTGCAAATTTTTCCCTTTCAGGGAATCCAATTCTCAGCAGGTCTGACAGCATCTGCGGAGAGGAATACAGTTAACGTTTCGAGTCTGAATGACTCTTCATCAGAACTAAGGAAAAATAGAAAAGAGGTGAAATGTAAGCTGGCTGAAGGGGAGGGGGGGATGTGGTGGGACAGGTAGAGCTGGATAGAGGGCCAGTGATAGGTGGAGATAGCCAAAAGATGTCATAGACAAAAGGACAAAGAGGTGTTGACAGTGGAGATATTATCTAAGAAATGTGCTAATGGGGACATTAAGGGTGGAAAGCAGGATGGGCAAGGTACAGATAGCTCTAGTGAGTTGGGGTGGGGGAAGAGATCGAAATAGGCTAAAAGGTAGAGATAAAACAATAGATGGAAATACATTTAAAAATAATGGAAATAGGTGGGAAAAGAAAAATATGTATAAATTATAGGAAAAAGGCGGATTGGAAAGGGGGTGGGAATGGAGGAGAGAGTTCATGATCTAAGTGCAATTTCAACACTCTACCCTGCTCTCATGCCCACATGTCTGTCCTTGGCCTGCTGCATTGTTCCAGTGAAGCCCAACGCAAACTGGAGGAACAGCACCTCATCTTCCAACTAGGCACTTTACAGCCTTCCAGACTGAATATTGAGTTCAATAACTTTAGACCATGAACGCTCCATTGTTTTATCTCTATCTTTTAGTCTATTCCATTCCACCACCCACCCCCCAACCAACACCACCCCTACTAGGGCTATCTGCACCATGCTCATCCTGCTTTCCACCCCAATGTCACCATTGGCACATTTCTTAGCTAATATCACCACCATCAACACCCCTTTGTCCTTTTGTCTATGACATATTTTGGCTATCTCCACCTATCAATGGCCCTCTATCCAGCTCTACCTGTCCCATTCCCCCTTCAGCCAGCTTGCATTTCACCTCTTTTCTATTTTTCCTTAGTTCTGATGAAGAGTCATATGGACTCGAAACGTTAACTGTTTTCCTCTCCGCAGATGCTGTCATACCTGCTGAGTTTTTCCAGGTATTTTTGTTTTTATTCTAGATTTCCAGTATCTGCAGTATTTTGCTTTTAATCATTCAATTCTCTTTTGAAAGCCAAGATTGATCTGCCTCTACCATATTCGCTGCACAAAAAACTTTTTTGCTCAAGTCACTATTGCTCCTTTTGCCAAACATTTTAAATCAGTGCAGTCTTGTTCTCAATCCTTCCACCATTGGCAACAGTTTTTTCCTACCTACATGGTCCAGACCCCTCGCGACTTTGAATTCCTCTATCAAACCTGCTCTCGCTTGTCCCATCTCTAAGGAGAATTGCCCAGCTTCTCCAATCTGTCTCCATGACTGAAGTTCCTCATCCCTGGATCCATTCTCATGATTTTTTTTTCTGCATTCACTCTAGTTTGCCTTCACATCCTTCCTAAAGTGTGGTGCCCAGGACTGGACATTGAGAGTGGCCCATTGTTTTAGACAGGTTTATCATAACTTCCTTGCTTTGATATTCTAAGCCTCAGGATCCCGTTTCCTTTATTAACTGCTGTCCAAATCTGCCTTTCCAGCTTCAATGATTTGCGCACATACAGCCCCAGTCTGCGCTGCTCCTGCACAATGACTGCAGATTTGTACCCTTTGTTTTATATTATCTCCCTCCATTCTTCCTACCAAAATGAATCACTTCATGTTTCTCTGCGTTAGAATTCATATGCCACATATGGAATTCATATTCCATCAACCTAATGATGTCTGTTTGAAGTTTAACACTACCCTCCTCATATTTCACAATACCTTCAAGCTTCATGTCGTCTGCAAAATTTAAAATTTTACCCACGGCACCAAAGTCTAAGTAATTAATATATATCAAAAAGAGCAGGGGTCCTAACATAAAGACTGGAGAACCCCAGCATAAACCTTCCACCGGTCTGAAAAACAAATGTTCATCACTACTCTTCGTTTCCTGTCACTCAGCCAATTTCTTATCCATGTTGCTACTGTCCCCTTTATTCCATGAGCTCTAACTCTGCTAACAAGTCTGTTGTGCAGCACTTTGACAAGTGCCTTTTGGGAGTTCATGTACAACTCATCAACAGCATCGCCCTCATCAACTCTCTGTTACCTTACTAAAAAACCCCAGCAAGTTATCAAATGTGATTTTCCCTTAACAAATCCTTTCTGGCCTTCCTTAATTGACCCACTTTTTCCCTATTGACTATAAATTATGTCCCAAATTATTGTTTCTAAAAGCTTCCCCACCATCAAGGTTAATCTAACTTGCTAAAAGCAAAAAACTGCGGATGCTAGAAATCCAAAACAAAAACAAAAACAGAAACAGAATTACCTGGAAAAATTCAGTAGGTCTGGCAGGATCGGCAGAGGAGAGCACAGTTGACGTTTCGAGTCCTCATGACCCTTCAACAGAACATAATCTAACTTGCAGTTGCTTGGCTTATTCTTACACCCATTTTTTGAACAATAATAGAACAATGATTAACCCAGCCTCTATTATAGTGCAGAGTGAATGTTTAGCGCTGTTCCTGTCTGCTGAGAGTAGATCTTGCTTATATGAACCATCAACACTTCACTGCCAATGATACAGCTGATGAACGTACAGAGAAACAGCCTAAGGAGACTTGTTATGTTGTTGACAGAAGTGTAACATCCACTAGTTCCCATTGCCACTGCACAATTCCATGAGTGTCCACATTTCACAAACAGCAGGCAGAGAATTGGAAAATCCCAAAGCTGAGTCCATAATTTCCCTTCAGCTACTGCCAAACCACTTGTGGTTTCCTGACAGTCTGCCAGATGTGAGAGTCTCAAGTAATTGAATACTAAATGTATCATAACTGCATTGAAGTGCCTCAGTGTGCAACATGATCTATGCCGATATCTCCAACAGCATTGCAATGTCTGACTGTCTGTAATGACCATATTGAAATGACCATAATGTTCATTGGTTGTATTGAAGCACCTCGTGATCCATGTGTAAAAGTTGAACATGATTGCACTTTCTGTGATGGCCATTTTGAAATGTTTTGTAATGTTCTTTTAGATATTTTATGAATTAAGTATATTTTTACAAAAAAAAAGAAAGCTTCAAATAACAGACAGGAACTATGAAATTTGAACCCAAAAATGTTTATTCTAACTTTATGCTTGATTCTTCCTCAGAGTAACATACAACACTGTATGTTTAGTTTTGGTGCCAAGTGATCTCAGCTTTAAAGAAAACAAAAAAAAAACTCACCACATTTCATGGCCTCAGGATGTTTCACAGCACTTTACAGCCATTGAACTAGTTTTTGAAGTGTAGTCACTGTTGTAATGTGGAGAAAAACAACAGCCAATTTGTGCATAGCAAGGTCCCAATACGTAAATGAGGTTTGGGGTGATCATTTGGGGTCACCCCCCAAATCCCATTTATATATGGATGATTTAATGTGAAATCCAAAGTGGTTACAGGGCTTTCATTATTGGTAAATACCTCCCATTGCAGTATCCCAAACAACTGTATCTATTTAACCTCTGTAATGAAATAATGAAACTTAGCAGCAAATATGACAATCAAATGCAGCAAATGAGTGCACATGCATACCAACATTCTGTTAAGTTACTCACTGGGAGTTTCAGGACCTGGATATTGATGTTTACTGTGACCAAAACCTAGCCTAATTCAATAATGTTTTAACCACAGCTTGAATACAGCAATTTCACTGAAGCAATTTGCTGCCTATCACCCAGTTTTAAATTCTGGACGCCTCAGGGTGCTTCTGTCCCAAGAACTTCACAGTGACAATGTGGGTAATGTAAAATAAAAAGCTTTGTTTTCAGGTATGAACATTTTTAGGTTTTTCCTACTTTCTGCAGACAAGATAGCATTTTAAGTTGGAGATGCAGAGATACTCAGGTTGTGTTAAATGCACAGATCATGCTAAAATAACCAACTTGATCAAAAAAAAAATCTCAGATCATAATTGAGAAGTTTTATCACTGCTTAATTGATGAATATGGCATTGTCCTTGCCCAGGCTATGACCTTTTGATGTGCATCCATTGGTACCATCTGTATTCTCAAGTCAGCAAAACTGGTTATGGCATTTTAAAAGGAGTGATGGGAGGTTATGCAATGACAGATGACAGAAAAAAAGGCCTTACTCTTCCACTATGATGGTGAAGAATTGGAAGCTATTGTTGGAACACTTGCACCTGAGCAAAATGACTACGACTCAGAAAAAATATGCTCTAATAATTTAGTTCACACTCAATATTCAAAACAATTGTCTTCTGACACACTAAGCAAGAAGTGAACAAGACAATTGCCCATTATTGCACAAGTTTGAGGCAACTGGCAACCAAATGTGACTTTGGTGATGTTGAACAGGATCAAGTCATCAAAGCTGTTCTCTCTAGTCAACTACACCGAAAAGCACTCCAGAAAGACAGAAAGCTGTCAGAGTTGTTGGAGTTAGCAAGGTCACTTTTCTTCAGCACAGCTACAATGAATACTCGGAAATGTGGAAAATTGCCTAGGTGTGTCCCGTACACAAAATGCAGGACAAATCCAAACCGGCCAATTACCACCCCATCAGTCCACTCAAACATCAGTAGAGTGATGGAAGGGGCCATCAACAGTGCTATCAAGCAGCACTTCCTTAGCAATTACCTGCTCACTTACATTCAGTTTGGGTTCCACCAGGCTAGAAGAGCAGGTCAGAGACTAGGAATCTTGCAGCAAGTAACTCACCTCCTGACTCCCCAAAGCCTGTCCACTATCTACAAGGCGCAAGTCAGGAGTGTGATGGAATACTCCCCACTTGCCTGGATGAGTGCAGCTCCAACACTCAATAAGTTTGACACCATTCAGGATAAAACAGCCCAACTGATCGGCACCCATTCCACAAACATTCACTCCCTCCACCACCACCAACACACAGTGGCAGGAGTGTGAAACCATGTACAAAATGCAGTGCAGGAACTCACCAAGCCTCCTTAGACATCACCTTCCAAATCTATGACCACTAACATTTAGAAGGACAAGGGCAGCAGACAGGATGGGAACACCACCAATCTGGAAGTTCCCCTCCAAGGCACACACCATCATGACTTGGAAATATATTGCCATTCCTTCACTGTCACTGAGTCAAAATCGCGGAACTCCAACCCAAACAGCACTGTGGGTGTACCTACACCACGTGGACTGCAGCGATTCAAGGAGGCAGCTCACCACCACCTTCTCAAGAGCAACTAGGGATGGGCAATAAATGCTGGCCCGGCTGGTGAAGCCCAAATTCCATGAATGAATAAAAAAAATTGCTTTCAGAGTCCAGATCTGCTGAAATTGAGGCTGCAAGAAGTAACTACCACACTCCAAGTTCAACTCCTGTGAGCACCGTTCATTGCTCACCTGCCAGGAAACCATCTGCAAAGCAACAACAGCTTCACAAACAGAGCTGTGAATTGTCCAAACAATGTTTCCACTATGGTGTTGCTTATCTACACTGGACACAGTATCCTGCCACTGGTAAACAGTGTAAAGTTTGTGCAAAACCCAACCACTTTGATCGTGTTTGTCTTTCATCAACAGAATCAACTACTAAGGCCAAGAACAACAGAAGTGTGCCCTGTATGCGTACCACAGCAAAATGCTGAGAGGATGTAGCCAATGTAGGGGCGGATGACCCTGAACATACTTTGTGCTCTCTTTCAGGCATAACAAACAGCCTGTGTGATAGTGACCATTGGCTGCTCAGAAGTAGATGCTCTCATAGATACAGGAATATCTGTCATTGTCATAGTCATAGAGTTATACAGTACAGGAACAGGCTCTTCAGCCCATCATGTCCATGTTGGCCATCAAGCACCTACCTATTCTAATCCCATTTTCCAGCACTTGGCCTGTAGCCCTGTATGCTATGGTGTGTCAATTACTGATCTAAATATTTCTTAAATGTTGTGAGGGAGACAAAGTGTTGTCCTTTGACAAAATGTTATTATGGGAGACAAACATTTCAACAAATTTCAGGATTGCCCCGTTCTCTGCAAGCTAGGGAAATGAAAAACTTTCCCTTTACAATCTCATATCAAGACACCAGAATGAATGCTGTATTTTGTGATATCTAGACAAGGTGACAAGCTGATCTGTTTTCACACAGCAACAGATCTGCATATGATTGCTGTCACATACACAATTCCTACACATACCAACTACATGCTTGAATTGTATGCTGACCACTTTACTGGTATCAGCAAACTGAAAAGCGTTACATGCAAGTTGCATGTACACCTCAATATGCCTCTAGTCGCACATCAGCAGCGATGAGTACCATTTCATGTCTGGAAGCAGACAGAGAAGAAACGCCAACATCTACTTGACATTATTGAGAAAGTTGGAGACAAACCTATCCCTTTGGTCTGGCCCAGAGAAGTTGTCAAGAAGCACAAGAGCAAGAACCAGATTAGAAGCTGTGTTGATGCATGGTCAGCAAATCAAGCCATCCAACAAGAAACACGCTTGACACTGACAATCGATGGCTTCATAGAGAAAGCACAAAATGCTTCGCTAAACTTGACCACAATGCAGGCTACTATCAAATTAAGCTTGCAGAAGAATAGAGGTATTGTGCAGTTTTCTCCACTCACATTGGACTTTGTTGATACAAGAGGCTCAACTTGAGTCAGTTCAGCTGCTGACTCATTTCAACACATGATTCAGTTTGTCCTGCAGGGAAACAAATGCTTGTTCAATGACAGCACAATCAGATCCTGCAGCCATGGGCTCAGCGGTGAAGAAATATCACCTGCTCTTTGGAAAGTTGAAGTCATTACAAATGCAGTGGACCCTAAAAACTTGCAGGAAGTCTGGAGTCTGCCAGGACTCATTACATCCTGTACTCACTTCATTCCTGACCTCCCTGTGCAATCTGCGCCCCCTGTGCGACCTGACAAAAGGAGACCATCAAATGGGGGTGGACTACGTCACAAACACAGGCTGTACACCAGATCAAAGATGGTTGGTTGCACAATTTCCTATTTTGACAACTGAGAAAACCACCCAGCTAGTTGACTGCAATTCCGGATGGCTTAGGTGCAATTCTCTGGCAAAAAGACAAAGCGGGAATGTTGTAATGGCTCGAGGATTGCTAACACAATTGGAGCAATGTTATTCACAAACAGAGAGAGAAATATACTCAAACACATGGGGTAGAATTTTCGGGTGGGCGGATGGTCAGGGTTGACAGGCCCGGGAGCCAATTAACGTTCAGCCAGCGTGAAATGTGCGGTGAAAGGCTCAGCGCTGACGGATTGGGGGCAGGAGGAGGGCGAGCGCTGAAGTCTGCACAGGCATGGGGGGAGCGCACAACGAAGAATTTAAAACCAATCAATAAAGATCTGATATTGCAGAAAAAAAATGTCCACAGATCAGATTCACTCACGTGGAAATATAGATATGAAAATTCTGTCCAAACACTTTTTAAAAATTAACAGCGGAAACTTCATCCTGCCGTTGGACAAGATTTCATCAAAAAGGCAAAGCCCGCCTGGCAGATTTGCCCACCCACCAACCATAACCATTTGTCCAAGTTATCAACGCAGCTTCCAGTGGCCATCAAGTCCTGAAGCGGGGTTGAGAACCCAGGGATTGCGGATTGAGGTAGGGACATTAGTCCTGCTCCACAGGACCACCTAAAGGTAAATGATTGCACTTCCACTCACACAAATAAACAAGCTTGGATAATGCTCTTGCCAGGTTTTGAAACTGCAGCTCTGTCATATGTGAAGCTAATATGACCCCACTCGCCTCTCTAAATCCTGCCCACCAACCATAACATTGGACGGGCAACGAAAAATTACCAATTGCTACTTTAATGGCTTTAACAGGCTTCCTAAATGTCGGTGGTTGCGCTGCCGACTTTTGCACGTGCCCGCCAACCTAAATATCACGTGAGATACATCGGGACGCTCGCCCGACATCATCTCACACGATTTCACGCCAGATCAGGTCGGGACACTCGCCTGCCCGATCAGCGTAATATTCTGCTCCTTGTTATGCAGCAACTGCTTTGTCATTTCACAATCATGGAGGGAATCAGTTTCCAATATCGCACCTGAAGATTATCAGGGAATTGTCAAAACCAAACACCACCTTAGGGAAAACATATGTTTCCCAGGAATTGACCACGTCGTAGAACAGTGACTGCCATATCAAGGAACCACATCAAATCATCAAATTTTTCGTGATCCTATCGAGATGACTGAACTACTTGCAGGTCCATGATTGAAGTTAGCATTGATTTTGCAGATATTCCCTCTGGTGCAGTCACGTTTGCTCTTACTCACAACTACAGAAGATTCCCAGTTGTGGAAATCGTTTTGTCAACTCCAACAAAAGCAGTCACCCCAAAGCTTGACCGGACTTTGACCATTTGGAACCCCTCAAACGGTGCAAAGTGACAATGGACCCCCATTCGACAGTGAAGAGCCTGCTTGCAAATTCACCTATCTAGGTTTCACTTATCGAAAAATCCATACCCTGTTGGCCAAGAGCTAATGGGGAAGTTGAAAGGTTTATGTGTTCCTTGGAAAAAATGAAACATACAGAAGAGTGAAACAGGAAGTTTATATAGTGCTTGTGAAACATGGTGGTCATGTTGGACAGTAAACAACCCCTTACGACATTCAGCTATTTGTTGTGACCAATGCAAAAGGATCAATTATCACTGCTAAATGCAAATCATCACATGAAATGCATCATTCTTCACTGAGAACTCCACTTGTAAGCATTGAATCTGATTCCAACATTGACATCTCAGATGGAGAGCATGAGTTAAATAAGCTTGCACCTGAAGTTAGACAATATCCTACTCAGAAATGTCCACCATACTCTAGAGATTATGGGCAGAATTTTACGTTTGGTGTGGAGGCGCCCGCTCGACATGCCTGAGCGTAAAATGATGCGCGATGACATCGGGCATGCGTCCCGATGCCATCGCACACTTGCGCGATATTTTGTTCGGTGGACACACACCAGAGTCGGCTGCGCTCTTGCCAATAATCGAAAGGCATATTAAGGCCATTAACAATCTAATTAATATCAAATTTACGCTGTCTTAACGGTTAGCGGGCAGGCGAAAAGGCCAAGCGGCCTTTAACATTTTTTAGAAACCTCATCCACGAGCAGAATGATGTTTCCAAAAGCAAATAGACATTAAATAAAAACGTTATTTTGGAATTAAAAACATGTCCCCTCTCATGTGACAGAGAAGGGATGTGTTATTTAAAATTTTTACTGATTTATTAATTTTTTTAAAAAGTGCTTCAATCTCCGAGGCAGCTCCGTGCCTCAGGGAGATTGAAATGCTCTTTTGTGCACTAGATCTGGCTCTCCATCCTCCCCTCACCCGTACAGGTAGCGCTCAGTGCTGCCGCTCGCAATCCACGCAGGGTGAGCCTTAATTGGCCTGCCACGTGAAATCGCAGTGCAGAGTCAATTACGAGCGGTGGTCGGCTTCCCAACCACCCCCATCCTCTCCAGCCAAGCCTGCCCAACGAGGGAAACGTTCTGGCCTATGTTACGAAGTGAACAATGTTCAGCTGGTAAACAAACTTTTCATCTCATTTGTCATATCCCTAAGGCATGAGAGGGATCATAAACTGTTCGAAATCAAACCTTACTTATAATGGACTCAGCTGAGCAAAAGGATGGCTGCTACAGGTCACATGACTCAAGATTGGCCACATCTTCTGGAATTTTCCAAACAGCAGTTAAAGACAAAAACAACCCTCATCAGTGTGGAAGCTCACATCTCTCTTTTAGAGGACATGACAATAAACAAGATCAGGGAGCAGCAAACAGTCAGTCTCTCCAGCCTAAACTATAACAAAGGGAGAGCCACTGAAACTTGTTACCCATACTGAGGGGCTAACTGCCACCATTTATCTCATAAGGCAGACCAGAGGCACAGAAACTGTTCATTAACTTGGATCATATACTGAGCCACATTACATGATCCAAGCTTCTGGCCTTTGAAAACTTCAAATATTACATTTCGCGAGTCATAAGTAACACTGCTGATGGAGCTCTAACCTTCAAGATTCAACAGCAGGGCTCCAGGCTGACAAAGCAACCTGTGATAAGTCTTATCTCATTGAAGCCTAGTTAACCTAAAGCCTCTAATCATCAACAGCCAAGCCAGCCAAACCGATGTACAGCAATCTCATCTCACTGCATTGCCATTCATTTTAAAGAATCTCTGTGCTGCTGTCTTCAGCCAGGAAGTCACCTCAACTGGAACTTCCCCAAGATGGAAATTCCACCCCCACCCCACACAACCCCGCCTGGACTTTGACTTTCTGGACTCTGGAGATCACATCAACTGATAACAGTAAAAGATCCACAGAAATGGTTAAGTTATTCATAGCTGAAACACTCCTCTTTTCTATCTCCCTTCATGTGTGTGTGACAATCACCCCAGGTTTGAATGTGTGAATAAACTAACCTTCTGATTTAATCATTAACTAAAAGGAAGTTATTGTGACCCTCATAGAAATTGGACTTCACAAACTGAGGGTTTGGGGAAACATACCACTGTCCATTTTTAAAATAATTAAAAACACCTTTACTTCTGGGCAGATGGTCAGAAACTAAAGGAGTTCAGTTTGCCTCTTTCTCCCATTTGTAACACATTGTACTGTTGTTAATACAAAAGTTAGAATACGTACTAAGTTGAATGTTCAAGTTATTTTTTAAATTTATTGTTTATACTTTGGAAACAAATCACTGAAACACAATGGCCAGAATTTTATAGCCCCAGCGTTGTGGGAATGGAACCGTTAAATGCGGCGCGCCATTCCAAACTCCATTGACTTTGGCGGGACCATAAACTCCCGCTGTCATAAAATTCCACCCCATGTCTCTCATTTACTAAGTAGGGAAGGGATGTAGCGGATTGAAAATTGTAATGTACATTTTTTTCACTTGAAGCTACCATACACACTTGTCCCAGAGGGTCTCTGCAGAAGCAAATCAATAAAGGAAGCCATTCTTTACTTGTGCAGTTTTAAATTCTGGGTGTCTCAGGCTGTTTCCGTCCCAAGAGCTTCACAGTATAAACCCTGGTCAGCAAGTTTTACATTGTTTAACGTCAGAGAGCCCTAAGCACCATTAAAAAGTAAATGATATTTGAACTGTTCATTTGGCTCCAAGCAAATTGGGTATAATCCAAGGTTTGATCAATTCCATATCCAGGATCCAATAAAACAAATGAACCAAGAATACCAAACCCCTTGATCTTGCCGTCTCAGACAATCTTGTTAGACCTATCATATCAATTACAGATAAGGCCACTTCTGATCACTACCTTATGTCACTTACAAACTGCACTTACAAAATTCCAACTAACCTTTGGCCCTCCATTCACCACAGCATTTCTGTAGCTACTGATTTGCTTTACCATACCCTCGCCTCCACCTTTGAAATCTGCTCCCCAATTTCTCTCTCTCATCCTGGTCATTCCACCTGCTGTGACCCCATTTGTTTAAGGGATGTGTTTAAGGTCAGTATTTGTTACCCATCCACAAAGCTCCTTGAACTGAGTGGCTTGCTAGGCCACTTCAGGGGCAGTTAATAGTCAACCACAACTCTTTCTTGGACTCGAACTCATGTTCTGTCGAAGGGTCATGAGGACTCGAAACGTCAACTCTTTTCTTCTCCGCCGATGCTGCCAGACCTGCTGAGTTTTTCCAGGTAATTCTGTTTTTGTTTCCCCTCTCTCCCAGGCTCGGCGGGAATTCCTCAGCCTGCTTCCCCATTTTAGTTAGCTCATCACCTTCTGCATCGACCAGCCAGAGCAGTCGAAGCTGGGAGAAGAGGAGCAGAACCGAAAGAGCTAATTGATGCTCTACGCAGCCGAACCAATCCGCTAAAAACTAAAAAAAAGTTAACCGGGGAACGATGTCAAGTGGCTTAGGCTCTTAAGTCCACTTGCACAGAGCGAGTCTATTTAAATGCTCATTGGAAACCACTGAAATCCTTCAGATTCAGTCTTGCTCGATGAGGGGACAATACAATACATAAACACGCCGACCGATCAATTCTCAACACATTAAGAAAACTTCACAGCTTGGCAGCACCATGTGTAATTTTCTAATCCATTTGGAGACTGAATAGCCCAGAGCCTGTTCAGAAAGATGAATAAAGGATTTCACCCAGGGCAGGGCCAAGGCAATAGGATCACCAGCTGGATTGCTGTGGACGGTTATGTTTAAGGCTGCACGTATTCACCTGGCCGAATGCCTTTTTAAATGGAAACTCCCTGAATCACAGCTCAATAAGGAGCAACACAGTTCAAAGGGATGGGGTATGACTAATAACCAATTATCACAGATAAATAACTGCACCGAGGCTTGGAGTGTTGTAGAGTTGATCTTCAGATAACTTTTCTCAGTGGAAACTCTATTTACAAGGCAGCAGCAGCAACTACAGGTGTGTATCAAACTCCATAACTAAAGAACTCCCTTGGCCAAGATTTTCCAGCTCAGTTGTGGATGGGACCCACCGCGGACGAGGCAGCGCCCCAGCCGAAAGTCCATTGACTTGCGGTGGAACCGGAAGATCCCGGCAGGTGTGGAAAATCCCACCCCTTGTTGAGGTTCTCGGTGCTGTTAGCACATTGATTTACACAGATCATGTGATCTCAAAACACAGGATTATTCTTAAAGCTACAGTCCTACATTTCCCAAAACTATAATTACTACATTCCTCCCCCTTTAACTTTTCTGTATATTTTCTATTTACAAGGATGTTTATCTCATGACATTACAATATTTACACAGGTCATGAAATTACAAGTTCAGTCTTTCCGGTGGTTTCCTGATCCATGTGGAATGTCGCAGCTCCACGACTTCAGATTATCTTGTAGGAAACACATACTCTGTAACCGCACTAACTTCATTCATATAGCAAATGCCAATGCCCTAAGTCACCTTCTTTGCAAGGGAATGATGAACATGTCCTAATCCCATTGGAGCTCGTGTTAGTGATGAATTTTCTAGATTCCTCACCAGTCTGTGCCAAGCAGATAAGAAACTGGACAAATCGTGATCCAGTCCTGTCTCGAGTGAGAGCCCAAGTGTTGCATGGTTAGTCCCAGGGACCAGTCCCTAATGAATTGAAGCTGTTTTTCAATGAAAGACACAAGATGAGCAGCCGAGATGGTATTCTATTACCGATGCACAGGTAGTAGCTCCTTCACAAGGAAGGGAACCACTTTTAGTAGAGCTGCACTGTGCCCATCCAGGGATCTCCCAAATGAAGATGATAGCGTGGAGCTATCTTTGGTGGCCGGGGATGGACGGTGATATTGAAAATATGATAAAACACTGAGTGCAATGTCAACAGGAAAAGGAGTTGCCGGTAGCAGCCCCATTACACCCATGGGAGTGGCCTGGTAGACCCTGGGTGCGATTGCACATTGATTACGTTGGTCCTTTCCTTGGAACCATGTTTCTACTGATTATAGATGCTTATCCCAAGCAGTTAGACATTTATGAGGTAAAGTCCCCAACGTCCAGCGCTACTGTAGAAAAACTACACCAGAGCTTCACCACCCATGGATTGCCAGAGGTAATTGTCTCAGGTAATGGTGCTGCACTTACAAGGCTGAGTTCCAATAATTTATCAGCTTCAATGGTATCAACAACGTGAAGAATGCACTGTACCATCCGTCATCTAATCAACGGGGAATGGGCATTATAAACTGTTAAGGCGGGAACAAAAAAGTCAACAGGTGATTTGTTGGAGACCAAACTTGCTTGTTTTCTATTTCACTACAGAACAATCCGCCCCCTCACCCCCAACGCTACAACAGGAGAAACACCTGCAGAGTTACTGATGAGGCGCCATCTTCCGTCAAGACTAAACCCGATGCTTCCCAATTTGGAGGGGAAGGTGGAGAAAGGTCAAGGGAACCAAAAAAATGACTCATGATTTGCATAGCTCTGAGCAACAATTTACTACAAGCCTACCGACTCCCACAGCTACCTCGACTACAGCTCCTCACACCCCGCTTCCTGTAAGGACTCCATCCCATTCTCTCAGTTCCTTCGCCTCCGTCGCATCTGTTCTGATGATGCTACATTCAAAAACAGTTCTTCTGACATGTCCTCCTTCTTCCTTAACCGAGGTTTTCCACCCACGGTCATTGACAGGGCCCTCAACCGTGTCTGGCCCATCTCCCGCGCATCCACCCTCACACCTTCTCCTCCCTCCCAGAAACATGATAGGGTCCCCCTTGTCCTCAGTCATCACCCCACCAGCCTCCACATTCAAAGGATCATCCTCCGCCATTTCCGCCAACTCCAGCATGATGACACCACCAAACACATCTTCCCTTTACCACCCCCCCCTCCCCCACCACCCCGGTGGCATTCCATAGGGATCGTTCCCTCCAGGACACCCTGGTCCACTCCTCCAACAACCCCTACTCCTCCTCCCATTCCTCCCATGGCACCTCCCCAAGCAAATGCAGAAGATGCAACACCTGCCCCTTCACTTCCTCTCTCCTCACCGTCCAAGGGCCCAAACACTCCTTTCAAGTGAAGCAGCATTTCACTTGCACTTCCCTCAACTTAGTCTACTGCATGCATTGCTCCCAATGCAGTTTCCCCTACATTGGAGAGACCAAACACAGACTGGGTGACTGCTTTGCAGAACACCTTTGGTCTGTCCGCAAGCATGACCCAGACCTCCCTGTTGCTTGCCATTTCAACACTCTACCCTGCTGTCTTGCCCACATGTCTGTCCTTGCTTGCTGCATTGTTCCAGCGAAGCTCAACGCAAACTGGAGGAACAGCACCTCATCTTCCAACTAGGCACTTTACAGCCTTCCAGACTGAATATTGAGCTCAACAATTTTAGATCTTGAACTCTCTCCTCCATCCCCACCCCCTTCCCGTTTCTTACCCCTCCTTTTTGTTTTTTCCAATAATTTATATAGATTTTTTCTTTTCCAACTATTCCCATTATTTTTAAATGTATTTCCACCATTGTTTATTTCTACCTTTTATATTCCCCCACCCCCACTAGGGCTATCTGTACCTTATCTGTCCTGTCTTCTACTCTTAATTAGCACATTCCTTTAGATAATATCCTTCAACCTTCAACACCTCTTTGTTCTTTTGTCTGTGACAGCTTTTGGTTATCTCTACCTATCACTGGCTGCTTGTCCCAACAAAACCACCGCCCCCCCCCCACTGCCCCCCCACCCCCCCACCCCTTAAACCCATTTATATTTCACCCCTTTCCTAATTTTACTTAGTTCTGTTGAAGGGTCATGAGGACTCGAAACGTCAACTGTACTCTTCTCCGCCGATGCTGCCAGACCTGCTGAGTTTTTCCAGGTATTTCTGTTTCTGTTTTTGTTTAGCAACAATTTACTATTGGAGAAGCAGTATATGTAAAGAATTTCAGTGCAGGACCGAAGTGGTTACCTGGTAAAGTGAGTTCTGTGAGCTGACTATTGTCATACCACATGGAAGTGGAGGGCCCGATCACCCATGAGAATGTGGATCATTTAAGAAAAAGAGAGATATTCCAACTAAATTATGTTCCGCCTGTAACTGTTACTAAACCAATGGTTCCTGATGAAATTGCTCAACCAAGGGCAAACATGCCTGATGTCTCTGTCAGAGTGGAAGACACTTCACTGCAAGTGCCTTCCTTGTGCAGGAACTACTACCCGTGCACCCCATAATAGAATACCATCCTGGTTGCTGTGGGCATTTATGTTTAAGGCTCACATATTCATCGGACTGAATGCCTTTTTAAATGCAAACTCCCTGAATCACAGCTCAATAAGAAGCAACAGGGGTCAAAGGGATGGGGTATGACTAATAACCAGTTACCGCAGATAAATAACTGCACAGATCTTCAGATAACTTTTCTCAGTGGAAACATTTAACATTATTTACAGGACAGCAGCAGCAACTACAGCATGAGCATGTGGATCATTTAAGAAAAAGAGAGATATTCCAAGTCATTTTGTGTCTTTGATCAAAAAACAGCTTCAATTCATTAGAGGCTGGTCCCTGGGAATAACCACCTAACATTTTGTCTCTCACTCAAGACCGGACTGGACCACGATTCATCCAGTTTCTTACCTGCTTGGCACAGACTGGTGACTGGTGAGGAATGTAGAAAGTTCATCACTAAC
This sequence comes from Carcharodon carcharias, assembly GCF_017639515.1. Classification (NCBI taxonomy): domain Eukaryota; kingdom Metazoa; phylum Chordata; class Chondrichthyes; order Lamniformes; family Lamnidae; genus Carcharodon; species Carcharodon carcharias. The sequence goes on from NC_054485.1 coordinate 95,106,168, forward strand.
ACGAGCTCCAATGGGAGTAGGACATGTTCATCATTCTCTTGCAAAGGAAGGCGACTTAGGGCATCGGCATTTGCAATATGAACCCCTTGTCTATTCAAAGGTGTATTTGTATGCTGCCAAAATTAGGACCAATCTTTGTAATCTTGCAGAGGCTATGGGTAGTATAGCATTGTCCTCACCAAACAGATCCAAAAGTGGTTTGTGGTCTGATACTATCATGAAATGTCGCCTGTACAGGTATTGGTGGCATTTTTTTACACCAAAAATAATTGACAGACCTTCCTTTTTAACCTGAGAATATCCTTTCTCAGCAAGGGTAAGTGTCCTGGATACATAGCCTGTCAGCCTCTCTGTGCCATGTCCATTTTGTGACCTAGTACCACTCCTACTCCATAGGGGGAACGCATCGCAGCTTAGCACCAATTCCTTCATCTGGTCATAATGGACTAACAAATTTGAAGAGTATAAGAGCTGTTTTACTTTCATGAAGGCTTCTTTTTAGGGTGCCTCCCAAAACCAATGCTGGATTTTTCTCAGCAGTGAATGTAGAGGGACTAGAACTGTGGATAAATTTGGTGGAAATAGCCCATAATAATTTATCATCCCTAAAAAGGATTTAAGTTCAGAGGTGTTCTTGGGTGCAGGTGCCTCTCTTATTGCTTTAACCTTCTCTTCAACTGGGTGTAACCCTTGGGCATCTACCCTGTAGCCCAGATAAATGACCTAATTTGCTTGAAAAGTGAATTTTTCCTTCTTCAGGCGCACGCCTGCTTCTAAAAATCGTTTCAGGACTTCCGCTAGATTAGCCAAGTTTTCTATGAATCAACTTATCAGTACATTGTCTAGGTAGGCCACAACCTGAGGTAGTCCCTGTAGTAAGCTCTCCATTGTCCTCTGAAAAATGGCACAGGCTGGGGAAATACCGAAGGGCAGGTGTGTATATTGGTATAACCCTTTGAAGGTATTTATGGTTATGAATTCCCAGGAGGCGTCATCCAGCTCCAGTTGCTGACACGCATGACTCATGTCAAGCTTTGTATACATTGTCCCTCCAGCTAGTTTGGCAAATATAGGTCTTCAATCTTGGGAATAGGGTACCTGTCCAGTTTAGTTACTCTGTTGACTGTTGGTTTATAGCCCCCACAGATCTGGACAGTCTGGTCTGGTGTAAGGACAGGGAATATGGGTGCTGCCCACTCTGAGAACTGAACCACTTTTGTGAAACCCAGTCTCTCTAGCCGTTTCAGCTCACCGTTAACCTTCTCTCTCAGGGCCTATGGCATCGGTCTTGCTTTCAAGAAGCAAAGAGTTGCTTCTGGGTCTATGTAAATCTTGGCCTATAGGCCTTGGGATTTTCCCAGTTCATCCTTGAAGATGGTGTCATTTTTTTTTTAGCAGCTACAGCAGTCCACCTGCTCGCAACTGGAAGATTTTGGACTAGTTTAATTTAACCTCCTTCAACCAATCATGGCCTAGAAGGCTTGGCCTTTCACCTTCTACCACCAACACTGGTAGCTGTGCCGACTGGTGTCTATAATGAGCAATTGCTCTGGTGATACCTTTCACTTGGATTTCTTTGCCTGTGCATGTTTTCAGCTTGGCAGATGTTATAAATGTAATTGTTGATCACCTTTATTTAAATACCTGGAAGTGTGTTCTCCTATTACAGTGGTAAAAACACCAGTGTCTACTTCCATTTTTAAGGGTTTACCATTCACTTGCAAGGTGACATTAATTGGCTCTGTCTTCCTACCTTTCATGTTGAATAATGAATAAGTGCCAGAATTGGATGTTTCTGGCTCTTCCACACTATAGACTTAATTGGACTTTGTTTGTTGTTTGGAGGCCCGTTTTGTACTGTCTCATTCTGTGTCCACTTCTGTGACAAAAATAACGTTCTACTTTTTAAATTTGCCAATCACGTGAAGACTAATTGTTTCCAAGTTGATGAAAATTACTTTTCAATTTAGTTGCTAAGCTGTTTCCTCTCATTTTTTGGTTAGCTGTTTCCCAGCTTTTCAGGTCACTTTCAGCTGACTGTTCCCACCCGACTACAAGAACGGCACCATTTTGTGCCCCTTGAATTACTTGTGAATCCCTTACAGTGCTTTCCATCGCTAGCACCATTTCTAACTCTTTCTTAAAATCAAGTTGCTTATCAGCCAGCAATCTTCGCGAAACAGTGTCTTCCTGCACATCACATACTAAACAATCTCTGAGCATATCATTCAGGGTTTCATCAAAATCACAATATTCCATGAGTTGTTTAAATTTTGCCCACATAGTTATCAATTATCTCCCTGGGACTCTATTCCGTGAATTGAACTTGAACCTCTGCATTGTGACTGAGGGCTTGGGTTGAAAACGTCCTTTAATGAGGTTGACTAATTCACTGAAAGTTTTTGGATCTGGGGCACTGGGGGCCGTCAAGCTTTGAATTAAACTGTAGGTTCTGCTCCCACATTCAGGAGAATTGCTCTCCTCTTTTCCTCCCCCATGATTTTGTTTGCTTGAAGAAAATTCGCAAGACATTTTATAAATTGAGACTGTGGCTGGCTCAAAGGGATCAACACTGCCAAACTGTGGCACCTTGGGTGAGTATGTCTTCTTTTATTTTTAACAAACTTAGATCACGGTTGCTGGGCGAGGTACAGCACCGAATCTGATTTATCGTCATCGCCAGTTTGTTACAGCGTTGATCTTCGGACAATTTACCTTAATGGAAGCATTTAACTTTATTTACAAGACAGCAGCAGCAACTACACGTGTGCATCCAACTCCATAACTAAAGAAGAACTCCCTTGTAGAGGTTACCCGTGCTGTTAGCACTTTGGATTACACAGGTCATTTGATATTACAACACAGGATTAATCTTAAAGCTACAGTTCTACACTTCCCAAAAGTATAATTGTTACATTGGCTTAACATCAACGGAATTGCCAAAAAATAATAAAACAACAGTTTTCACGGAATTCTGAAGGAAAGTTACAAGCAGTCGGTCAGATATGTGCGAGCAAGTCCCTGCACCTTTGTTATAAAAACAGAAAATGCGAGAAAAACTCAGCATGCCCTGCATCATCTGTGGAGAGAGAAACAGAATTAACATTTGGAGTCCAATATGACTCTTCTTGGGAACACTTTGTTTGGAAAACCCAATTCCTTTGTGGGGCAGGGGGGGTTTCTTTTGTCAGGTTTTCCATCCATAGGACCACCTACTTCCACCTCTGTATCATCAAATCAGCCCTACCTTCATTCAGCTGTTGCTGAAATCCTCATCCCTTTGTTACCTCTGGACTTGACTATTTCAACGTTCAGGTTAGTTTCCCACATTCTAGCCTCCTTAGACTCTACCTCATCCAAAACCCTGCAGCCAAAGGATTTGCACCAAAATGCATTCATCCATTGTGCCCTGTTCCCAATAGTGGCTCCTGCTCTTCCAAAACCTCCATTTTAAGATTATCATCCCTGTTTTCAAATTCTTCCATGATCTCATCCCTCCCCACCTTCAGCCCTAGAACCCTTAGAGACATCTGTGCTCCTCCAATCTTCACTGGTTGAGCACCCTGCATTTAATCACACCGCCTTTGGTGGCAGTACTGAGGTCCCAAGCTCTGGGATTCTCTCCCCAAGTCTTTCCACCTCTCCAACTCTGTTTCAGCCTTTAAGATGCTCCTTAAAACCTACCTCTTCAACCAAGATTTTGAACACCTGCCCCATACCTCCTTATGAAGCTCAGTGTCAAATTTTGCTCTATCCGTCAATGCTGTTGTTAATGCTCTGCTTCTTCTGCAGCCTCAAGGACAAAGTGGCAATTGTCAGCGCGTATGCTGAGCAGGGTCCTCACCTGGGAGGGCTGGTGAGAAATGTTGCTCATCTAAATGCAGCCAGGGAAATGTCAGTCTGAATCATAGGCCTGGATTTTCACTGAATTGTGTTGACTCGGGTGCCCTTTAAGAATGGTGGCGGGTTCTGAATCTGGGATTCCAGGCCCCATTCCCAGTCAGTGTAATTTTTGGGAGTGCCTTTAAAGGTTGTGGATTGCTTTCTGTCAGATGCCCGCATCTGACACCCCCAACCTGGCCTGCTCCTTTGCAGAGATAGGTATCTCTTACTCCTTTACAATTTTTCTGGAGTTGGGCCATTTGTCCAAATGCAGTAAGGACTGGGCAATATCTAGGCTTGGACTGACAAATGGTAAGTAACATTTGAACCATACAAGTGTCAGGCAATGATCATCTCCAACAAAAGAAAATTCAACCATCGCCCCTTGATGTTCAATGGCATTACCATCACTGAATACCCCACTATCAACAAACTGGGGAGTTACCAATGACCAGAAACTGAATTGGACTACTCATAAATGCTGTGGCTACAAGAGAAGGTCAGAGGCTAGGAATCATGCGACGAGTAACTCACCTCCTGACTCCCCAAATCTTGTCCACCATCTACGAGGCACATGTCAGGAATGCGATGGAGTACTCCCCATTTACCTGGATGAGTGCAACTCCCACAGCACTTGACAAGCATGACACCATCCAGGACAAAGCAGCCCGCTTGATTGGCATCACATCCACAAACATTCACTCCCTCCACCATCTACGCATAGTAGCAGCAGTGTGTACCATCTACAAGATGCACTGCAGCAATTCAGCAAGGGTCCTTAGGCAGCACCTTTTAAACCTACGGCTACTATCACGTAGAAGGACAAGAGCAGCAGATAGATAGGAACACCACTACCTGGAGATTCCCCTCCAAGTCACTCACCATTCTGACTTGGAAATATATCACCGTTCCTTTACCGTCACTGGGTCAAAATCCTGGAACTCCTTCCTAACAGCACCATGGGTGTACCTACACCACAGGGACTACTGCAGTTCAAGAAGGCAGCTCACCACCACCTTCTCAAGGACAACCAGGGATGGGTAATAAATGCCGGCCCAGCCAGCGAAATCCACATCCTGTGAATGAATTTTTAAAAATGGTTTTTAAAGGGTTGTGGTTCACAGCCCCTTAGCAGAGTTGTGAACCCTAATATGCATGAGAGGACCTCTTAAAAGGTAAGTTCAAAAGATTCCCCATTGCCAATGTCTGCCCTTTTACCCATAATCCTATGTCCCCTCATGCCAGATTCTGCCCTTCCACCCACCCCCCACATGACCCCTATGCCAGATTCTGGTACTTGCATACTCATTGATCCACTGTAAGTTTTCTAGAACCAATGAACACCACAATGTAAAGTTTATGAGTAGAAAAAAAAGCTTTGAAAAAATGTAATCCATTGATCACTTTCTCTTATGAAAAATAAAATCTGGATAGCAAGTTGATAAAAATGTCATACATCCAGGCTCTTTGAAGTTTTATAAACCACGAACCCCAACACTTGAAACCATTTAACTTAGGTCAACAAACATTGTGAAATTGACTGCAGGGATCAGAGAGCCAGGGCTGTCAATAAAATAATGTTTTCTCTGAGGAACAACTGTTCCTTTACTCTTATTGATGTCAGGGGTCTCAGCCAAGCCTCATTATGGAATCTTAAATAAGTAGGGGTGCTGATATTCCAGAAGATTTTTTTTTTTACTATTCTGGGCCCAGTTCACTAAATTTATGACTGTTCCTCAGAACTTCAGAGTGACTCAAATATTTTTCTTCAAAAAAGCTCAATACACAAACTGGAGAGTTCAGACTAATAAATCAAACATCAACCGTATGAAAAATCATTGACACAGTGTGCAATCATAAAATGGATGAAAACATGGCGAGCAGCATAATTTGTTAACAGAGAGGCAGCTTAGATTCAAGGATTTAATTAACTACTGGAGTTTTCAGAGACATTACTGACATGCTCAGAGGTAAATTGTCTATGTAACTTAATTTGCTGTTTTTACCTCTCTGATTCTTATCACTTGGTGCCATTGATACCTGTCTAATGAGAAATATCATTTTTTTAAACTGGATACAATAATGAACTGATTGGTAAACTGTAGATCCACTGACTATCCAAAGATAGTTTGCCTTACCATGCTCCATGTCAAGACTCTTTTGACATTGTTATAACCCCAGCTGATGTTAATGCTGGACAAGTCAGATCCCAGAGTGAAACCTGACTTGATAGATCTTAACTTTTATATATACACACACATACATATATATATTATATATACATATATGTTCAGCTTAAAATTTACACATTGTTCATAATAGCACTGAACAGAACAACTTTTATTGTAAACTTCCAAATCTTCATCACGATCCAACTGATGGGCATCCATATCACAATGTACTTCTGAGGCTTTTAAATAGAAACTTTATTCATAAAATTTGGAAAAGTACTTTACCATCCAAATGTGATGTTACATTGAGTGCAATAGAGCAACTTCTTCTAATACAGTACATATACAGTACCTCACATTTCAAATTACAGATCATATTTCCAATGTATTTGATCTTATCTCAAATATTCTGTGATCGAATGCAACCTAAGGGGATTTACACGATTTCCAGGCCTTGGTGTACAATGATGGAATTAGACACTGGCCTTTCCCCATTGAGTCGTGACAGTCCCTGCCCTTAGCTTTAGTTAGTCCTGGACCTTGGGATGTGTTAGTCTGCAACACTTGTTGAGGGGCAACTCTTTAGACCAACAAGTTCAAAAGCAAGTGGTGTTTGTGTTAGTGTGCATCCCTGGAACAGCCTGTGGAGCACCATGAGGAGTGTCCTTGTTACAGGGCTGATTGGAATGAAGCTTCAAAGTAAACTCCTGCATCTCTGCATCATACATTATGATAATTATTACAGAGGCATGGTTAGAAGGTGAACAAGTCTGGTACCTGAGTATTCAAGTGTATTTGACATCTCAGAAGGACATGAAGAAAGGATAAGGAGATGGGTTGTCTCCATTAATCAAGGATGAGATCAGTGCTACATTGGGAAATAATCTTGTTCCAGAGCATCGAAGCATAGATCAGTTCAGATGGAGATAAGAAATAGCAAAAGAAAGAAGTCACTCGTAGGAGTAGTTTTGGACCTGGTAATGTATAATGAGACCGGAATAATTAATGACCTCATTATAAATGGCCCTGTAGGCGAGAATGATCATAACATGATGGAGTTTCACGCTGAGTGTGAGGCTGAGAAATGTGGGTCTGAAATTAACATCTTAAACTTAAATAAAGACAATTACAAGGGTTTGAAACATTGTCTAAAGTGAAACGCAAAATAAGACAAAAGGTTAGATGGTAGGAAACAGTGGCAGATATTTAAGGAGATTTTTCAGAACTCTCAACAAAGATATATTCCATTGAAAAAGGAAGACTATGGGCAGAAATTTATGTTTGTTGGGTGGGCGGGCTCGGCCCCAATCAGTGGCGGGCGCGTGGCCAATCTCCGCCGGCGAAATAGGCCGCGCCGCCATTTTGCACAGGTGGACCAATTAAGGCCCGGCCAGCATGTTGCAGACTCCTGTGGACAGTGGGAATTTCAAATGTACAGCAGGCATGAACAGACCGGTGGCTCCAGTGGGGAACCGGCAGCCTGTATAAAGAAAAGCTAGGCAGCCTCCTTTAGGGGGTCTGCACAGCGGGCTCCAGAGGAGGGCAGGGCAGAAGAGGAGGGGGTGGGAAGGCTGCAGGGTAGGCTGGCAGGGGGCCGGCGTACCCCTCAGTTCTCCGACGCCTGCCTTGCTGCCCTCATCGAAGAGGTTGCAGAATGTCGGGAGGTGTTGTTTCCGGAGGATGGGAGGAGGAGGGCATCCCACGTGACCAGGCAGGCGTGGCAGGAGGTGGCGGAGGTGGTCAGCTCCAAAGATGCTGTGCGGCACACAGGAACCCAGTGCCACAAGCGCTTCAATGATTTGTTGCACTCTGGAAGGGTAAGTACCATGTCAGCCTTGGCCATTTTACCCAGCAGGTAGCCTTAGCCTTTGAGGCCCCCCCCCCCCCCACCCCCCAACCCATGTCTTAGTGTTGTTACTGCATTGGGCATTTGGTGCACGCTGGGTGGGCAAACAAATAGTGACCATGCTTACATCAGCCTTAGTGGTTGAGGAGAAGAAGTGTTCTCCCTGCAGCCTATGTTGGTGTTTGTCGCATTTGAATAGACTGGGTGCAACCTGCAGGGGAGGCAGCTAGACACATCCTGAGAACTCCAACACATCTCTTATTGATGGTGATGAGATGGTGGAGGGGGAACCTCAAGGTGTCGTGGCCAAGAGCCATCTGTTGGCCTCGGCGCCACACCTTAGTTGCACTTCCTTGCCATGGGCGCTAAGACCTGTGTGTTATTCAAAGTGATGGACACCGAATGTGTCCAAGTTGGCCGTTGGGGGAGGGGTTTGGGAGCAGCCGTACTATCTTCTGGTGACTGATCCCCAGTAATCTGGACAGGAGCCGCTGGAGGCCACAGATGGGCCACTGTGGTTGGGGTGCAGCAAGCACGTGCAGAGTACCTGAGCGATCAGCCCCAATAAATGCTCTTCTTTGTTCTGCAGTCAAAAACTGAGAACAATAGCCGGAAACATCAGCAGACTGGTGGTGGGCACGCCATGCTGCAGCACATCACCACTTATGAGGAGCAGGCCATGGGACTGGGGAGGAGGCAGGTGGCCAGGTGTTGGCGAGGCTGGGGTGCAGAGGCCAGGTATTTGAGGGCCACAGTCCCATCCACTCTGTCTCCCCACCATCCAAAGCACTGATGATTGCTGCAATCGTTAATACAGCAACACTGCTCACTCACAGACTGATACAGTCAGACGTGTGGGTCATACACAAAGGTCCCTCAGCCCCTTGAGGATGCGCATCTCTAACACCTTCCAATATCGCCTTATCCCACTTGTGACCATTTTCGCATTGCTGCTGCACATCCAAAGACTTATTGCATCTTAGGAGGGTTTGTACCTCCACCACCCTTTCAGCCAGTGTGTCCCACATTACTCTGTCCAAAAGGTCCTCAGCACCTCACCAGTCAACCTCATGGCACTCAACTTAAATAAATACCACCATTTTAGTCATCCCTGCGCCAAAGGGAAATGTTACCTTCTGTCCACCCGGTCTATGCCCCTCATAACTAAGAACAAAGAACAAAGAAAAGTACAGCACAGGAACAGGCCCTTCGGCCCTCCAAGCCTGCGCCGATCATATTGCTCGTCAACTAAAACATTTTGCATTTCTGGGGTCCGTATCCCTCTATTCCCATCCTATTCAGGTATTTGTCAAGCTGCCTCTTAAACACCACTATCGTACCTGCTTCCACCACCTCCTCTAGCAGCGAATTCCAGACACTCAGTACCCTCTACATAAAAAACTTGTCCCGCGCATCTCTGTAGTTTTCTCATCTCACCTTAAATCTATGTACCCTAGTAATTGACTCTTTAACCCTGGGAAAAAGCTTCTGACTATCTACTCTGTCCATGCCACTCATAATTTTGTAAACTTCCATCAAGTCGCCCCTCAATCTCCGTTGCTCTAGAGAGAACAATCTGAGTTTCTCCTACCTCTCCTCATAGCTAATAACCTCCAGACCAGGCAGCATCCTGGTAAACCTCCTTTGCACTCTCTCCAATGCCTCCATTTCCTTCTGGTAATGTGGCAACCAGAATTGCACGCAATATTCCAAGTGTGGCCTAACCAAGGTTCTATACAGCTGCAGCATGACTTCCCAGCTTTTATACTCAATACCCCTGCCAATGAAGGCAAGCATGCCATATGCCTTCCTGACTACCTTATCCAACTGCGTTGCCACTTTCAGTGACCTGTGGACCTGTACACCCAGATCTCTCTGCCCGTCAATGCACTTAAGGATTCTGCCATTTACTGTATAATTCCTGCCCGTATTAGACCTTCCAAAATGCATTACCTCACATTTGTCAGGATTAAACTCCATCTGCCATTTCTCCGCCCAAGTCTCCAACCGACCTATATCCCATTGTATCCTTTGACAATCCTCTTCACTTATCTGCAACTCCTCGAACCATAGTGTTGTCTGCAAACTTACTAATTAGCCCAGTTACATAGCGCCCGCCCAGCTAAATATCGCGCTGACATCAGGACGCTCGCCCGACATCAGCAAGCGACATTTTCAGCATTGATGTGCAGGCTCTGCCACCCACACCTCATACGTAATATTCTGCCCTGTGAGAAGGATACATTATCCATGGTTAACTAAGGAAGTTCAAGATGATATCAAATTGAAAGAAAAGATGTACAATGATGGTAAATTTTTGAAAACCAGCAAACAATGGCTACAAAACAAAAAGAGAGAGAAATTAGAATATTAGGAAATACTAGAAAGAAATATAACAACAGTAAAAGCTTTTTTGTAGTCATTGATGGGGTGTGACCTTCACTGTCTAATGAATCTCATGAGCTCTAATTTTTCTTATTAACCTCCTGTGCTGAAACTTATTGCAAGTCTTCTGAAAATCCAAATACACCACATCCACTGTTTCTCCCTTATCTATTCTGCTAGTAATGCCCTCAAAAAAACTCCAACAGTGTTTTCAAAAAATGAATTACCCTTTCATAAATTCAGATAAAAGCTGGCCTAATCTGCACATTTGGAAATCTACACACCTGTCCTACTGGAAATCCCATTTCGGTGGA